>NC_134364.1:54800170-55132670 GCF_048569485.1 Anomaloglossus baeobatrachus | reverse complement strand
TGTAGATACTTGGCCTGAAGCCTTAATCAGACAACCATGAAATTACCAGCCTTATATGTTCCTACAGGGCTGTAAAGTTCAGCTCAGGAGACCCCCGGCCAGTCTGTGCATCACAGTCCGTAATTTATTTTTTTTCCTCAATTTAATTTCAGTAAAACTTTTGCACTGTTTTGATTCCACAGGTTTTTCCTCACATTCAACTTTGTTGTGGTCTGGGGTTATAAATCCAATGAGGAGCTCAAAAAAAAAATATAAGAAACGCTCCAGTTGTCCCATCAGAATGAGCTCACTGACAGTTTCTCAGTGAGCTCATTCTGCATCCGCAGCAAGCAATAGACGGTGAAACATAGGCTATAGAAGACAAATGTGAACATTTTTTAACTTATTCCAATTCCAAAAATTATTTTTAGTGTAAGAAAAAGACCCCTCCCCAAAGGAGGACTTGGCAAGAGTCTTCAAAGTTCTCACTGGAGCATAGTTGTGTATTTAAGCCACGTTCACACAGATCCGCTCCTCCAAAAGGTTTAAATAACTGCTTTCAAAATTCTTCCTATGAGAGATTGACTTTGCTGTCGTAGGAATTTTTTTTTTCTTTTTAAATTAGGAAATTTTGCAAAAAAAGAGCGTTTCTTCTTAACGAACTTGTGTGAACGTAGCCCTACACTTGGTCACTTGGCCGACTATATGTCTTGCTTCAGGCTGACCATTGGTGTGTGCCAATAGTCTCGAGCATTTTTACCCTTCCAACTTTTTGTTTACTTTGCCAAAAATAAGCACAATTCTCTTCTCCAGACATGGCGTCCCACAGTGTGACCCTGATTTCCCTGAACCTGCTGATACTAAGCGGCTGCTGGAACATGGACGCCGCCTCCAACATCAGCCTGAGGACCTTCATCGGCTGCGCGGTGCGGGAATTCACCTTTTTAGCCAAGAAACCCGGATGCAAAGGTTTACGTGTCAGCACTGATGCCTGCTGGGGGCGCTGTGAGACTTGGGAGGTAACTCATTCCGATTTGATTGCTCCTTTTTTTTTTTTTTCCTTTTTATTTCTTTCACTGTGAAACATTTTTATTTGGATGACCAAAGTGTTTGACTTTTGGAAATGTTAACTTGACAGAAAAGTTGTACTTCTTCCCAAACCTTGTTATAAAAACTTTACCGCAAAGTCCATCCAAACTCTCGTGTGTTTTTAGCAGGCACTTCCCATCAGACAAATGTGGACAAGTGCAAACTGAACGTGAAATATGCTCTAACAAAAAGTGTAAAAATTGAGACACTTGGCACATAAAGTCCACTTTTATAATGGACCCCAGCAGCCAGCGTCAAGGCGTATCTCTTTTTCTGGTTCCCACCAAAATGCCTGTACCTGGGCAAAAAGGCTAAAAAATATTTATTGTTCTTTATTCCCTGTTTCAGTTACTCTTAAGGTCTAGGGCAGGGGTCTCAAGCCCGCGGGCTGCATGCGGCCCCTCAGGGTAGTTCGTGCGGCCCCCAGGCCCGTGCCCCTGGTCACTATCGCGGCAGGGGCAGGGGCCGCAGCCACTGTCTGCACTTTGTCAGATGAATGTGTTGCTGGTGCTGCGCTCTCGCGCCGGCAATACAATCATCACACATAAATCACTGACAGTGATACTACACCTGCCGCGATAGTGACCGGGGGCACGGGCCTGGGGGCCGCACGAAGCAGAGATGAGGCAGCGGAGGGAGTGCGGGACAGGTGAGAAGAATTGTTTGTGTGTGTGTGTGTGTGTGTTTTGGACGTTAACCCCTTAGCGACCTATGACGTACTGGGTACGTTATGGCTCCCTGGTACAAAGGACCCATGACGTACCCAGTACGTCATGGCGAAATCGCAGCCCCGGTGGCTGCGATGGCTGCAAATACCTTAGATTCGGGGAGGAGGGGACCTCAGGAGGGGTGGTGTCTCCTCCCCGGACCTACGGAGGCTGTGATTGGCTGACGAACGCCGCTCAGCCAATCACAGCCACTAATGTTTCAGCCATTGAAAATCGCTGAAACATTGAAATCCAGCCAAGATCAGTGCAGCTGTAGCCCTGATCATTGGCTGGAGCTGGGTGACCTGTGTTTCACCCGCCCCCAGCTCTGATTGGAGAGACCGGCCTTGTGACCGATCTCTCCAATCACTGTGGATCTGGGGCCGCAGACCACCCCCTCAGCTTCACTCTGGCGTCTGTGGAAGGTGAGGGGAGCTGCTGACCCATTACTACAGGATGGGGACAAAGTGCGCACATTACTATGGGATGGGGATAAGGCTGGAGACATTACTATAGGATTGGGACATTACGAGGATGGGCACATTACTATTGGATGGGGACATTATTACTATAGTATGGGGACATTACAATAGGATAGGGACTAGGATGGGCACATGACTATAGAATGGGGACAAGGTGGGCACATTACTGTAGGATAGGGACAAGGTGGGCACATTACTGTAGGATAGGGACAAGGTGGGCACATTACTGTAGGATAGGGACATTACTACAAGGGGACAAGGATGGGAAACATTACTATAGAATAGGCATAATGCTGGGGACATTACTATAGGGTGGGGACAAGGTTGGCCCATTACTAAAGGATGAGCACATTACTATAGAATGGGGACAGTACTATAGAATGGGGACATTGCTACAAGGGGACAAGGATGGGGAACATTACTATAAGATGGGGACAAGGATGGACACATTACTATAGATTGGGGACATTACTATAGGATGGGGACAAGGATGAACAAATTACTATAACATGGGGACAAGGATGAACACATTACTACAAAATGGGGACAAGGATGGGGAACATTACTTTAGGATGGGGACAAGGATGAGCACATTACTGTGGGATGGGGACTAGGATGGGGTACAATACTACAAGGGGACAAGGATGGGCAAGTTGCAACAATATGGGGAACATTACTAAAAGATGTTGGTCAAAATTTCTATACAGTGCTAACTGTAAGACTATCAGTTACAAGAAAGGGATAATATATATATAAAAATGTTTATATTTAAACAAAGAATGTGCACGTTTGCTATAATGATCAAGTGAAAATGTTTAAAATCCGTGATCCCAAGGTGTGTAAAAAACAATAAAATATATTATATATGGTACCAATAAAAATGTCACTTTGTCCTGCAAAGAATGCGGCCCCCCAAATTATTTTTTTCCTCTGTGCGGCCCATACACCCAGCCGAGTTTGAGACCCCTGGTCTAGGGAAACCATTTTATCCAGTTTTTTTTTTTAATGCACACAGATCATGCTTATGGCCTTTGTGTGTGTGTATATGTATATAATATAATAACTTCGATAAATTAATATTTACAATTTTTGCAGAAATTCATGCTGTAGAGACTTCCCACATCACAGAAAGAATCAGCTATAAACCCATGCTGTACTGTCTATGT
Source organism: Anomaloglossus baeobatrachus (assembly GCF_048569485.1). NCBI lineage: Eukaryota > Metazoa > Chordata > Amphibia > Anura > Aromobatidae > Anomaloglossus > Anomaloglossus baeobatrachus. The sequence continues at coordinate 55,129,247 of NC_134364.1, read as the reverse complement.
ATTTTTTTTTCTTTATATATACATGGACATTGATCTGTTACACACATGAACTATCATTTTTACACTGTGTATTATTTTTTTAAATATATACATATAGAGATGAGGTTTATTTTCTGATTCCTGAGTTTTTTCTGGACATTATAAAAGATACTATATAAAGACGTTTACTAACTTTTTTTAAACAATTTTTTTTTTTTTTTTTTTTACAGAAACCCATCCTGGACCCTCCGCACATAGATGCTTACCATAGAGTCTGCACCTACAATGAAACAAAGTTTGTGACGGTGAAATTACCGAACTGCATCCCCAGCGTGGACCCCTTCTTCACATACCCCGTGGCCATCAGATGTGACTGCGGCGTCTGCTCCACTGCTACCACAGAGTGTGAGACCCTGTGAGCGCCCCCCGCAGGCTGCAGTGTTGTCTTTTTATACCTGTTTTTTAGCTTCTATGTGCAGTAAAACAGACTGACCCTCCCATAGGTATATACAGTGCACAGGGCCTGTCCTATATGTGGTAAGCGGCCCATCTATATACTCATCAGGGCTTTATGGCATCACTAGTACAAGGATTTTCTTGTCACGTTTATTCCAATACTCCTGATTTTATATCTAGTCCTCACATTTTTAAGATCTGATTGCTGACAGGAAATATCTTTTCTAGATCTATCTATTCTAAACAAGAATATCTATTCAGATGTGGGGGAAAGACCTTTTCTAGTTATGTCCAACCTAAAAAGGAGGATTGTTAGTTTGGAGCGAACAGTTCACACTGAGTGGGACATGTATGTCATATCCAAGTCATAAGTGTTTGATGAATGAGGGTCTCGCCGTTCATCCCAGTTCTGGCTAACGTCTGACCACCAGTGAGTGCAGATGTGGGTTCTGTGCATTCATTGCTATGGATGTCTGCTGTAAACAGAACTCCTATAGCAATGAATGCGAGGCACCAGCGCATGTGCAGACACCTCTCAGTTTACTAGAAGTCCACCATTGTGACTGGGGCAGCTTCCACCTCCCGCCAGACCTTTGACATATCTCATGGATTTGCTGGAACTAGTGATGAGCGGGCACTACCATGTTCGGGTGCTCAGTATTTGTAACTAGTGATGAGCGGGCACTACCATGTTCGGGTGCTCAGTATTTGTAACTAGTGATGAGTGAGCACTACCATGTTCAGGTGCTCAGTACTGGTAACTAGTGATGAGCGGGCACTACCATGCTCGGGTGCTCAGTATTTGTAACTAGTGATGAGCGGGCACTACCATGCTCGGGTGCTCAGTATTTGTAACTAGTGATGAGCGGGCACTACCATGCTCGGGTGCTCAGCACTCGTAACTAGTGATGAGCGGGCACTACCATGCTCAGGTGCTCAGTACTCGTAACTAGTGATGAGCGGGCACTACCATGTTCGGGTGCTCTGTACTCGTAACTAGTGATGAGCGGGCACTACCATGCTCGGGTGCTCGGTACTCGTAACTAGTGATGAGCGGGCACTACCATGCTCAGGTGCTCAGTACTTGTACCTAGTGAGGAGTGGGCACTACCATGCTCGGGTGCTCGCTACTCGTAACCAGCAGTTGAATGCCCAAACAGGGCTCAACTTGGGTACCAAACATAATAAAACACAATGGGAAGATCTTCCAGAAAAATGCTTCAGTCCCCCATTAGCTTCCATTATCCTCACTTACTTCAGTTGCACCCATCTGAGTGTCCAACTGCAGGTTACGAGTACTGAGCACCCGAGCATGGTAGTGCCCGCTCATCACTAGTTACCAGTACCGAGCACCCGAGCATGGTAGTGCTCGCTCATCACTAGTTACCAGTACCGAGCACCCGAGCATGGTAGTGCCCGCTCATCACTAGTTACCAGTACAGAGCACCCGAGCATGGTAGTGCCCGCTCATCACTAGTTACGAGTACAGAGCACCCGAGCATGGTAGTGCCCGCTCATCACTAGGTACGAGTACAGAACACCCGAGCATGGTAGTGCCCGCTCATCACTAGTTACGAGTAGTGAGCACCCGAGCATGGTAGTGCCCGCTCATCACTAGTTACGAGTACAGAGCACCCGAGCATGGTAGTGCCCGCTCATCACTAGTTACGAGTACAGAGCACCCGAGCATGGTAGTGCTCACTCATCACTAGTTACGAGTACGGAACACCCGAGCATGGTAGTGCCCGCTCATCACTAGTTACGAGTACTGAGCACCCGAGCATGGTAGTGCTCACTCATCACTAGTTACGAGTACGGAGTATGGTAGTGCCCGCTCATCACTAGTTACGAGTACGGAGTATGGTAGTGCCCGCTCATCACTAGTTACGAGTACGGAACACCCGAGCATGGTAGTGCCCGCTCATCACTAGTTACGAGTACTGAGCACCCGAGCATGGTAGTGCTCACTCATCACTAGTTACGAGTACGGAGTATGGTAGTGCCCGCTCATCACTAGTTACGAGTACGGAGTATGGTAGTGCCCGCTCATCACTAGTTACGAGTACGGAGTATGGTAGTACCCACTCATCACTAGTTACGAGTACTAAGCACCCGAGCATGGTAGTGCCCGCTCATCACTAGTTACGAGTACCACGCACCCGAGCATGGTAGTGCTCACTCATCACTAGTTACGAGTACGGAACACCCGAGCATGGTAGTGCTCACTCATCACTAGTTACGAGTACTGAGCACCCGAGCATGGTAGTGCCCGCTCATCACTAGTTACGAGTACAGAGCACCCGAGCATGGTAGTGCCCGCTCATCACTAGTTACGAGTACAGAGCACCCGAGCATGGTAGTGCCCGCTCATCACTAGTTACGAGTACGGAGTATGGTAGTGCCCGCTCATCACTAGTTAAGAGTACGGAGTATGGTAGTGCCCGCTCATCACTAGTTACGAGTACGGAGTATGGTAGTGCCCGCTCATCACTAGTTACGAGTACGGAGTATGGTAGTGCCCGCTCATCACTAGTTACGAGTACGGAGTATGGTAGTGCCCGCTCATCACTAGTTACGAGTACTAAGCACCCGAGCATGGTAGTGCCCGCTCATCACTAGTTACGAGTACGGAGTATGGTAGTACCCACTCATCACTAGTTACGAGTACTAAGCACCCGAGCATGGTAGTGCCCGCTCATCACTAGTTACGAGTATGGAACACCCGAGCATGGTAGTGCTCACTCATCACTAGTTACGAGTACTGAGCACCCGAGCATGGTAGTGCCCGCTCATCACTAGTTACGAGTACAGAGCACCCGAGCATGGTAGTGCTCACTCATCACTAGTTACGAGTACGGAGTATGGTAGTGCCCGCTCATCACTAGTTACGAGTACAGAGTATGGTAGTGCCCGCTCATCACTATTTACGTGTACGGAGTATGGTAGTGCCCGCTCATCACTAGTTACGAGTACGGAGTATGGTAGTACCCACTCATCACTAGTTACGAGTACTAAGCACCCGAGCATGGTAGTGCCCGCTCATCACTAGTTACGAGTACGGAGTATGGTAGTGCCCGCTCATCACTAGTTACGAGTACGGAGTATGGTAGTACCCACTCATCACTAGTTACGAGTACTAAGCACCCGAGCATGGTAGTGCCCGCTCATCACTAGTTACGAGTACGGAACACCCGAGCATGGTAGTGCTCACTCATCACTAGTTACGAGTACTAAGCACCCGAGCATGGTAGTGCCCGCTCATCACTAGTTACGAGTACGGAACACCCGAGCATGGTAGTGCTCACTCATCACTAGTTACGAGTACTGAGTATGGTAGTGCCCGCTCATCACTAGTTACGAGTACGGAGTATGGTAGTACCCACTCATCACTAGTTACGAGTACTAAGCACCCGAGCATGGTAGTGCCCGCTCATCACTAGTTACGAGTACCACGCACCCGAGCATGGTAGTGCCCGCTCATCACTAGTCCCTTTCTGCAGCTACAAGGAGACTTTGGCTGTAACATCTTCAGGCTGTCAGCATTATATGAGTTGTCGTTTACCCACAGGTTTGGGAGCATTTCTCTTACGTCTTGGCCTAGTGTACTAGGAGTGTCTGTCAGCACAAAATGACTGTTCAAACCAAGCCCCTGCGCTTTATGTACCCTTAGCATGGCCAAACAGTTCTGTTCATCCTCCCACCTCCATATTTTACATACGTCTGCCCATCTTTTCCTTGATTGAAGATCACGAAGATAGATGGGAAGGTGCGCTGAACTGTTGCCCATGCCATAGGGGCTCCATGCACCGGTGCTTGGTTTGAACAGTCCTTTTTTTGCTGACACTCTTGAATATTGTAATGTTCCCATATTTTGAAATCTTCACCAAATTCAACAAGAAATGTCAGACATATTGGTTTGTGGGTTTTATTATATGTAGTAAGATAAAGTCAACTAAAATGTATAAAACAATCAGAACTGGTTTCCATTCTCCTTTCAAAGCGATGTATTTCTCTCTCCTTGGAGCTACTGGAAACAGTCATCATGCAGGCACTAAAGAAGCGGGCACCTTGCAACTGACCTTAGTGTTAATGGCCGATCATACAAGAGTCCCCGTATCTAGTCCTTCCAGCCTGGAAGTTTTATGTTCTCACCGTTTGTAGCATTAATCTTGAGCGCACCCTGTGACATACATAGGAGGGTGTCCATCGGAGGAGAAGGCACATATGGTATATAGACACGTCGGTGTGAGGGGGATGGGAAGGTGAGATACAGAGTAAGAGGTTGCATCATGGAGGCATCACAGATCAAAGGCACCGCGCCCGACACAAGAAGGTATTCTCTCTGGTCATATCCTCCGCTTTGCTTTGTTCACGGGCCGAGCGCACACATCTGTCCACACTCTGTGGTTTTGCTCTGCACAATAAACACCATCCGACCTGTAGGAATGAACTCAGACAATTGTGCAGGAGTTGCGACACTTCCCGCAGCCTTTCTTCTTCTTCTTCGGGTGGAAGACGGTGAGGATGGCTTCATCAAACACGTTCTTCAGCCCTTTTTGAGTCAGCGCTGAACACTCCAGGTAGCATTGTGCTCCGATCTGTGGAACACAAAAGACGCACATGATCTCATCTGATCACCATTATGTCCTACTAATCCGGCCTAAGTCCGAGCAATCCCCGGGCGCGGAGCTGTAGGGGCTGCAGCACGCTAATGTGGAGACCACCAGGGGAAATGCTGTCTTATGCCCAGGGAGCTGCGGTCAGCAAGGTAAACTTTAGGGACCTCAAAAGTTTTGAGACTTAATTACTGGTTTAGCTGTAAGATGTGCAATCGATGGTGCAACGACATTTGGGAACCCCGTAGATCAGTAGGAAAAAAGGTCTAAGTCCATTGTGTATCCAGAGCTCAGACACGAGTGTGGAGGAGACGTGCTGGAATAGGCAAGTAAGGAAAACTACATTTTTCATGCGCCCCCCCTCCAAAGTTTGTTCCCTGCCTGTGCCGTGGCCGCTGATGCGCACAGTTTGGCAGCGCAACTTACCATCTTTGCCAGTTTCATCCCTTGCTCGTAACTGATGGGCTTCTCCTTCATGTAGAGGAGTCGAGCCAAGGTTTTAGGGTCATCCCGCAAATCAATCTGGAATTAGAGGTAGGAGGGGAAAAAAAAAAGTAAATAATCCAGAAAGCAGCCGCCACCGAGGCCACATCAGTGTGCGCATTGTCCAGGGGTCTCTTGACCCAAACTCTGCTGCCTCATATGCTCATAATGATGTTGATTTTGAGGCAGAAGACCCCCGGCCGATCAGGACATCACTATCTCTTTACTTGGGTTGGAAATTGAATCCCCCCCCCCCCCCCAAAAAAAAATAATCTTTCAAGACCTCTCGAGGAGTGTTCCCCGACTCCAGTCCTCCAGAGCCTCCAACAGGTCATGGTTCCAGGATTTCATTAGTATAGGACAGGTGATGCTTCCATTCTTGGAAATGAGAGCTGTTGGTGGCTCCTGAGGACTGGAAATTGGGAAAACACTGCCCTAGAGAAAAAAATCTCCCCGGACGCATTAGGAAAAAAAATAACAACAATCTTTTCCTAAACAGCGCCACCCCGAACCATGGGTTGTGTCTGGTATTGCGACCCAGCCCTGATGAAGTGAATAAAGCTGTGCAACAATACCACACAACACCCATGGTCAGGGCGTGCAACGTTTAGGAAAGAAAGATGACCAAAATTAGAAAAACATGGCTGCTGTCAGCAGAATGCAACCACTGATTAGAGCAGTCTGTATTCTGGAAAACTCTGTATGGTGCAACTATGAACCCTGCAGAATGAGTATTAGGACCTCCCATGTGGCACTTATAAAGGTGGAATTGCCCCTTTTTAGGGTCCCAATGCAAAATCTGTAATAGGACCTCCCATGTGGCATTTATAATGGTGGTAGCATCGCCCTATTCAGGGGTATTGGTAAAGAAAGATGTACATTGCTGATGGAACTGGGCTCAGCCAGTAATGACTCCATATTTACCTGTGTGCCTATTAAGACATAGGGTACATGTGGCATACAAGCCCGGAGCTCCGACACCCATTCCTCCTGGACATTCTGGTACGAGGCCGGATTGACGACGGAAAAGCAAATCAGGAACACGTCCGTGTTGGGATAGGAGAGAGGCCGGAGCTGGTCATAGTCTTCCTGTAGAGAAGCAGATAGTCAATTATTACTCATTTACATATTTAAGGAAGTTATGGTCGCCTGTTCTTATAATAGTTCAGCACGGTGGCTCAGTGGTTAGCACTGCAGTCTTGCAGCGCTGGGGTTCTGGGTTCAAATCCCACCAAGGGACAACATCTGCATCTCCCTACTGATAAGGAATTTAGATTGTGAGCCCCAATGGGGACATCTGTTAAGTGCTGTGGAATTATTATTGGCGCTATATAAGTGAATAAATATAAAGTTTGAAGGAAAGAGCAATATCTAGTTTGGCCACAAGGTGGCAGCAACTCCATAGCCATTGAGCAGTGGAGTGCAGAAATGGGAGCAGAGCGCTGCGGCTCCTGCTGGAGGACACATAACCGGGTATAACCCGCCGGTATCCATCCACATACATGAGGATCTGTCCTGGGAATAGTTATCGCACAGATGCTGATGGAGTGTCCTTTAGTGCAGCAATTTATATCCTTTTACCTTTACAATTGCTCTGAAATGTTTTACAGCATTTTCCCAATATGCACCATTTTTCTTTTTGCCTGCTTACACATTTTATATCTATTATGCTGAAAAAAAAAAAATCTGGTCTTCACAGAAAGTACTAAGATGGCATCAACTAGGGTATTCAAAGACCCTCCACACCCCAGGATCACGTTGCAGGGGTTACAATTTCAGTTTCACCCTTTTGCTTTCTTTGCTTATGGATCATCTTGCCCTATTAATAGATGGTCGTTTTTTGGGCGGCATTTTATAAACCATTCCTTAAAATCATGACCCTCAGTAATCCCCTCACACGGATCAGATCTAATAGGTGAATCTATAGATATAAAGCAGAGAATGTCCTGAAGGATTCCAAATCTCAGTTATGAAAACTGCCTCACAGTAAGACTGTTCTAGTTGTCCGTAGTAACCAATCGGAGCTCTGCTTTCTCTTTACCTTAGCAGCTTCAGCGCGGAAAGCTGCACTCTGGTTGCTATAGGCAACCAGAACGATCTTACTGTGAGGCAATTCTCAAAAATGAGACTTCAGTTACTTCTGCACTGGCTATAGGCAACCAGAACAATCTTACTGTGAGGCAATCTTCAAAAATGAGGCCTCTGTTACTTCTGCAGTGGCTATAAACTGCCTCACAGCAAGATAGTTCTGGTTGTCTATAGCCACTGCAGAAGTAACTGAGGCCTCATTTATGAAGATTGCCTCACAGTTAGATCATTCTGGTTGCCTATAGCCACTACAGGAGTAACTGGGGTCTCATTTATGAGAATTGCCTCCCAGTAAGATTATTCTGGTTATCTTCACAAATGAGACCTCAATTATTTCTGCAGTAGTCCCAGGAATCCAGAATGATCTTACTGTGAGGCAATTCTCATAAATGATGCCCCAGTTACAATACTTCTGCAGTGGCTATAGGCAACGAAAATGATCTTTCTGTGAGGCAATCTTCACAAATGAGGCCCCAGTTACTTCTGCAGTGGCTATAGGCATCCAGAACGATCTTACTGTGAGGCAATCTTCACAAATGAGGCCCCAGTTACTCGTGCACTGGTTGTTGACAGCTGTTGCTATAATTACAGACTTTAGCGCGAGTTATCAGGTTGCCCCACCTTAGTGACTATATGGTTGCTGCCTCTTTAAGAGCAACTCTTTGGCCACCGTCACTTTAACTCTTTAAGACCCTTCAGGCAAAAACTGTGGTTTTGCATTCAACACAGACACCCATTTTCTCCTTTTATTTTTATAGAGCCTTAGGCTAGTTTCACACTTGCGTTGGACGGGATCCGTAGCATTGCGTTGCGTGACGGATGCATCGGATGCGTTGCATATAGTGGCACAACGCATGCTACAGATCGTACAAAATAACGCAATCCGTTGTAGTTTTTTTTCCTTGACTTTACACAGCTGGGCATGCGCAGTTGTGTAAAATCAGCTGCGTTAACGGAATCCGTCACCATAGGTGTCCATTATAAAAACAACGGACGCCTAACGGATTCCTGCATGTTGCGTTTTTTTGACACTCCGCCAAGCGCAGAAAAACGTTACATGCAGCGTTCCATCCGCCCGACGCAGCGACAAAATAACGATGCTGCGTCGTCCATACAACTCTATGGAGAATAGCAGAATAGCGCAATCCGTTAACGGACTGCGCTATTCTCCATAGTGACGGAATGCGCTGAACACAAGTGTGAAACTAGCCTTAGCCAGATCTTGGCTAAATGTTGTCACTGAGATGGAAGTACCCCCGTTTATTCATTCTGGCAGATGAAATCTGCTCTATCAATAATGCAAGATTGAATGTGTGAGCCAATATGGAACGTATGCAGCAAACTAACCCCCTGATGTGAGGAGGAGACCTCTACTGTAGAGAGGACCGGGCGTTCTTGTGTCACAGCCGGGGACGATTCGCTCCGTCCTTTACTGTAATGGCCGGGTCACAATGTGTAGGCAGCGATACTTGTGTCATACAGTGGGATCATTGGCGCCAGGGTGTAAGTATAATTAGTCTCAGGAAGGAGGACTCGGCTATTTAATCCGGCGCGGCCTGAATCAGTTACATCAATAACCTTGTAACTTCACGGGACACTGTAAAAAAAAAAAAATGCAATCTACGCGGTACAGTGCGGCTGATCACCGTGTAATCCACCGTCCGCCCTCCTGTCCCTCCAGGGACGACCGCTCTGCAGAAAGCAACTTTATATTGTGCTGGATGACGCTTATCTTTAATGATGTGAAAAAATTATTACTTCTGGGTCAGCAGCAGCGTATTATACTGCGCCACAGCCGCTGTGAGGAAATAAAAAGGCGCAAAAAATACCCCAGCACTGCCGCCCTTAGCCGCCTAATCCGGTTTTGTGTTTTATCAAATATATAGGGTGTGTGTGTGTGTGTGTGTGTGTGTGTGTGTGTGTGTGTGTGTCCGCTAAAGGAATCCATACCGCTGCATTTACAATCAGAAAATTATGCACAGATGCCTATTTGACTCGGGAACGTCATAGACTATGTTTTGAGGGGAAAATTTAACCCCATGCTTTACAATTAGTTGCCAAAAAAACCCTGTTACATTAAAGTCAATGGAGCCAGGAACGGATCTGTTAATATAGACTCCTATTATGAACAAAGAAAGACACATACACAGAAAGAGAGACGCAGAGAAAGAGACACATACACAGAAAGAGAGACGCAGAGAAAGAGACACATACACAGAAAGAGACACAGAGAAAGAGACACATATACAGAAAGAGACACACAGAGAAAGAGACACATATACAGAAAGAGACACACAGAAGGAGACACACAGACACAAAGAAAAAGACATACAGAAACAGAGACACAAAGAGAAAGACATACACGGAGAGAGACACAGAGAAAGACACATACACACAGAGATACAGAAAAAGTAACATACACAGAAAGACACAGACACAAAGACACATACAGAAAGAGACACACACACACACAGAAAGAGACACATACACAGAAAGAGACACACCTACAGAAAGGAACACACAGACTCGGGCAGAAAGACACAAACATAAACAGAAAAAGACATACACACCGAAAGAGAGACAGAAAGAGACACAGACACACACATAGAAAGAGACACAGACACACAGAAAGGAGACATACACAGAAAGAGACACACACAGAAACTGTTTGGATGTGTGAGGTAATATATTTGCTGTTTTGACAGTTACCCTGGATATTTATCAGGCGGTCTATAGCAACCAATCACATGTCAGCTTCTATTGTGTTACAGGTCAAGGAGCTGTGATTGGTTGCTATACACAACAAAGGACATTCTTCTTAGTAGAAGAAGCTTATGTGTCATGTAATATGATTTTGGTGGTGTGAGGCAGAGAGAGACTTGGTTACTATCCCGGGCAACGCCAGATACTACAACTAGTTATAGATAAAACAAATATTTACAGAATATACTGTGTAAGACTCCTCCTCCCCTCATTACTTCTGAGTCTTGCTGGCTGCAGCAGGAGCCTCTCCCCTTTGCAGAACTTTTCTGTACTCCCCTTTTTCCAAGAGCTACACCTTTTTTCTGTCACAATATCTGGACTTGATTTTTTGTTGTTTTGAATGACCACAATTAACCATATATTTCACGGAAAAATGTGGTGAAATGGAAAAAAATGTTTTTTGGGGTTATGTTTTTACGGTGTTGATTGTGCTGTGAATTTCGTATAGTTGTCTTTTTTGTTCTGGTTTTATAGCCCCTATGTCACGCAAGCACTAATATCACTGGAAAGGCACCGATGAAGGAGGGCAATTTTTAGACTTTTATTTTTTCATGGAACTCCATTTGGGGCTGTGCAAATTGTGAAAAACGCCCTGCCCCTATTTGTAAACGCACTTGTGTTTCCAGGAGGAGTAACGGAGGAACAGCACAATACAGAGTTATGGGAAAAGCTGATCCAGAGTGATATTTCCAGGAGGAGTAACAGAGGAACAGCACAATACAGAGTTATGGGAAAAGCTGATCCACAGTGATAATATTTCCAGGAGGAGGAACAGCACAATACAGAGTTATGGGAAAAGCTGATCCAGAATGATAATATTTCCAGGAGGAGTAACAGAGGAACAGCACAATACAGAGTTATGGGAAAAGCTGATCCAGAGTGGTTATCTACCAGAGACGGCTGACCGCAGACCGCTCCCCTCCACCAGGGATTTATTTGTATTGGAAATTTTTCGTTAAAGTTTTCTTTGTTTTATTCTGTGAAGTTGTTAAAACTTTGAATTAACCCGATTTAAAGAAATGTAATTTTTTGGCTTTAACAATCAATATGGCCACCATTACCACTCAGCTTTCCCACCCTCCTGAATGGCATCGATCAGGAATACTGGAAAGTTGGGTACTGTTGTGGTGGTCATACGCTTAAAAGGATTTCTTCATTATAAACTGATGAATGTTTTCATTCACTGACCGCAAACCACTCGTCAGCTGCCCAGATCTCGCTGGTAGTCCGTTACAATGTGTCGGTCCAGACTCGGGGCTGTTAAGGCTTTCTTCACATCTGTTATTTGTTAAAATTGTAAAGTGCTTGTAAAATCAAACAACTTTCCTTCCTATTAAGAATCCGCTTAGATCTCAAGGACGGAGGGATTTTTAGTTCTATTGCGTACATCTCGTTGCCTAGGTTACCGACCACCCTTGAAGTCTATCAGAAGTGTACGGTGTCCAAGGCACTGAGCACAGTGATTTCATGGGCTCCACTAGTATCATTGGAGGGAGCACAGTTTGGGCTGGCAGGGTGACGATGCCGCTGGTCCGAGCTGTCAATCATTCAGGAGCTGCGCTCCTGAAGATCAGCAGAATAGTTGTAATGTTTTCCCCTTACGTCTGCGGCCTTTCTCATGAGTCAATAAAAACTCCAGTTTTTTTAAAATTTCACCCAAAGAAGAGAAAGTTGTAAAACTTTTCACCTATATAGCAATAAACCAGACACCCCCCCTTAAATAGACATGGCAGGAGTGCAGCCCCTCTATTTTAAGTAAAAACTTTTATTCCCCAATACAGGAGCATGTTTTCTTGCAATGTGATATTCCTCTGTTACTCTTCTGGGAAATGTATAAACAAATTTACAGCAGAGTTACTCTTGTGCTCCTACATAATCAGACATTGCCATTGTTTATACATGTTCAGGAAAAATAACAGAGGGACGTCTGAATCTACAGTGGTACAATAAGCTGGTTATATTATGGGGAATTATTTTGGAATAATGCTCATTTACTTCCATTATACTCGAGTGCTCAAGCTACACTCGTCTGAGCGTCCAAGTGCTCTTTCTGAGTACCGAGCACCCGAGCATGGTAGTGCCCGCTCATCACTAGTTACGAGTACAGAGCACCTGAGCATGGTAGTGCCCGCTCATCACTAGTTACGAGTACAGAGCACCTGAGCATGGTAGTGCTCGCTCATCACTAGTTACGAGTACAGAGCACCTGAGCATGGTAGTGCCCGCTCATCACTAGTTACGAGTACTGAGCACCTGAGCATGGTAGTGCCCACTCATCACTAGTTACCAGTACTGAGCACCCGAGCATGGTAGTGCCCGCTCATCACTAGTTACGAGTACTGAGCACCCGAGCATGGTAGTGCCCGCTCATCACTAGTTACTAGTACTGAGCACCCGAGCATGGTAGTGCCCACTCATCACTAGTTACGAGTACTGAGCACCCGAGCATGGTAGTGCCCGCTCATCACTAGTTACGAGTACTGAGCACTGGAGCATGGTAGTGCCCGCTCATCACTAGTTACGAGTACAGAGCACCCGAGCATGGTAGTGCCCGCTCATCACTAGTTACGAGTACAGAGCACCCGAGCATGGTAGTGCCCGCTCATCACTAGTTACGAGTACAGAGCACCCGAGCATGGTAGTGCCCACTCATCACTAGTTACGAGTACTGAGCAACTGAGCATGTTAGTGCTCGCTCATCACTAGTTACGAGTACTGAGCACCCGAGCATGGTAGTGCCCGCTCATCACTAGTTACGAGTACTGAGCACTGGAGCATGGTAGTGCCCGCTCATCACTAGTTACTAGTACTGAGCACTGGAGCATGGTAGTGCCCGCTCATCACTAGTTACGAGTACAGAGCACCCGAGCATGGTAGTGCCCGCTCATCACTAGTTACGAGTACAGAGCACCCAAGCATGGTAGTGCCCGCTCATCACTAGTTACGAGTACAGAGCACCCGAGCATGGTAGTGCCCACTCATCACTAGTTACGAGTACTGAGCAACTGAGCATGTTAGTGCTCGCTCATCACTAGTTACGAGTACTGAGCACCCGAGCATGGTAGTGCCCGCTCATCACTAGTTACGAGTACTGAGCACTGGAGCATGGTAGTGCCCGCTCATCACTAGTTACGAGTACTGAGCACCCGAGCATGGTAGTGCCCGCTCATCACTAGTTACGAGTACTGAGCACCCGAGCATGGTAGTGCCCGCTCATCACTAGTTACAAGTACTGAGCACCTGAGCATGGTAGTGCCCGCTCATCACTAGTTACGAGTACTGAGCACTGGAGCATGGTAGTGCCCGCTCATCACTAGTTACCAGTACTGAGCATCCGAGCATGGTAGTGCCCGCTCATCACTAGTTACGAGTACTGAGCACTGGAGCATGGTAGTGCCCGCTCATCACTAGTTACGAGTACTGAGCACCTGAGCATGGTAGTGCCCACTCATCACTAGTTACGAGTACTGAGCACTGGAGCATGGTAGTGCCCGCTCATCACTAGTTACCAGTACTGAGAATCCGAGCATGGTAGTGCCCGCTCATCACTAGTTACGAGTACTGAGCACCGGAGCATGGTAGTGCCCGCTCATCACTAGTTACCAGTACTGAGCACCCGAGCATGGTAATGCCCGCTCATCACTAGTTACCAGTACTGAGCACCCGAGCATGGTAGTGCCCGCTCATCACTAGTTACCAGTACTGAGCACCTGAGCATGGTAGTGCCCGCTCATCACTAGTTACCAGTACTGAGCACCTGAGCATGGTAGTGCCCGCTCATCACTAGTTACCAGTACTGAGCACCCGAGCATGGTAGTGCCCGCTCATCACTAGTTACCAGTACTGAGCACTGGAGCATGGTAGTGCCCGCTCATCACTAGTTACCAGTACTGAGCACCTGAGCATGGTAGTGCCCACTCATCACTAGTTACCAGTACTGAGCACCTGAGCATGGTAGTGCCCGCTCATCACTAGTTACCAGTACTGAGCACCCGAGCATGGTAGTGCCCGCTCATCACTAGTTACCAGTACTGAGCACCCGAGCATGGTAGTGCCCGCTCATCACTAGTTACGAGTACTGAGCACTGGAGCATGGTAGTGCCCGCTCATCACTAGTTACCAGTACTGAGCACCTGAGCATGGTAGTGCCCACTCATCACTAGTTACGAGTACTGAGCACTGGAGCATGGTAGTGCCCGCTCATCACTAGTTACCAGTACTGAGAATCCGAGCATGGTAGTGCCCGCTCATCACTAGTTACGAGTACTGAGCACCGGAGCATGGTAGTGCCCGCTCATCACTAGTTACCAGTACTGAGCACCCGAGCATGGTAATGCCCGCTCATCACTAGTTACCAGTACTGAGCACCCGAGCATGGTAATGCCCGCTCATCACTAGTTACCAGTACTGAGCACCCGAGCATGGTAGTGCCCGCTCATCACTAGTTACCAGTACTGAGCACCTGAGCATGGTAGTGCCCGCTCATCACTAGTTACCAGTACTGAGCACCTGAGCATGGTAGTGCCCGCTCATCACTAGTTACCAGTACTGAGCACCCGAGCATGGTAGTGCCCGCTCATCACTAGTTACCAGTACTGAGCACTGGAGCATGGTAGTGCCCGCTCATCACTAGTTACCAGTACTGAGCACCTGAGCATGGTAGTGCCCACTCATCACTAGTTACCAGTACTGAGCACCTGAGCATGGTAGTGCCCGCTCATCACTAGTTACCAGTACTGAGCACCCGAGCATGGTAGTGCCCGCTCATCACTAGTTACCAGTACTGAGCACCCGAGCATGGTAGTGCCCGCTCATCACTAGTTACGAGTACTGAGCACTGGAGCATGGTAGTGCCCGCTCATCACTAGTTACCAGTACTGAGCACCTGAGCATGGTAGTGCCCACTCATCACTAGTTACCAGTACTGAGCACCTGAGCATGGTAGTGCCCGCTCATCACTAGTTACCAGTACTGAGCACCCGAGCATGGTAGTGCCCGCTCATCACTAGTTACCAGTACTGAGCACCCGAGCATGGTAGTGCCCGCTCATCACTAGTTACGAGTACTGAGCACTGGAGCATGGTAGTGCCCGCTCATCACTAGTTACCAGTACTGAGCACCTGAGCATGGTAGTGCCCACTCATCACTAGTTACCAGTACTGAGCACCCGAGCATGGTAGTGCCCGCTCATCACTAGTTACCAGTACTGAGCACCCGAGCATGGTAGTGCCCGCTCATCACTAGTTACCAGTACTGAGCACCCGAGCATGGTAGTGCCCACTCATCACTAGTTACGAGTACAGAGCACCCGAGCATGGTAGTGCCCGCTCATCACTAGTTACGAGTACCGAACACCCGAGCATGGTAGTGCCCGCTCATCACTAGTTACGAGTACTGAGCACCTGAGCATGGTAGTGCTCGCTCATCACTAGTTACCAGTACTGAGCACCTGAGCATGGTAGTGCTCGCTCATCACTAGTTACCAGTACTGAGCATCCGAGCATGGTAGTGCCCGCTCCTCACTAGTTACGAGTACTGAGCACCTGAGCATGGTAGTGCTCGCTCATCACTAGTTACAAGTACTGAGCACCTGATCATGGTAGTGCCCGCTCATCACTAGTTACGAGTACTGAGCACCCGAGCATGGTAGTGCTCGCTCATCACTAGTTACTAGTACTGAGCACACGAGCATGGTAGTGCCCGCTCATCACTAGTTACGAGTACTGAGCACCCGAGCATGGTAGTGCCCGCTCATCACTAGTTACGAGTACAGAGCACCTGATCATGGTAGTGCCCGCTCATCACTATTTAGGTGTCAAAAATTAAAATTCGCTAACTAGATATGACTGAGCCGCATTATGGATCATTAGAACGTTTTTTTCCACTAGAATAAATGTTTTCCAGTGATGTTTGACAGTTGTGAAAATGAAATATAAAATCAGCGGCAAATACCTGTCCTGCGGTGTCATAGAGTCCCAGGAGATATTGCTTCCCTCCAACCGTCACCGTCACTGAAAGACAATACAAGAACATGTGCGTTTATTAGCCGGGGGCAGCGCTCATCCGTCAGCAGAGGCGGCTTCTATCTCCTGCTAGTCTCCATTTCATTTTCTGTAGCCGAAACAGAACTGTAGTGACAGATATCGCGTTTCATCGGAGGCGGCAGCACTTTAAACAGATGGTCCTAGTCAATGTGCGGAGTGAGTGCGACATTCTGCAGATACACTGCGCTGTCAATGGAGATACATGACATAAACACGGATACCCCAAAAAATAGAGGGTCTTGGTGTATGTGATAAGTGACAATAAATGTTAGTATTTATATTACCGTGTTTCCCCAAAGATAAGCTCTAGCAAGAATTTTCTGCCTTATTGGATTTGGTTAAAATATAAGCCCTAGTCCAAAAATAAGTCCTAGTTGCGGTTCAATAAGGAAGTGTTGGGGCAGCTAAAAAAAAGTTAATGCAGCAGAACACCCCCAAAAGAGAGACGACACCCCCATCCCCCCCAAAACAATTGACATTCACCAACCCCTAAAGAATTTCAGCTGGCAACTAACGGTGGATGGGCTCTCACACAGAGATCATACACTCTACACTAGTGATACTGCTTCTGACCAGCAGGGAGAGCCAACCACAGGGATAACTGACAGTGACACAGATTGGTATGTGAGAGCCCATTCACTTGCCAACTCTAAATTGTTTGGGATCTGGTAAGTGCGATTCTTTTGCGGGTGTCTGCTTACTTTTAGGTAAACTTAGCAGTACATAAAAAATAAAATTTAAGCTGTGTTCCACCAAAAAATAAGATCTACTGTTAAACGAAGCCATAAGGAGTCTTTCAGTGCAAAAAGAATATAAGACGCTTTCTTATTTTTGGGGAAACACGGTACATCTTCATGTCCCCACAGAGGAAAATGATAACACTTTGGCTGCTTTCAGTGACCACTAGGGGGAGCTAATTACCGTATGTTTTAATTCTGCGTTTGGGGGGATTTGTGTGAAGTAAGCGCCCCTGCCCCATTACATGGGCCAGACTCCCTAAAATCATACATTTATTTTGTGACTAGAAGATGTTGTTTATGGAAAAACCCCTTTAAATTTAATATATCCCCTAACCACAGAATAAATGTATAATTGCTGGCGGTCTGACTACAGACTCCACAAACAGGGCGCTGTGAATGGGGCAAACATAAGCATGTGATAAATGTTGTTTATTGAACATCCCCTTTAAAGAAAGTGTCACTTACATTTAATATGTAATTTCTTTTTTGGTGTAAATGCTGCTTTTCTCTCGAATCCAGCGTTGTTTTTCTTTTCTTCTTGCGCCTCTCCGTTCCCGAGATATGGCCTCCTTATCCCTGTATGAAATCTGGTCTGTTTAGCCAACTGGGCATGGTCCTCAAAAACGCACCCACTGGAGGGTTTAGGACCACACCTACTTGGCTAAAAAGAGTAGATATATTTTATGGAGAATAAGGGGCCGTATTTCAGGAATGGTGAGGCGTAGAAACAAAAGAAAAACCACGGCGGACTCTGGAGAAGAGCGACATTTACACCACGTAAATAGAATTACATGTTTATACCAAGTGACTGACGGGTCCTCTTTACATACGAATATTTGTACTATGTATTCTGCTGGAAGTCAGAAAAAGTTGTGTGCAGCTTCTCAGCGCCCCCTGGTGGTGCGGGCACGTAGCTAGAAAGTTATCAATTAGCTTGATGAAGGTGTGGTGGGAATTAGATGATAGGAAAGGGGCATTTCAATTTTACTGGAAAGAAATAGTCTCCACTTGGCCAAATGTTATTGTACTCTGTAAGTCTGCCTGTCACAACTGCTGTGCTGTTTCTCTGTTATTCCTCCTGGAAATGTCTGAATAAATTGACAACTGGGCGTTACCATTTCTTCTAATGCGTCACACAGAAAAAGGTTGTCAATTTTTATATATTGCCAGGCAGAACAACTGAGTAACGACATGATATAAATATCTAAGAAAAGAGGTTGTAGAACTGGGTTTTCCTTATACCTAGATTTCAGGAGAGGTGACCGGTCCTCATTACAGTCCACACCGGACAGATCCTCTACGTACATGAGGAAAAGTCCTAGTCCACGTCCCCCACACCCCGTGGATGAGGCTGGGTATTGTCACTAGGGATCATCCAATTATACAGACGCATTGAATTATAACACTGGTTTGTATATTGAGTGAAAACTGACCCAAAATGTGCAAATGAAAACCAAATTCTCCCATATTGTCTTCAGATGTTCTCTAATTCTTCACCACGAGTGACTTTGCCAACTTTTTTCAATTATCTGCTCAAATAGTTTCTTTATATAATACAGAGCCTTGAAGAGCGAGAGGACGTCTCCGGTAACTATAAAAGGAGCTTCTTACCCATCACGGGTCCTGCCAGAGAAGACGTGCCCCCGAGCTATAAGTAAGGAGGGTCCGGGACGGAGAGAGAAATGTCACCTCAGAGGAAGGTACTAAAAGGGGACACTATCCTGTCAAAATATACGATTGCCCAGGGTTCGGCTACTGAGACCTCAACTGATCCAGAGACCAAGATCCCAAAGTCCCGAGTGACTAAAGTGTTACTGAGCATGTGCAGACAATATCCAGTGTTCGCACACGCTCTATAAAGTTTTTCCCACACAGGACTCTGGGATCCTTTAAATTAGTGGTGGGTCTGATGAGTCAGCCCCCCAATAATCAGGCATTTTTTATGGATAGGTCATGGATATCCACCTACAAACATTCGTAAACCTGTCTTCACAATATTAAAAAATATCCAACATACTGCGGTCAGACCCACCTTGACTTGAACCGAGGTCACACATTATTGACCTCCGCTCCATTCACACTTTCCAGTGGTGCCGGTGCTAGCGGGCAGTCACAGGACCCAATGTATGCGAGTTACATCACTCTTCCTGATGCTGGTGGGCGGTTACAGGACCCCATGTATGGGAGTTACAGTCACACTTCCCAGTGCTGGCGGCCAATCACAGGACGCCATGTATGTGAGTTATAGCACACTGACTGGTGCTGGCGGGCAGTCCACGACCCCATCTATGTGAGTTACAGTCACACTTCCTGATGCTGGCGGGCGGTCACAGGACCCCATGTATGTGAGTTACAGTCACACTTCCCAGTGCTGGCGGGCAGTCACAGGACCCCATCTATGTGAGTTACAGTCACACTTCCCAGTGCTGGCGGGCAGTCACAGGACCCCATGTATGTGAGTTACATCACACTTACCGGTGCTGGCGGGTAGTCACAGGACCCCATGTATGTGAGTTACAGTCACACTTCCCAGTGGTGCCGGTGCTGGCACGCAGTCACAGGACCCCATCTATGTGAGTTAGTCACACTTCCCAGTGCTGGCGGGCAGTCACAGGACCCCATCTATGTGAGTTAGTCACACTTCCCAGTGCTGGCGGGCAGTCACAGGACCCCATCTATGTGAGTTAGTCACACTTCCCAGTGCTGGCGGGCAGTCACAGGACCCCATCTATGTGAGTTACAGTCACACTTCCCGGTGCTGGCGGGCGGTCACAGGACCCCATGTATGTCAGTTACAGTCACACTTCCCGGTGCTGGCGGGCAGTCACGAGACCCCATGTATGTGAGTTACAGTCACACTTCCCAGTGCTGGCGGGCAGTCACAGGACCCCATGTATGTGAGTTACATCACACTTACCGGTGCTGGCGGGAAGTCACAGGACCCCATGTATGTGAGTTACAGTCACACTTCCCAGTGGTGCCGGTGCTGGCGGGCAGTCACAGGACCCTATCTATGTGAGTTAGTCACACTTCCCAGTGCTGGCGGGCAGTCACAGGACCCCATCTATGTGAGTTGCAGTCACACTTCCCAGTGCTGGCGGGCAGTCACAGGACCCCATGTATGTGAGTTCCAGTCACACTTCCCAGTGGTGCCGGTGCTGGCGGGCAGTCACAGGACCCCATCTATGTGAGTTACAGTCACACTTCCCAGTGCTGGCGGCAGTCACAGGACCCCATCTATGTGAGTTGCAGTCACACTTCCTGGTGCTGGCGGGCAGTCACAGGACCCCATGTATGTGAGTTATCTATTTACGGGCACATACATGTACATCTTCTCACAACTCATTTTTTGGAGTGGCATGCAATCACGTGAATGCTTGATCACATTAGCAGGGACGGGGATAGTAACACGGAGTGACTCGGACTTTCTATTCCAAATCTGGACTTGCGGTATCTTCAGGAACAGGCCACCATCTTTCGTAGTATTTGATCGAGGATGGGTGGTTTGGTATGATTGCAGTGTTAGTCTCAGTGGAATCCAATATGGGCGATTCATGACACCTTATACTTGGTGTCCGACTAGCTACTCTCAGGGTATGGAGGGGGGTGTAGATGGAGACCCCTGCCCTCTGTATAAGCCCTTCTTCTGGGTGGCTCGATATAATTTCCCATCATTGTTAACATCTGATACAAATTTAGTAAATGAAGTAACAGTAAATCCCGGGAGTGACAGATGAGAATGTGTCCGGTTTTGGATTAAATCTTGGAATCCAAACGTCTTCTCATCCCTAACACACGATATTTGTGCTTTTGGTTAGTCAGGATTGTGCTCGCCCCACACAGAGCCAGAAGCTGTTGGAGACTTGGCCAGGGTGTGGAAACTGGAACATTTTGGGTCCCATACGAGACCCCCCTACAAAAACTGGAGGAGGGAGGTGTGGGGAGCAAAAAATGGAAACTCTCAATAATATACTCAGCCATCAAGACTCATTCCCTGCATCAATGAATTGTTAAGAATCAGGAAAGACCCCAGAGCATCTGATAAATCCCCTATCACTGGAACCATGACTGCAATGCTCCTACTATATTACAACCAAGACTGGGAATCCGCTGTTTTCACTCTTGCACATCATAGCAGCAGCTATATAATCTCATTTCCATCATGAAACACTAAGTTGATAGATAATTTTTTTCTGTGAGATTTCATTTATAATATATCTTTCCTGATTAAGACCTATAAATCCTCTTAGATAAACTTTCTGGCTGCCAGTGGCCACCACTAGAGGGAGCACACTGCAATTTTCTTATAGACTCATTTCTACGCTCCTGTGCTCCCTCTAGTGGTGGCTGCAGGCATCCACAATTATGTTGTTACTGCTGTTGGTTGGTTTGGAGCCAGATAAAAATATATATTATGAAATTACTGTATCCAAATATAATTTCTATTGTTCTAGGTCCAAAATTGAAAGGAACGTGTCCACCTTTATATAAACTATGAAATTGTCTATCAAAGATGAACATACATGTGATCACCTTCTCCTAATCTTGCTCTGGTTCATAGATCCATCATATATCGTACTCCAGAGCTGCATTTATAATTCTGCAGGTCTCCGAGCACTCAGAATTCTTTGGAGCAGGGCAGGCAGTCTATACCAGGCTCTGTAGGAGCCCGGCTAAGCTTAGAGAGGAGAGTCTGATATCGAGATAGTCTGCGGTTTCTAATAACCAACAGAATTATAAATACAGCTCTGGACTTCATAACTCAGACTGTTAACTACAGAATCAGCACAAGATATGTGATGCATTTATGTTATAGCTTTGCAACTCAATGAACCAAAAGACCTGACAAGTTCAGCAGTGACCCCAAATCAGCTGGACAGTGTCAGATACAAGGACAACCAGCGCTGCAGAACAGCATTAGCCATAAGGGGGACTAACTGAGAGCGGTTTCACTTTGGCCCTCTTACCGGTGGAGGACTAAATGCCCCATGCGTGCCAGTAAGAAATGGTACATGGCTGTCCTACAGCTTCACGATGTACCTTTGCTCTTCAGCACTTTTACTGATCACTGTGGCTGGTAGAGTTGAGGAACAATATTCGCAAGACACTGTTCCAGCGGCCATGTTGGTAGCCCGTGTCCGCCAGACCAAACAACTGCAAACCTCCTATTACCGGTGACCTCTTCGGCATCTCTTCTGACTAGTAGACAGCGCAGGGGCCTATTAACAGAAGAGGCGCCGGTGATGTTGCAGGTTTATAGCGCTCTGGATGGTGGGTACGGACTACCAACATAGCCGCTGAACCAGGGTCTTTCAAATTTTTTTTGCTCAACCCTAGTGGCTGCCATTTATGGTGGAACGTTTTCAATATGTCATTGTCATCTCCCAAACGTCCGTCGTGAAGATTACGATTCGGGATACGTCCATATCTGTAAGGGACAATACTCCATCCCGTTCCCTATGGTATAACTCGAAAATACTAGGCACTAATATACATTTATGCCAGCTCTTCATACCTCCAGGTGCTTAGGGTGGTACTTAGATGCCACCTCCGCACCCCATATAGCTACATCCACTGCCCAATGGTCTACACTGCAAGCTGCACAAGTGAAGACCCCTTTAAACACGAGCTCCTTACTCTGGTAAATGACGTCAAGCATTTCCTAGAAGTCGGGATGTTTTTGTCCGCACAGAGGGTCAAAAGAATTAGATTTCACATTTTATGAAGCCAGAATAAAGGAATTGAGGAGCGCTTCTATGTAACCTATGCCAAACCACCCCTGCTGCAGCTACATGTCTCCTGGCCGAGATCCCAGCCTCAATGCATGGCAAAAACACATGGACCCCAAGACAAAGGTTTGTGTGTCAACCTTCCATCCAGCACATTAGAATAGGCTGAACTCACACTTCACTTGGATAGTGAAATAACAGCTGTCATGGGACCAGACCGTGACATCCATCACATGATGTAGGCACAGGCTTGCCACGTATCCTAGAATCGTGTCCACTGTACCAGGTAAGTGGTGCAGTAGGTCTGTAAAGCAAAAAACAAATGAATGTCTTATGACCTAAGAGAATGGTTTAGTAATATTGGGCCTTTGACCCATTTTGAGATTTTATTTAGATGTAACCTGAGTAATAAAGTAAGAATGGGCCCACATATTTCAGTTGTGTCCTATCAGTTCTTTGATACGGGCTCACAAGCTCCAACCCAGTTCATCCCAAAGGTGTTGGATGGGGTTGAAGTTGGGGCTCCGTGCGGTCAGTCAAGTTCCTACAGAACAAACTCGTGCAACAGTGTCTTTATAATTTCCTTCCTCAGGAAATCAATGTTTCCGAAACGCGTTGGTACTTTCCGATCAATACAGACACACCTACTGGAAGCAAGTGACGTCGCTTGAACTTTTGGTAGTGAGAAGAGTATGCTAACAGTCAGGGTAGCCACACATGAGCAGCCGGATCAATGTCTGATTGAATCTGCCCGGGATTATTGTTCTTTAAACCGAAACTCTAGCTACAATGAGGAAGGAGCGTTACTGCTACAACCTAACAGGTAACCACTGCTTGCTTTCTCTCTCACCTTCCTCCGTCTCCCACCTCTCTCTCACCTCCCTCCAGTCTCCCACCTCCCTCCCGTCTCCCACCTCCCTCCCGTCTCCCACCTCTCTCTCATCTCCCTCCGTCTCTCACCTCCCTCAGTCTTCCACCTCTCTCTCACCTCTCTCACCTCCCTCCGTCTCCCACCTCTCCCTCACCTTCCTCCGTCTCCCACCTCTCTCACCTCCCTCCGTCCTCCACCTCTCTCTCACCTCCCTCCGTCTCCCACCTCTCCCTCACCTTCCTCCGTCTCCCACCTCTTTCTCACCTCCCTCCGTCCTCCACCTCTCTCTCACCTCTCTCTCACCTCCCTCCGTCTCCCACCTCTCTCTCACCTTCCTCCGTCTCCCACCTCTCTCTCACCTCCCTCCGTCCTCCACCTCTCTCTCACCTCCCTCCGTCTTCCACCTCTCTCTCATCTCCCTCCGTCTCTCACCTCCCTCAGTCTTCCACCTCTCTCACCTCCCTCCGTCTCCCACCTCTCTCTCACCTTCCTCCGTCTCCCACCTCTCTCTCACCTCCCTCCGTCCTCCACCTCTCTCTCACCTCTCTCTCACCTCCCTCCGTCTTCCACCTCTCTCTCACCTTCCTCCGTCTCCCACCTCTCTCTCACCTCCCTCCGTCTCCCACCTCTCTCTCACCTCCCTCCGTCTCCCACCTCTCTCTCACCTCCCTCCGTCTCCCACCTCTTTCTCACCTCCCTCCGTCTCCCACCTCCCTCAGTCTCCATAATATTACTTGGGTATACTGCGTTTTTTTCCCCCTAATTTTTCACCTATTCGTTTCTTTTGTAATTTCTGCACGCCTTTTTAGAGTTCAGAAGCCACTTGCTATATAGAAAGAAGATCTACCACCACGTGTGAAGTTGCCTGTATTTCTCTTATTTTATTCATACTTCTTCCCTAAGCATTCAGTTTTTGTTTTGTTTTTGTAACAACCATATGGTTCCAGCTATGTGGGCCCTAATGCCAATTTTTATGGTCTTTACAAGGGGGCGTGACTCACAGGGTAATTATGCAGAGCAGCCTAAAGACATGCCCCCGAGGAATCTGTGAGCCACACCCCATTGATAAAGACTGTAAATATTAGCGCTAAATTAAAAGTCTTGACGGCGGTTCCAAACAATACAGCAGAGGAAATAAAATAAGTAAAAACTGGCCACGTCCAAACTGGGGGACAGGTTCACTTTTAAAAGAAATAAATATATTATAGTGCAGGAATTGGCAGTATAATAGTTTGTCTAAATAACTCTAGTAGACATATTTTCTTTTAGGCCACAGCACGGACAGCCCGATGTCTCTGCTACAAATGTACTAAACTAGGCATCGCGCTACTTGGCTGCTGTATTCTGTGCGGATTTTTTAATGCTCACTCCTTCACTGAAGCTGGTGGCAAAGGGTGATGAGCAGGACGATGCCTAGTTTAGTGCAGGCACAGCACAGACTACGGCTGGTCCGTGCTGCTGGTGAACAACGTAAACCTATTCAGTGATCCAGAAAAATGACTCCTTTTTCAAGAGAAAAAATATTATAGTCCAGGACTTGGAAGTAAAGATAACTTTAAGTTAGAAATGGCAGGAGGAAAATTACTGTACTTCTATGGTGAAGAAATAAAAACGGGTCCAACCCTACTTGGTGTCCAAAGGAGCAACTGCCTAGAGGTCACATGTGGACTGCACACCACACATAGTAAAGGGACAGTCCATGATTAAACTGACCATAAAGGCCATGTCATAATTTGAGCCTCAGTGGGTGACAAAAGAGTTTCTACAAGTCTTAGAGATGTCGTCTACGTATCGCCTGAACTACAGATCACACAGGAGGAGCCAACTGGAGAACATGACCACTGAGACGCCACAGTCAAGAGTGACTTATGATGGATACCAAGAACGGAGCCCATCATCCTTGTGAGACGTGTCATCGGCTGTGTGATGGGTACTAAATTATGGATTGCCACCTACGTCAGATGAGCTTTTAATATATTCAGAGAGGGGTCACATCATTTTATGGTCACTGTGCAGGAAGCAATCGTTACACAGAGGAAAGATCATGTCCAGGACATATGGCCGCTGTCAGGGGAGTATATGAGCAAGCACCGTAGTGTCCTATTCTTTGTGGTCCATGGCTCTGACCGTGTTATTTCCTTTCCTTTGTTCTGTGTTTTGTCTAAGCAGGTACCTGTATAAAGAAGAGCTTTTATCTGGACTCGGCGTGTGAGTGATCGTGTTTATATACTAGGACATTTATCTCCAGATTCTCTCCTTGTATTCTTATGACCAACTTTCTGTAGAAAGCCATAGTTTCTTTAAGATGATGCCAGGCTAAGGAAGATTCGGGTGGCTACACATTGAATGCAATTTATTTTTTTTTATATAAAAATAAGCAACATTTTAAATTAAAGTTAAAAAATAATAACTTTGTAAAAAGTTTGTTAAAGGCAGAAGGCCACCTGATTTATCTCAGAGTTCAGCTACTTTTTTGCCGCCGTGTATTTTACTCTGACCTGAAAGTGATTTGTGACTGCACAAATCTGACTACACAGGGTTTGTTTGTAGTCTGTTACCATGGAAACAGGATCTGTATACAGAAAACAATAGGAAATATTTAAAGGGAACCTGTCCTCCCATTCATGCTGCCCGAATCGTGTTGATCAGTGCTCAGCTGGATTATTTCAGCCATGTATGTTTTTACTCTAAAAGCTCTGTCTTTTCAAAGAAAGCATGCTTAGAAAAGCTGGGGACTCTGCATCTCAGATGACTAATCCAGGGCAGGTGTCTAGTGGAGTCTCCCCCTTCCCTAGATTGGCAGGTGTCTCCCCATACACAGATTTAGGGAGAGAACTACTGGTCAGTCATGGGTAGAAGCCACTGGCCTCTTGGACTAGTCATCCGAGACAGTCACTGGCCGACTTTTCTAAGTATCTTTTCTCTGAAAGGAAACAGAGCTTCAGAATAAGATGTACAACGAAAACGTATTGTATCTGAATTTTGATTCATGCCACCTGACAAGTTCCCTTTAAATATCTCCTGGTCTTTCCTCTAAACCAATTAATTTTTCCACGATACACCATGAAAGACTATAACTGTTGTCAGGGGCAGAACGAACCACTGAGCTTAATGCTGCTTATTATTGTTTTATATTTATCAATACATCATACTATGTTCACACATTACATGAGGGGTCTGTGTGGGGGACATCATACAATTTTTTTTTCTCCCTACAAAGCCCCTCATGCGCAGTGATCTCCCCACACGGCCCTCCATGCGCAGTGATCTCCCCACACGGCCCTCCATGCGCAGTGATCTCCCCACACGGCCCTCCATGCGCAGTGATCTCCCCACACGGCCCTCCATGCGCAGTGATCTCCCCACACGGCCCTCCATGCGCAGTGATCTCCCCACACGGCCCTCCATGCGCAGTGATCTCCCCACACGGCCCTCCATGCGCAGTGATCTCCCCACACGGCCCTCCATGCGCAGTGATCTCCCCACACGGCCCTCCATGCGCAGTGATCTCCCCACACGGCCCTCCATGCGCAGTGATCCCCCCACACGGCTCTCCATGCGCAGTGATCTCCCCACACGGCCCTCCATGCGCAGTGATCTCCCCACACGGCCCTCCATGCGCAGTGATCTCCCCACACAGCTCCCCATGTACAGTAGAATGTCCCCACAGCCCCCCATGCATAGTACGATGTCACCACACACAACCCATTCACAGTACAATGTCCCCTTACAGACTCCCAGGTGTAGTATGATGTCTCCACAAAACCCCCCATGTGTAATGGCAGCCATCTTTAGCTCTGCATCATATGTATGATCTGAAACCTGAATTATGTAAGGCAAATCGACATATTTCCCACAATCCCTTGTCAAAAGGTTAATTAAGTATTTAATGGAAAGGCTCTCCTCAACAGTATGATGTCTCCACAAAGCCCCCATGCACAGTACGATGTCCCCTTACAGACTCCCATGTGTAGTACGATGTCCCAACGCAGCCCCCATGCACAGAAGGATGTCCCCACGCAGCCCCCCATGCACAGAAGGCTGTTCCCACACAGCCCCTCATGCGCAGCTTGATGTCATCACACAGTCACCAATATACAACAGTAGGATGTCCCCACAAAGCCCCCCCATGTGCTGTATGATGTCCCCACATGGCCTTCCGTGTTTAGTATGATGTCCCCGCAAAGCCCTCCATGCGCAGTACAATGTCACGACACAGCCCTCCATGCACTGTATTATGCTGAGGATGCGGATACTAGTTAAAGTGAGACCCTGGGTGGAGGGCGGCCATGAGGTGTTGGTCACCACTGCATAAAGCCCCCTTTGGCTCTCCCGGTCGGTGGGTTGTACCAAAACAGCCAAAGGGATATATGTGGCCCGCGGGGGCCTCACGTTGCCCATGTCTTATCTAAGTGGGTCCTTTGTGTTTCCATGGCAACAGACTACAAACAAACCGTGTGTAGTCTGATGTCAGCAGTCTCTGATCTTAGAAATCAAGGAGGCAAAGGAACCATCGACAAAGAAGGAGCTGTTATAAATTTTGCATTGGAGCCCAGGAGCTTCGGGACCCTCCCTTGTTTGTTTGTGAAGTTGAACCTGACTATACAAGGCGAGCAGCCAGTAATACCAGGAAAATGTAGTCTGCACCATTCTCCGAAAGCCGGAGCTCATTACCCAGGCTCACCTCCAGTCTGCAGGAATAGACACACATTCCAGCTTTTCTAAGTGCAGCCGCAAGGTATCTCCACTGCCCGTCAGCTAAGCAGATGTTACTCTGGCAGCTAAAGTGAGCAAATCAGGACAGCGTGCCTTCATGGGAATTACAGCTTTCTATTTTAAAACCTCAAGACTTTACACATGGAACAACCAGAAAAGAATATATATCCATATATAATCCATAAGCAGAAGTCTACTTAAAGGAACACGCCGAAAAAAAAGAGAAAACCTAGATATATTGCGTTATGCCTAGTGCAAGACCTAAGTTTGCGGCATGATGGAGGCATTCCCTGAAACAGTGATTGATTTTGTTCATTTTCCTGTAGAAAGTACAAAAAGCTAAAAATAAATTCCGATGAATTGCACGCAGGAGATTATTTGATGTCACTATGCGGAGTTTCCGTTTTGTCACGATTGCGTACGAGCCGGAATAATCTCCTCCCTCCGCTATCCATGTACTCTTGGAGTGGGAGAGCCATTGTGATTGTACGATCCCACGTAGACCCCGTATCATGCGGAAAATCCCATTCCACACAAGTGTCTTTGTATTTCTTCAAGAGATAACACAAAGGAGGCCCAGAGAAGGGAGACCAGAACATTACATAATGAGAGCAGACGGAGGCACGCGTCCTGCATGGCCCAGCCGTACATTGACATATTGTCCGTCACAGGGTCGGCAAACAAAACACAGAGCGAAGGCGTTATATGGACGTCTTAATGGGGTTGTCCGCCTACATTAAGTGGGCTTTAAGTCTCAGCCTACAAGCGAATTAGTATAATGGTTTGGTTTCCACGTCTAGCAACCATATTGTTTTGGATCAGCTGAAAGTTTTATGCTACCTGAGGAAGGGGGAAATTATTATTGTTTTATTGTATCCCTGAAACGCGTTGTAGCTCAAATAAGGCTATGTGCACACTAGAAAAAGGATTTTTCTTAAGAAATTTCTTAAGAAAATTTCTTGAGTGAAGGAATAGCGCACCTGCGTTTTTACCGCGATTTGGTGCGTTTTTACCGCTGGTTGCTCCCTGCGTTATTGTGCCATTATCTATGGTAACTAACGCAGTTAGCTGCAGAAAAGAAGTGACATGCTCATTCTTTTTCTTAAGAAAATCTACTGAAAGAATTTTCTTAAGAAAAAAACGCAGTGTGCGCACAGCTAATTTTTTTCCCCATAGGTTTTGCTGGGGAATGTCTGCAGAAAGGTTACAAGAATTTCTCAAGAAATTTCTGCAGCAAAAACGGACCAAAAACGCAGGTAAAAAACGCAGTGTGGGAACATAGCCTAAATCTTCACTATTTATCTCCTATCTCCCTTGTGAGCAGCGCCCTTTATACCGTGGATTTTTTTTTTCTTCTTCTTCTTTGAATACCTTATCTCTCCTTTGGGAGTCCACGGGGTGCCGCAGCTCCAGCCTTAAGGTCCAGTCACACTAAGCAACTTACCAGCGATCCCAACAACGATAGGGATCGCTGGTAAGTTGCTAGGAGGTTGCTGGTGAGATGTCACACTGCGACGCTCGAGCGATCCCACCAGCAACCTGACCTGGCAGGGATCGCTGGAGCGTCGCTACACGAGTTGCTGGTGAGCTCACCAGCAACCAGTGACCAGACCTCAGCGCCGCGTGGAAGATGCTGCGCTTGGTAACTAAGGTAAATATCGGGTAACCAACCCGATATTTACCTTGGTTACCAGCGCACGGAGCTACACGTGCAGAGAGCAGGGAGCAGCGCACACTGAGCGCTGGCTCCCTGCTCTCCTAGCTACAGCACACATCGGGTTAATTAACCCGATGTGTCCTGCAGCTACATGTGCACAGAGCAGGAGCCGGCACTGACAGTGAGAGCGGCGGAGGCTGGTAACAAAGGTAAATATCGGGTAACCAAGGACAGGGCTTCTTGGTTACCCGATGTTTACTGTGGTTACCAGCCTCCGCAGAAGCCGGCTCCTGCTGCCTGCACATTCAGTTGTTGCTGTCTCGCTGTCACACACAGAGATGTGCGCTTCACAGCGGGACAGCAACAACTAAAAAATGGCCCAGGACATTCAGCAACAACCAACGACCTCACAGCAGGGGCCAGGTTGTTGCTGGATGTCACACACAGCAACATCGCTAGCAACGTCACAAAAGTTGTTCGTTAACAGCGATGTTGCTTAGTGTGACGGGGCCTTTAGGAGATCTAATTATATTGACTCAAACATCAGATTAGCCTGGCTCTGTGGGAACGGAATTCCTCTTATGTGATCCAGGAGTGAGACGCTGACCCAAACAGGAGGATTGCAGGAGCTCTGAGCACCAGCAGCAGTGAAATGTAAGGCTGCTGTGTGATCATCCTCAGCAGGATCTGTGTCGGCCAGCCAAAGGGTAACCTGGATCTCTCTGTCAGTGCTAACAGACAGTGTTGTACCTGGAGTACAACACTCTTAGGTGAGTGGAATTGTTTCATTATTCACCACATAAAGTTTACTCTTACACACAGGAGCGCCCTCTTCTCTCTTTTTTTCTTTCACATAAAAAAGTAGTAAGAGTTCACCTGTGTCCTACTTTGCACCGATTGGCATGTCCTGAGAATGTGGCTATCCTGATCCCAATCCTCTTGTAATGTGCCCAAACAGTCCCCTTGTAGTAATGTGCCCAATCCTGATCCCCATTCTGTAGTATTGTGTCCATCCTGGTCCCCATCCTGTAGTATTGTGCCCCGTCCTGTGGTAATGTGCCATCCTTGTCCCCATCCTGTAGTAATGTGCCCATCCTGATGCCCCATCCTGTAGTAACGTGCCCATCATTGTCCCCTTTTACAAATGTGCCCACGCTGTTGCTCTTCTTGTCGTAATTTCCCTTTTCCTGGTCTTCTTTTAGCAATGGTCAGTAATAGTCTCCTCTATAATGCCATTCTACACACACACACACACACACACACACACACGCACACACACGCACACACACACTTCTCACCTGTCCTTTCCCTCATGTCCTCTATCCTGCTTCTTGCGACCCACAGGGGGCCACTACTGTCAGTCAGCACTTTACTTGAGATGCGCTGCGCAGCATCAATGCTCTGTGCATAATTTTTACAGATGCAGCCGCCGGCCAATCAGATGCTAGCAACTGACGTCATACACTTCAGCTACTGGCCTCTGATTGACTGTCGGATGCCATTGGAATAACTGTGCACAGAAACTTAACTCTGCACTGCAACGGCAAATCATGTGTAATAAAGCGCTGACAGCTGCGGTCTCTGCACCAGCCGTGATCATCAAGGGGGCCACGGGCCTGCGGGCTGCAAGAAGCAGCCTCAGGGGCTGCATGTTTGAGACCCCTGTACTAGAAGATGGGGTCTAGGAGTTGTAGGTTATGCCCATTGGAAAGTTCATTGAGGAAGGTGGTCCTGGCAGGACTGTACCTAGACATTTCCTATGACAATAGCTACAAATATCCCACTTTGGCCAGGTTTTACGCTAAGCAAATATCACGGTTATTAGATAACCTGCACTGTTAAGGAAAAACTCCACATGACCTCTGCAACCTAGAACCTGGTAATAAACATAACTTAGTCCATTGTTTGATTCTTAATGGCACAGATTCGTTCATAAACCAAAGTATAATTGTCATGAGTATGTTGTGCCCTGCTTAGATCTTGGGGGGAGATCAGGGGTTATTAGGTCTCAGCGTTTGGTTGATCGAAGATCCATTTTAGAATCCGCTCATAGCTTATCCTGAGTAGGAGCGTATTTAATTCCATTCGATGCTGACGGGGTTAACATATCTTTTCTATCTTGCCGAGATTGACTTGTAGCTGGTAATCTGAGCTGCAGCCATACCTTTCTGTGATATAAACTCACTCCTCACGCTTTCTTATGCCGGCTATAGCTCATTCTGTAACTGACCACTTTGAATGAGCCTGTCTTGGGAGAAGCTGAGGTGTTGTTTCAATTGCAGCTGAGAAGCTTCCTGCTTTAATAGCTGTGGAGAACTGTTCGTTGTGTCTTTCCCCTGTTTATCTTACCTTCCTCGTGTTGTTTTATTATAGTGACAAGACTAGTGTCTTGCTGGCCTTCGCACTAGTCAGGGTAAGTTCAGGGCCTAGGCACGTGACTGCGCATGGTGGGAAGGACCCGTGTAGGGATGTTGGATTCAGCTTTAGGTGAGTGTTTGGAGAATGACCCCGCTCCTCTCTCTCTAGAGCCAGGGTCATCCGTTAGTTCCTGCTTGCCAGGGGTCCTCTCTTCCCCAGTGTGAAATTAATTGACAAAAACGTCACCCAAGAACTAAAATCCCCCGGAAATGGACATTTTCAAGATTTTGTTAAACATGGTCAATAGATGTATTAGGACCCCCCACCCCTTCCACCTATTTTTCTAAGATTTGACGTTTGTTCCTGGATCCCCTCCATAGCAGGATGATGAGGGTTGTAGAGATTCGGATACTGGGTGTGAAACAAGGATGAACTTGTAACTCGTGCTGGGTGTGGATGTGGCGCACAATGAAGACACCCGGCACATGTAAACACTGACACTGCCGCTCGCCTATCACTCAGGAAACACATGCTGCTGCAGCTTACTGATCAAGAGAGGATTCATTATGTCCTTAGATGGGACGATATAAAGGCATCGAAGGGGAAATAACACGTACAAGGAATAATTCCATGTGTGGCCCAATCTGAACCGCCGCCGATTGCCTAACACTAATCAGTTACTACATAGAATTAATCTAAGCAAAAAGTGGAATAAACACACTGCATAATTAATCTAATAATCCAGAGTTAAAGCCTGTATTATACTCAAGAGCTGTAATCCCAGTTCTGCTGTCTTCAGAGCTGCAATCTCCAAGCATTCCTTGCTGGCTCAATGTCTGGTTTTTTTTTGTTTGTGTTTTTTAAACATATTACAAAAAGACTGATTTAGTCATATTTGTTTGTAATAGTTAAAAACGTTTTCTATGGAATATAGTTCAGAAATGGTCTGTAATGCGGTTATATGACTTACTGATATAGTTGTATTCGTACAAGCGCCCCTGACCTTTCCATATTCTCTTCATTTCAGGTCCCAGGAACTTGGCTTCTAGTCCTGCAAAGTATTTTCTGTGGGCATCTTAGCAGAGCACTGTGTGCAGAGGATTACTGACTGCTCATTTCAATAGCTGAGCCAGACCCCTTCTCTCTGCTTGCTTCAGTAACCAAGCCATACTCTTTGTCTTTGATTATTTCAATAGCTAAGCCAGACCCCTTCTCTGTGCCTACTTCATAAGCTAAGCTAGACGGCTTTTCTCTGGCTATTTCAATAGCCAAGCCAGACCCCTTGTCTCTGGTTATTTCAATAGCTAAGCCAGACCCCTTCTTTTTGGTTATTTCAATAGCCAAGCCAGACCCCTTCTCTCTGCTTACTTCAAAAGCCAAGCCAGACCCCTTATCTCTGCTTACTTCAAAAGCCAAGCCAGACCCCTTCTCTCTGCTTACTTCAAAAGCCAAGCCAGACCCCTTCTCTCTGCTTACTTCAAAAGCCAAGCCAGACCTTTTCTCTCTTACTTCAAAGGCCAAGCCAGACCCCTTGTCTCTGCTTACTTCAGTAACCAAGCCAGACCCCTTGTCTCTGCTTACTTCAGTAACCAAGCCAGACCCCTTGTCTCTGCTTACTTCAGTAACCAAGCCAGACCCCTTGTCTCTGGTTATTTCAATAGCTAAGCCAGACCCCTTCTTTTTGGTTATTTCAAAAGCTAAGACAGACCCCTTCTTTCTGCCTACTTCAATAGCTAAGCCAGACCCGTTATGTCTGGTTATTTCAATAGCCAAGCCAAACCCCATCTCCCACCCAGTGGTGCCATTTTGAAAGAAAGTGGGCATGTTTTTCTAATCTAACTTCCTTAACGGTGAATAAATGTCAGTAAATGATGATTATTTCACAATTGCGCAGCCACTTTCTGTATCTGATGCACTAAATTCTCATTCTAAAAATGTAAAAAAAAATATCTAGTTCCTGAGCGTTGCCTCTCTGCAGCACCCGGGATCTGGATACGGTGCAGATGATTTAAATAAAAAATTAAGAAAAGCAATGGCCACACTCCGTAGTGTAAACCATTTTATTACTCTGACTTATACCGCATCACAAGACTAATTAAATCAGAGCTGGAGGGAATCAGTTTTTTTTTCCCCAGCAGCAAAGAATTTTATTTTCAGCTATTTGTGTTGCAAGTCGGTAATTACCGGGAGTAGTCACAGTAATATTCCTGGTGTAACAAGGGTTA
This sequence comes from Anomaloglossus baeobatrachus, assembly GCF_048569485.1. Lineage (NCBI taxonomy): Eukaryota > Metazoa > Chordata > Amphibia > Anura > Aromobatidae > Anomaloglossus > Anomaloglossus baeobatrachus. The sequence continues at coordinate 55,094,522 of NC_134364.1, read as the reverse complement.
ATTAAACAATAACTTATCATATGTGCATCTGGAGAGTTAAAGGGGTATTCCCACCCTTAAAGCTCCACTCCAGTGTTTTTCGTCATTGCACAGCTGCAATGGTGCTTTACATCGAAGTCCCCTGCCCCCCGTCCTATAATCACCATCTGGCGCCTTCATCTTGTATCACCGCCATTCCATTTGGTCTCCGGCAATTTGTGACCGGCCGGCTGTTCCAGTGGTTAATGCAGCGCACCTGAGGTCACAACTCAATGAAAGTCTATGAGAACCTCGTTCTGGCTCTCATAGACTTGTATTGTCAGTCAGAAAATATGCTCACTAGATGGATTCGCAGGTGCGGAACATTGCAAAAAAAAAAAGTGAAATCATCGGAGGGTGAGTATAAGAATGGGGGCAGAGGATTTGGGTCTTAGCTGGAAAAAAAGGCATGTCCTATGAATATGGAGAAAATGCCTGAGATCCAAAAGTCACAAGTCCAGAACAGAACATCCATCATTTAAAAAAATAAATAAAATAATTGTACAGGATTGCACACCGACGCGTTTCAGCAGTCTCCTTCCTTTTCCTTCATATATGTCTAATAGGTGGGGTCTGAAGTCTAGGGCCCAAACCTAACTTTATAATGCTGCCCCTCCCCCTGACGCCAAGCCTGCCAGTTGAGGTGACCAGTAGATAGAGCTAAAATATGCAGTTAATTGCTAACCCTTTAAAGGATCGGCCACGCTGTCGTATACTGATACATTACTAGTGTCTACAGTTTCTGCAAATTAATTTGCATTCCCCCTTCCATCAGCCATGTATGAGTGCTGGGCGTGAGCGGGAGTAACGCATCCTACTGGCTGACGTCAGCGACTCGCTTTTGATTAGCTGGACTAGAGGGACATCATGCCAGTCCGGATAATCAGAAGAAGAGTTGCTGACGTCAGCCGGTAGCAGGTGCTACTCCGACTCCTGTACAGCTGCCACAGACCACGGTTGTAACCAGTGGAATTGGACGTGCAACTTGATTTACATCAACTCCATTGGTGGCAGATTACTTCTATATTTCCATTGGAGGAACCAAGAAAATTATCTTGAGACGTATAACCGACTGTCTTCCTTCTCAGCATTTCTCATGACGTGTGCCACCAGTTTAATTCCAAACAAATTAGTAACTTCTCTCTAATCTCCCCCCCATGCACACACTCTCATTGAATGGGTTAAGTTTCTCCATCTTTGGGCTATTACTTCATAATAAATGTGTCATTCTGTCATTTGTCACCAGCGCACAATACCGGCATTAACACAGACAGTGGGTGGATTTTGCATACTGATCTAATGCATTCTTCTAGAACAACGGAGCTTATAGAAGGTCGCCATTTGTTACCAAACCTCATTCTGTGACTATGTACAATATATCAGGCTGAATGTTTGACTTAAGTAGGTCCGATGTGCCAATAGCGGCTCTGTGCACAATGTCACACAATGAAATGTCAGCGCTCTTTATGATTTGGCACCATGTCAGCCTCAGATAAGAAAATGGAGTTCATTTACATCTCAATTTAGCGCAGCTGGAGACTTGAGAGTAATATAGAAAGCTTTCATAGTTCGTTCTTGGGCTAATGGGATGGCAGGTGACCCATGCTGGAGACATTGCAATGTCAGCCTAGACTAGATGGATAAAGGCTTGGACTATGGAGAATGGACATGGGACCTGGAGGCGCAGGCAAGCTGAGGATCAAGGGGACCTGGAGGCGCCGGCAAACTGGGCATCAAGGGGACCTGGAGGCGCCAAGAAACTGAGGAACAAGGGGACCTGGAGGCGCCGGCAAACTGAGGATCAGGGGGACCTGGAGGTACTGGCAAACTGAGAATCAAGGGGACCTGGAGATGCCGGCAAACTGAGAATCAAGGGGACCTGGAGATGCCGGCAAACTGAGGATCAAAGGGACCTGGAGATGCCGGCAAACTGAGGATCAAAGGGACCTGGAGATGCCAGGAAACTGAGGATCAATGGGATCTGTAACACCCTCAATTATGGTTCTAAGCAGGTAGCCACATGGGTAAATCTCTGGCCATATGATTGTGAACCAAAATTGAGCAGCCACGTAACTAGCTGATACTGTGTCACACCCTGAAGGTCTATTTTCACTTCTAAAATTGTGCATTGAATGTTCATAGGAAGACCTATTCCTGATCATCAGCTGGTGTAACAAGGGCACCAGTCAGCTGGAGAAAAGGGCAACAATCGTTCTGCCCCCATACAGTTTTGGCATGGGCCATTGAGTGATCGACTTGCATATGGTTGATCAGAGCTCATTTATGGTCAAAAATCTGCCACTGTAAGTGGGCCTTCCGATCTTGAGGCTCAAGTCTGCAGTCACTTTGAGACTGAGAATCCTGACAGTGTGCATAGTGCACATAGAATGACTGCAGATTTGTGCCCGGCATGGCAACTCCTTTGAGAGAGTAGCTGGTTCAGCAGTCACCACAAATCCAATAGACCATTGATAGGTCAGGTGTAGTGATGAATGAATACTAAATATTCGGGTTTGGGTTATTTGTATTAAATATCTAGTATTATTCCGCTATTTGTCACGAACAATGAACCTAATGCAAGTGTCACCGGTGACAGTCAGTCCTGTGGTGTCCGGGTATAGAAAGTCACAGCATTTGGCTGTGCAAACTGTTCCATGACCTATTATTTGAGCTTTTCATCCCTTTCCCTTTAGGACCCTGTGGAGTTCCTTAGCCTTTCAGCTGTTTTTCATCAGCACTTCCCTTGGTGTCTTTATATAGCCTCACTCCCCCTTAGGCCTCTTTTACATGTGAATATTTTGCAACAGGCTTTCATCAGTTTGTCATCAGTATTTGGATGCCAAAACCAGGAGTGTCTCCAAAACACAGAACAGGTGTCAATTTTTCCATTATAGCTCTTCTCTGTAAGTTCCACTCCTGGTTTTGGCATCCAAACACTGATGACACACTGACGAAACACTTATGCAAAATACTGACGTGTGAAAGAGGCCTTACTTTGTGCTGGTGATGGCTCTAATACTCTTTACACGTCTTCAGTGCAAGCAGTCAGCTTGTATTCATCTGGAGAAGCTTTGTTGTTGCAGTTCCTCTCCCTGAGTGATCTGGGGATGTTCTTTGTTCACCTTCCCGCTGTTTGTGATCCTTGTGTTTTCTTTAGAGCTTAGTGGGGTGGACTAAGTGCTCATTTGTTCCCCCCCCCAGGGTCTATTTCAGGGTCAGGTATCTGGCTCAGGGCATAGGTGTGGAACCTATCTAGAGCGGTGAAAGAAGCCAGGGACCAGCAGTAGACTTAAGCTGGGTTCACACACAATGACAGCGACAACGACGTCGCTGTTACGTCACCATTTCCTGTGACGTAACAGCGACCTTAGTTGATCACTAGTTAGCTGTCAAACATGTAATTTTAAGCAGCGACGGAGCAGCGACGGAGCAGCGATACTTCTCCTCACTGCTGGCGACATATCTCCCAATCCTGGACCCCCACAGATGGGACACTCCTCTTTATCACCCCCCTATCGCTCCCCATCTAGTAGTAACTACCGCAACCTCTCCAACATAAAATCCATTCCCCTCTCTGCCACTCCACAGCCCCCTCTCTCTGGAGCGCTCTGGAATGCCCGTTCCGTCTGTAATAAACTGCACTTCATTCACGACCTCTTTACCTCTAGCAATCTATCCTTTCTGGCCCTCACCGAAACATGGCTGACACCCACCAACACTGCCTCCCCTGCTGCGCTGTGCTACGGCGGCCTCCACTTCACCCACACTCCTCGCCCTGGCAATAGACAGGGTGGAGGAGTGGGCCTCCTCCTTTCTAACAACTGCAGCTTCACCCCAATGCCACCTCTACCCTCCCTTGTCCTGCCTTCCTTTGACGTCCACTCTGTCCGCATCTATTCTCCCTCCAACCTCCAAGTGGCCGTCGTATACAGACCCCCGGGCCCAACCACTGCCTTTATCGACCAGTTCTCTGCCTGGCTTCTACACTTTCTCTCTGCTGACATCCCCACTATCATCATGGGTGACTTCAACATCCCCACTGACACCCGCCAGTCAGCGGCCTCCAAACTCCTCTCCCTCGCCTCATCTTTTGGTCTAACTCAGTTGTCCGCCTCTGCCACCCACAAAGATGGCCACACACTAGACCTTATCTTCACCCGTCTCTGCTCTCTATCTAACCTCACTACCTCCCCTCTCCCCTTATCTGACCACCATCTGCTGACCTTTTCAGCCCTGTCCTCCTCACCTGCCCCCCCTGTCCAGCACCTAACACACCCCCGCAGAAACCTTGCACACATCAACATACACACCCTTTCTGACTCTATCCTACCGCTGTCCTCCATATCTTCACTCAACGACACAGACAGTGCCACCATTTTCTACAACGCCACTCTCACATCAGCTATTGATTCAGTCGCTCCTCTTGTGAACGGCAGAGCAAGACGAATCAATAGACAACCCTGGCACAACAGCCTCACTAAAAAACTACGGCAAGTGTCTAGGGCTGCAGAGCGGCGCTGGAAGAAAACGCACTCCCAGGAAGACTTCACCACATTCAAAAATACAATTCACACATTTCGCTTGGCCCTTACCTCTGCTAAACAGAATTACTTCAAAAACCTCATATCCTCTTTAACACACAACCCCAAACAGCTATTTAATACTTTTACCTCCCTCCTTCGCCCACCACTGCCCCCTCCAACCTCCCACATTTCCGCAGAAGAATTTGCCACATATTTCAAAGAAAAGATCGACCAAACCAGACAAGTCTTTTCTGCTGAACCACCACAACTCCTTCATATAGCAGACCACTGCTCCTCCCCCATAAACTTCCTCCCCACCATCACCGAAGGAGAGCTTGCACATCTTCTCTCAAAAGCACACCTCACCACATGCGCACTTGACCCCATCCCATCCCACCTCCTCCCCAACCTCACCACCATCCTTATTCCAGCCTTAACCCATCTCTTCAACCTATCTTTAACAACTGGTACCTTCCCTTCTGCCTTTAAGCATGCAACAGGCACACCCATCCTAAAGAAACTTTCCCTCGACCCAACCTCTACTACCAGCTATCGACCCATATCACTACTCCCACTTGCCTCAAAACTCCTGGAACAGCACGTCCATGCTAAACTTTCCTCCCACCTCTCCTCTAACTCTCTCTTTGACAACCTACAGTCCGGCTTCCGTCCACATCATTCCACTGAAACTGCCCTGACTAAAATCACAAATGACTTACTTACCGCCAAAGCTAACAACCACTTCTCTGTACTCCTACTTCTAGACCTATCCTCAGCCTTTGACACTGTTGACCACTCCCTGCTACTACAGATCCTCTCTTCCCTTGGTGTCAGAGACCTCGCCCTCTCTTGGATCTCTTCATACCTCTCCAACCGCACTTTTAGTGTCTCCCATTCCCACACAACCTCTTCATCCCGTCCTCTCTCTGTTGGTGTCCCTCAAGGCTCTGTCCTGGGACCCTTACTTTTTTCTATCTATACATTTGGCCTGGGACAACTCATAAAGTCCCATGGCTTTCAGTACCACCTATATGCCGATGACACTCAGATCTACCTCTCTGGTCCAGATGTCACATCTCTGCTGTCCAGAATCCCAGAGTGCCTATCGACTATTTCTTCCTTCTTTTCCTCTCGCTTCCTAAAGCTCAATGTGGCCAAAACTGAACTGATCATCTTTCCTCCATCTCCCCTGCACTCTCCATCTGATCTATCCATTACAATTAATAACATCACGCTCTCCCCAGCACCCAAAGTTCGGTGCCTCGGAGTGACCTTTGACTCTGCCTTGTCCTTCATACCACACATCCAATCCCTCACCACCTCCTGCCGTTTTCAACTCAAAAATATTTCCAGAATCCGCCCGTTCCTCAATCCCCAATCTACAAAAATGCTAGTGCATGCCCTCATAATCTCCCGCATCGACTACTGCAACATCCTCCTCTGTGGTCTCCCTGCTAACACACTCGCCCCTCTCCAGTCCATCCTTAATTCTGCTGCCTGAATGATCCACCTCTCTCCTCAATACCACCCCGCTTCTCCTCTCTGCATGTCCCTTCACTGGCTCCCAATCTTCCATCATATCCAATTCAAACTACTAATACTGACTTACAAAGCTATCCATAATCTGTCTCCCTCCATATATCTCTGAACTAATCTCTCGCTACACTCCAAAACGTCACCTCCGGTCCTCCCAAGATCTCCTTCTCTCCTCCTCTCTCATTCGCTCCTCATGCAACCGACTCCAAGACTTCTCCCGAGCATCCCCAGTCTCCTGGAACTCGCTGCCTCAACACGTCAGATTATCTACTACACTTGCAAACTTCAAACGGACCCTGAAAACTCATCTGTTCAGAAATGCCTATAATCTACAATAACCTCACTGCCCCACCACCGTGCGGAGCTGTCTCCCCACCACAGTGCGGAGCTGCCGCCCCACCACCGTGCGGAGCTGCCGCCCCACCACCGTGCGGAGCTGCCGCCCCACCACCGTGCGGAGCTGCCGCCCCACCACCGTGCGGAGCTGCCGCCCAACCTACACCCCACCTACTGTCTCCTCCCCAAAATCCTTTAGGATGTAAGCCCGCAAGGGCAGGGCCCTCTTCCCTCTGTGATAGTCTGTCTATTGTAACGTGTATATGTATTCTGTATGTAACCCCCTCATGTACAGCACCATGGAACTAATGGTGCTCTATAAATAAACAATAATAATAGTAATAATAATAGCGACCTCGATGGTCGTTGTGCGGTGTCACACGCATCGCTATGCGACGACTCAGACCTTGATAGAGGTGGGGTGTTTACCCCTAGACATGTTTCACGCCCCTCTGTTCCGATTGGTGATCGCTACAGCGCCTTTGCGTTGTCTTTTTTCACGCCCCTCTATTCTGAATGGTGATCACTACAGCGGCGTCTGATTGGGTGACCGTGCCAAACAAAGGAAGACGCAGTAGTGCTTTTTCATTCATTCTACCTGAGCTTTTTCAACACACAGTTTGAATCTACTACGTGGAACAAAGAATGGAACTTAAAGAATGAAATCACTGTAACGCCTTCGGCAAGTTACCCAATCGGAACGCTGTTATGACCACCAATCGGAGTCTTGGGGGCGTTGCAAAATACACCGCAAAAACACGCCCTTGTCCTGCCTTCAGTCCTACGTCACTACCTTCAGCGTCGTCGCGACCGTCGCTGCTGCGGTGTCAAACACAAGGATGCTGAGCTTATCATCATGGCGCAGCGGGATAGCAGCGATCAAAAAATGACCTGGAACATTCAGGAGCGAGCACCGATTTCGCAGCAGGGGTCTGATCATTGTTGTGTGTCACACACAGCGACGTCGCTGTTGAGGTCGTTGCTACGTCACAGAAAATGGTGACGTAGCAGCGACGTCGTTGTCGCTATGTGTGACACCACCTTTAGTCAGGGGTCACCACCTTCCCTAGACACAGGGTTTGCCTTCCCTTTTCCCATTTGCTTAGCACTTCCCCATACCTAGTGTGACAGCAACGCAATGGGGAACCTAAACATTTTTCTGGAAAATCTTCAAGAAAAATGCCCGGGTTCCTCATTGTTTTGCATTAGGTCTGTTATTTGTGACGAATACTGCAATAGTACTAGGTATTCAGTATGAATAACCCGAACTGGAAAGGTGAAGTCTGGTACAAAGAGTTGGAATGATTTTTGCTAAGAGGCCATCACTGGCAGACATATTTAAGCACCACCGAAATTTTAGTCCAATTTCAAAGTCTTCTCAGGAGACTTTTTAGAATAATCTATCATGTGTGCACATGAGGGATATTTCCGGCCAGTGTATGACTTGCATACTGCATGGATCCCCAGTTTTCTAAGCTCTTGATTGGATATATGTCTTAACTAAAGAGGGGACATTTGCTTTGATCTTTCCAATACACCGCACACAGAGCGGCGAAGCAGCAGCAACATGCAATACACTTTCCAGCTGCACTGAGCTGTGTGGCTGTGAATCCAGCAGAAAAATGAAATACATTAGCTAGCAGCTGCAGCACGATCTGTTTGTGTCTGCTAAGCTCTCACTGCACGTGCTCCTCACTCCTACCTGGTCCATAGACTTAAAAAGGCAGCCGCAATCTAACACATCACGGTGCTGGAAGTCAGCTGGATGGATGGATTTCAGCTGTTTTTCAGAGTTTCAGAGTGATGGGTTCGAAAGGTCATCAGTGAGGGAAAGAAGTGGCTTATAAGAGGAGAAAGAAGCAGATTTCTTTGAGAAGATATATTGTACTAGTGATTTATAACAATATATTTTGTTGAATGAATGAATGAGGTTTATTCATGGGCAAATACCGGTACAAACCCCATAACGCAAATGCACGTCACCTTTTCAAATCTTTAATCTTTCAGCCAATAGAATATGTACAATGTGCAATACATTGCCAGCAAATAATCCACATGGCTGTAGCAGACGATAGACGCAGAGAGGTCTCATCTGTTCCTATGGTCACTGTGCCAGGGGTGGCATAAGATTGCATCATTACAAGGAAATTTTGCAACATCTTATGAGATATTGAACACGTGTTGCATGAATATAAGTTTCACCTTGGTCCTAGATGGGACTAATGGTGCATCTGTCACATGAAAAAACACCAGTATAATAAATGGCCCATGGTGGGTGGTGCTGGTACAATGGATTTTGTATTGTTGATTACGCTAGGGATGAGTGGACCACTGGATGTTTAGGTTTGCCGGGTTCAACAAGACTTTAGTTAAAAGTTCGGTTTGGGACCCAAACTTAACCCTGAATCCCATATAAGATAATGGGGACCCTAACTTTGGTGCTGTAAATTAATCATAGGGATAGGGGGCTGCAAAATAGGGGTAAGAGCAGGACAATTGCCCTGTAAACAAATGTGGATAGGGAATAAAAAAAAAAATGCCCAGCCGAGGAAGGGATTAGTCAAAAACTCTTTTTTCGTGTGTGTGTGTGTGTGTGTGTGTGTGTGTGTGTGTGTGTGTGTGTATTTAATGTATACTTACCAGGTTAGTAATGGGGTGTCTGATAGACTCCTCTTCATTACTAATCCCTGAGCTTGATGCTAGTTGTCAATTCACAGCTGAAATCCACCCCAAAGTATTAACCGGTTATGACCGCACAACAGCAATTGGGAAGACTTGCACAAGTGCCAGAAGTGATGCATCTAATGAATGCATCACTTCTGGAGCGACTGTGGGCTGCTATTTTTAGGCTGAGAAGGGCCAAATAAACATGGGCCACCTCAGCCTGATAATACCAGCCCCCAGCTGTCTGCTTTACCTTGGCTAGTTAAAAAAAAACAAAAAACATGGGATCCCCCTATTTTGATATTTTATTTTGTTCCCAGCAGCATCCCTTCCAGGTATCTTCCTCATGCCAAAAGCTTGTTGATTGGCTGCACTTTCAACAAACTTTATTCAGCATCCAAACTCTGACACGGACTTCAGTAAAATCTCAGTGTTTAATCCTCGGACACCAGGTGTCCAGTACGAACCCCAAACTATGCTGTTCAGGTTCACACATCACTACCTATGATGGAACACATCCAGACTCTACAGGAGTTGAGTATTTGACTAATTATAGAGGACTGGTCTCATTCTGCATAAAAATTGCCAGGGATATGGTCAAATGATGATTCCTAACCTTTAACCAGTCCATCACCAATTTAACCATCGTCCTCTGTAGAAAAATAACCAGTAAGGCTATGTGCCCACGGTCCTTTTTTTTAGCACAAAAAAGCAGTTTTTTTCTGTGCTTTTCATGCTTTCATGCTTCTTTTCATGCTTCTTTTCATGCTTCTTTTTCTTGCTTCTTTTTCTTGCTTTTTTTCCTGCTTTTTTTTCATGCTTCTTTTCATGCTTTTTTTTGTTACTATTGAATGCTTGTTTCAGCTCATTAAAGTTGGATATGAAAAAAAGGTGTTCTGATATTTCCTTCTTCAACCCATTTTCTTCAATCTCCATTTTGGAATAAAAGTGACAGGAAAATGATGATCCATTAGATCGTTTACCGGCGCCAGTATTCACCAGCTCATGCAGGTGAATAGCGGCGCCGGGAATCAGGTACTCAGAGATCACTGTTGCTATAGTAACTCGCTCATTAGGTTACTATGGCAACGGTGGCAGCGGTGATGTCACCGCTTACCAACCCGCAGTCTCTGCTCACTCATTGAGTGATTAAACAGCACGAGGAGCAGAAGCGTTCTTCCTTCCCCGTGCTTTCTGATGTAGCAGAGCTAGATCGGTGACAGAAGACCAGGATCGAGGAGGGGTGAGAGGGAGTAATAAAGATGGAGTCCTTAAGTGTGTCTGTGTATTTATTTCTAATAAAAGTATTTTTTCTTTGTGGTGTCTTTTTTAACCCTTTATTGGAGATTCTAAATGGCCGGGTCAAACTTGGCCTGACATTAAGAATCTCGGACAAAGCTGGTATTAACCCCTTATTACCCAGCGTGCCACCCGACACCAGGTCCGCTGGGAGAGTTGGACACAGCGCCAAAAGATGGCACTTCTATGAAAGCACCATTTTCTGGGGCAGCTGCAGACTGCAATACACAGCAGGGGGCCCAGAAAGCTTGGGCCACTCTGCGCTGCAGATTCCAGTCCCTAGCTGTCTAGTTGTACCTGACTGGACACAAAAATTGGGCGAAGCCCATGTAATTTTTTTTTTAGATTTTTGGCAAAAAAACTCAAGGAAAAAGGGTTTCCCTGGATTTTCCATTGCCAGTGAAGGTAACACGAAGCAGTAAGGATTAGCAGCTAGTAGCTGTTTGGGTTACCCTTAGCTAGCAATAGAAAATGCAGCGGGAGCCTACGCATTTTTTTTTTCTTTACCCCTAACCCTTTTGGGTTATGTGTTTGTTTTTTTTATTTGTTTTAAATAAATTTAAAAAAAAAATAAAAACAAAAAAATCGACATGGGTTTCGCCATATTTTTGTATGCCAGCCAGCTACAACAGGCAGGTGCGAGCTGCTCCCAACCCCCAGCTGCCTATTTGTACCCAGCTGGGAACCAAAAATATAGGGAAGCCCTTCTTTTTAATTATTTCATGAATTTCATAAAATAATTAAAATAAAAAAAAAAACGATGTGGGCTTCACCCAATTCATGTGTCCAGCCAGGTACAACTAGGCAGCTGGGGACTGGAATCCGCAGCACAGGGTGGCCCAAGATTTCTGCCCCCCCCACGCTGCAAATTGCAGTCCGCAGCCACCCCAGAAAATGGCGCGTTCATAGGAAGCGCCATCTTCTGGCGCTGTATCCAACTCTTCCAGTGGCTCGCTGGGTAATAATGGGATTAGGGCCAGCTTTGTATTATCAGCTGACCCTAAGCCTGAAATTCATGGTGTCACGCCAATATTAGACATAGCCACCATGAATTTCTAGTAAAGATAATAAAAAACACAACACACAGAAAAATATTTTTTATTAGAAATAAAACACAACACAATTAGTGACTCCATCTTTATTGAACTAAAGAACTCCCCTCCGCCGTAGTCCTGGGTCGAGGGTCCCGCGATGTCTAATCCGGATCCAATATCATCTGATCAGAAGGCAAACTGATCAGATGATGACACATCATCTAATCGGTTTGCCTTCTGATCAGATGATATTGGATTCAGGTCTTTGAACCTGAATCAGATTACACATCAGCTGATTGTTTAAAAGTCCCATGGGCTCCAGGACCCGCTGGTAAGCAGCTGATGCTGTCACCTGATAGCATCATCTGATCGTTTAAGTTCAGCGAAGATCAGCTGATTCATCATCTGCTTGTTAAAAAGCCGGCAGGCTTTTCACCGCTGGACGTAAACAATCAGCTGCTTACGGGCAGGTCCTGGAGCCCATCGGACGTGACCCGGGAGACTGCAGAGAGGTGAGTAAGGTGAAGAGTTCATCCCAGCGGCGGATCTCCAGGAAACCCCGGTGATCTTCCTACATGAACTGTATTCGCCGCTCTCAGCTGTCAGTGCCGGCTCCCTGCACACGTAGCGGAGTACACATCGGGTAATTAACCCGATGTGTACTGTGGCTAGGAGTGCAGGGAACAGGGAGCCGGCACTGGCAGTGTGAGAGCGGCAGACGCTGGTAACGAAGGTAAATATCGGGTAACCAAGGGAAGGGCTTCTTGGTTACCCAATGTTTACCGTGGTTACCAGCGTCCGCAGAAGCCGGCTCCCTGCTGCCTGCACACGTAGCAGAGTACACATCGGGTAATTAACCCGATGTGTACTGTGGCTAGGTGTGCAGGGAGCCAGCGCTAAGCGGTGTGTGCTGGTAACCAAGGTAAATATCGGGATGGTTACCCGATATTTACCTTCGTTACCACGCACAGCATGCTTCCACGCGGCGCTGGGGGCTGGATGCTGGTGAGATCTGCCTGTGTGACAGCTCACCAGCAACCCGTGTAGCGACGCTCCAGCGATCCCTGCCAGGTGAGGTTGCTGGTGGGATCGCTGTAGCGTCCATTTACTGTGGGATTTCCTGGAGATCCCCCGCTGGGATGAAGTCTTTACCTTGTGACGTCAGCGGGGGTCCCTGCAGAGGTGTCGCGGTAAACAATGGGAGATAAGGAAATAGCTGCCGACGCTGGCTATGTGGCATTCTTCTATGAAGGAATCTACATAGCCATAGCTTTCTTTTCTCCCTAAAAACGCCCAAACGCATAAAATATAAAGCAACGTGGGCATTGCACATGCGTTTTTTCCTGCTTTTTTTCCTTACTCCATTGAAGTCAATAGGCGAAAAAAGCAGGAAAAACGCTAAAACAATTGACATGTTGCTTCTTTTTTCAGCAAGAAAAAAAGCAACTGAAAAAGAAGCAACGTGGGCACAGCAAGTCCCGATTCTCATGGACTTTGCTAGGTTGCATTTTCCTTGCTTTTATTGATTAAAAAAAGCAATGAAAAACGCTATAAAAACGCCCTGTGGGCACAAGGCCTAAAGTGCAGTATTCTTCACATGCTGGAAACACACAGGAAACCTTGAAGACGTCCTGTCCTTAATTTATACATGATCATTACTCTCTCAGTGACCGGCCGTGATCTGAGAGTTAAAAATAAACTTCCTTAAAAGTGTCAAGCTTGAAAGGAGGAAACAATCATAAGTCACAAGCCAACAATGAAGACTGGAGCTACTATATATAGTGTCATAGAACTTAATATATAACAGTTTGCTTCCATATGAACCACAAGCCATGAATAAAACAATTATATGCCATATACACATTTGCTGCAAACCATTTAAATAAAGGGAAAAAAATAAGCAACTTTGCATATGGTCTTGATGAAAAATATCCCTTCTTTTAGGTCTACAGCTCCTACGAGTCTACATGGTACATGTACGGCAGATGGTTAACCAAAGGGTTAAAAGGGAATCTGTCAGGAGAATTGTCCTACAGAATCAAGATATAGGTCTCAGTGCAACAATAATAAAGACACCTTTCTTGTAGTAATCCGATGTGCCAGTGATGAGAAATCAAGCTTTAAAATTACATGCAAATTAACCTGGAAGTGCATCGACACGCCCCCAAAGCACTTCCAGGTTAATTTGCATGCACCTTCAAAGCTTGATTTCTTAGCGCTGGCACATCAGATTACTACAAGAAAAGTATCATTTTTATTAATTTTCTAGGACCTATACAGCCATCCAAATAATTATTTTTTATAATAACTAGCCATTTATGGCCGCAGCAATCAGACACCACCATACTAAGGCTACTTTCACACATCCGGCTTGAGCCCTGCGGCTCAATCCGGCTGTGCAAGCTATGCAACGGATGCGGTGAAAACACCGCATCCTTTGCATAAGTTTTTCCCATGCGGCCTGCCCGGTTTTTGCCGCTTGCGGCATGCTACTGAGCATGCGCAGTGGCAAAAACCGCATGCGGCGGCCGGATGCGGTATTTGCCGCATCGCGCCGCATCCGGCCGCCATAGGCATGCATTGAGAGATGCGCCGCATCGGCCGAATGCGGCGCGATGCGGTTTTTTTTTGCCGCACGAAAAAACGTGCCAGGCAACGTTCCATCCGGCCGCCGCATCGGCTAAATCTGCCGCATGCGGCAAAAAACGGATGGAACGCAAGGCCATGCGGCACAATGCGGCACTAATTAAAGTCTATGCAGGAAAATCGCAACCGGCAGCAAAAAATACCGGTTGCGATTTTCCTGCAAAGTGCCGGATTGTGCCGCAGAAGAAAAACCGGAAGTGTGAAAGTACCCTTAATCTCACATTTTTAAGCCCAGATTGATTTATTTACAGTATGTAACAATTAGCTGCTGTTATAGGAGCGCTTTATGTTCCCCATATAATGTCTGTTATCATGGGTGGATGGCGTTCATTCTGTGAGTGCACAGAGCACAGTATTTCCATATTATTATGGTAGCCAGATGTGCAAATGATTTCTAGGAAATCTCTGGTGAGGGGGGCACAAGACACGACCGTTTAAGAGAAGCATTAGAAATACCGAATAGAAACTTAAGACATCAAACAGTAACAGCAGAATGTAAAATATTTTCCAGAAACCTGAAATAATGTGTCCAAGGTTAGATCCAGATGTTACAGAAGCCACGTACTGCTCAGAAACTACAGACATATTGTCACAGGCAGTGGGTTAAAGATTTTGGCGTTTTACGACCTAACTACAATTTAGCTGTCCAGACCGACTGAATGGAGAAAGAAGCGTCATCTGCAAGAAAGGACTGGTCCTCACATCGGGCTACCTCCGTGTCACCGCTGCTGGACCCATCGGGTTACATCAATGTCACCGCTGCTGGACCCATCGGGTTACATCCATGTCACCGCTGCTGGACCCATAGGGTTACATCAATGTCACCGCTGCTGGACCCATCGGGTTACATCCATGTCACCGCTGCTGGACCCATCGGGCTACCTCCGTGTCGCCACTGCTGGACACATCGGGTTACTTCCGTGTCACCACTGCTGGGCACATCGGGCTACCTCCGTGTCGCCACTGCTGGACACATCGGGCTACCTCCGTGTCGCCACTGCTGGACACATCAGGTTACTTCCATGTCACCGCTGCTGGACCCATCGTGTTACTTCCGTGTCACCGCTGCTGGACCCATCGGGCTACCTCCGTGTCGCCACTGCTGGACACATCGGGTTACTTCCGTGTCACCACTGCTGGACACATCGGGCTACCTCCGTGTCGCCACTGCTGGACACATCGGGCTACCTCTGTGTCGCCACTGCTGGACACATCGGGCTACCTCCGTGTCGCCACTGCTGGACACATCGGGCTACCTCCGTGTCGCCACTGCTGGACACATCGGGCTACCTCCGTGTCGCCACTGCTGGACACATCGGGTTACTTCCGTGTCACCGCTGCTGGACCCATCGGGTTACTTCCGTGTCACCGCTGCTGGACCCATCGGGCTACCTCCGTGTCGCCACTGCTGGACACATCGGGCTACCTCTGTGTCGCCACTGCTGGACACATCGGGCTACCTCCGTGTCGCCACTGCTGGACACATCGGGCTACCTCCGTGTCGCCACTGCTGGACACATCGGGCTACCTCCGTGTCGCCACTGCTGGACACATCGGGTTACTTCCGTGTCACCGCTGCTGGACCCATCGGGTTACTTCCGTGTCACCGCTGCTGGACCCATCGGGCTACCTCCGTGTCGCCGCTGCTGGACACATCGGGCTACCTCCGTGTCACCACTGCTGGACTCCGGCTGCCCTGTGGCTCTAACCTTAACCCAGAAGAAATTTAAACTCTGAATTTCCTATTGTAAATTGATTACACAATCTAGAAAAATGTTTTTAGGGGTACGAGACCCATTACTACTAATGACATTCGTTCAGTTGGCAACTGAATGCTTCCCTGTCCATTCAAAATGCCAATAAGGAAAATTATGCATAGGAAAAAAAAAACTCTTCCAAAACCGCTTCAGGAAAAGACTAGTTCCTCTAAAAAGTCCTCAAAAAAGGAAACAGTTGCAAAAGAATTCCATGTACACATAGCCTTAGGTGGCTCCGTGCAGGACCCCAGCTGGGGATCGAATTGGTGCCCCAGTGGAAGGTAAAAATATCAGGGCTCGTCAGGAGCAAGGGTAGGAAGGCGGTTCAGACATCATCACCATCAGACATATCTCTAGGTTCAGGGACAGTTAGGGTCCCCCTAACCTGAGGGCCAGTTTAGGAGCCACTTGTTCCTGGTTATCCCCTGCCCACTCGTGACAAATTGCAATAGTTTCATAAAAATTGGAAGCTATATGGTGACTTTGTATGGGGTCTTTTTTGCACCTATAGCCATGCATGGGAAAGTCAGTTTTTTAACGGACAGCACTTGAAACAAAAGTACAGTGGGGTGAACTTGACCTAAGGCTGTCACGTCATTTATAAAGCTTGTCTTCCATATGGCAGAGGGACCTTGTAAACCTCATAAGGCTTCAAGGTCAAGGGGTGACTACGACCTTTGCACTTATATCCCCGTTCTTCAGCTTGACCATTATCACAGCACCAGGAGACCGGTCACTGCCCCCCGAAGGTCATCATGCTCATCATTTCAGTGAGATTTCAGTGAGATTTTAGACGGAGCCGAAGACCACAGTGCTGATGGACGGGATCCCTGCCCGTTACACATGTAATTTGTGCAAATTCTTAATAATGAGGTCTAAGGTTCTCCAGTTCCATCCTCTCCCAATAAGAAGCAGCAAGTGCTGATATTCAATAAAAAAGATCAAGCCGAAGCAATAAAATGTATTAAGACGTCTTATCGCCAAATTCTTGCTTTGACGAATACGAATGGCTCAATTATGAATCCGGGGCCATTCCAATGAGGCTCCGACAAGAGCAGCCGGCGAGCCGCAGCCTCGCACCTGATAGATGAGCTCTCCCCGCCGCCCTCGCAGGTTATTACACAGGAGCGCATTATGGAAATGATCGTCCTCCATTTTCCTCTTCATTGAGCTCAACGTTGAGGAAAATTCATCAGCTTGTAACGTTCGCGCTCACCATCTGTTAGTAAGAAGGAATGGAGATTTTACTTCAACAGGATAATTACTGAATTGTGGAAAGAACAAATTGGCTTCTATCTGATTAACGGACATTGGGGAGGGGGTCAACAGATGGACCCTCTAAGGTAAGAAGGTGCAGGGGGCATACAGGGATGTGGTGAGTAATGGGATCGAGAACTGTGGAACGGAAAGATCATCATGAATGGAAATAGATGATCAAAGCCCATGAAAGTGATATTCACAGTCCCCAGCATTGGGCTGGAATACCCTGGGCCCACCAAGGAAAATCATTCTTGGGGCCCACTAAATATAAGATCGGCAATTGTGTGGTAAAACGTGCTAATATCAGGGTATAATACAAGGTAATACACTTCTTAAAGCTCCTATCCAGGGTTCTTATCTAAGGTCCCTGACCTTACTCATACTCCTGGGGGAGTGCATAGAAATCATGTGGCCCCTTAGCAATTTTCCTCCTATTGAAGTCCCTAGATTCCCCTATCATTGCAGCCATAAAGTATGATGGCAACAAAAGTGCCCCACAAACACTGTATGATCCCCCACACGTGTAGGAGGTGGGCGGATTGCCTCACTATTACTTAGTCTATATTGCATCTTATAAGACCTATAAGAGTTGGGTGGTAATGAAAGCTTATCCTTGTCTACCCATTATTCCCCTTTTCTCCATGGACTCTTCACTTATCCCTTGTCCCTTTGTCCTCAAGACTTTGCCTTTCCTCAAGGACTTTTTATTCATGTGTTCATCCCTGGTACCTCGACAATATTGTTTGTTCAGCAGAGAGAGGAGCAGGAGAAAAGGACTCACGGATCCCAAGAAATGTGCCCCAAACTGTGCCGCGCTACACCAAGATGGGGCATGTTCTGCTCGCGGCTACAAAGACGGAATGTCGCCGACAATCAATTTGTTGTAGGACTCCTGTAATTTTATCATCTAGAACCGCATGACCAAATAGACTTAAAATAAAAATAAAAATGTGTTTTAATAAACCTGTGCCTTTCCTAGTAAATGTCTAGCCAAGGACTGCCAAATTTAAGGAGGGAGGGATGTAGGAGGCGGGCAGATTGCCCCATTCCTACTGAGTGTATATTGCATTTTATTGATCTACTAGCTGTACTACCCGGCTTCACCCGGGTTAATAACTGCTGTTAACAAAATAGAAGTATTAACAAAAATGTATTTTGCACACAAAAACCACAAAACAAATAGATATAAATGTAATTATAATGTCTGTCTCCCCCTCTGCATATATCTCTTTGTCTGTCTCTTTCTCCGTCTGTGTCTGTCTCTTTCTCCGTCTGTGTCTGTCTCTTTTTCCGTCTGTCTCTGTCTCTTTCTCCGTCTGTCTCTGTCTCTTTCTCCGTCTGTCTCTGTCTCTTTCCATGTCTCTGTCTCTTTCCCTGTCTCTGTCTCTTTCCCTGTGTTTGTCTCTTTCCCTGTGTTTGTCTCTTTCCCTGTGTTTGTCTCTTTCCCTGTGTTTGTCTCTTTCCCTGTGTTTGTCTCTTTCCCTGTGTTTGTCTCTTTCCCTGTGTTTGTCTCTTTCCCTGTCTGTCTCTTTCCCTGTCTGTCTCTTTCCCTGTCTGTCTCTTTCCCTGAACCTGTCCCTGTCTCTATGTCTGTGTCTGTCTCTTTACCTCACTTTATAGGAAGTGTTATGTGCAGGTGATAGCAGCCCAGATACAATACTGTGTAGCCTGGGAGACTGCGCACTGTAGGAGGAGTAAACAGTGAGGCACCAGACAGGCAAGAAAGTTAGTGCAGTTCTGCAGAGGGGTTTCCGGGATCAACAATCTGTGTTTCGGGGGCCGCCCAGCCCTCAAGGAATCCTCCATTGTGTCCAAAGGACATGACAAGCCGCAAAGGAAAAAGACTGAGAACGCAGAAGTCAAACCCGACTGCAGGAGAACTAATACCTAGAGCGAGGGCTAGACAGAAGATTGCTCCATAGAACAGGAGGAGAGTGGCCATGTCCGTTCTGGAAACTGGTTTTTAAATTATCAATCATGACGATCATATGCTAAATAAAGAATTTGGAGTTTCTGTGATTTCTTGCCCAACTACGTCTACGACAGTAACCGGCGAAGGGGAGGCGGACGAGCCGCTGAAGACGGAAGGAACTGTCACATCCCCCGTGGGGCGAAACACAACACAACACAAGATAGAGGAGGGAGAGTGGAGCCCTGCCGGCCATCACCTACACCCCCCATCACAAGCACAGTATGATGACCCTACTGTACCCCCTCAACTACTCCAGCAATAAACGGTGACCACACACACAGCCCTCCACGCTCTACTACTCTCACACTCCCCTGAGTGACCCACGTATTAGTGCACAGTACTACTCACACTCCTCTAAGTAAACCATATATTAGTGCACAGTTCTAAACTCACACTCTCCTGAGTGACCCACGTATTAGTGCACAGTACTACTCTCACATTCCTCTAAGTAACCCATATATTAGGCCAGAGTCACACTTGTGATGCAAGACTCACGCGAGTCTCTCACATCACCCGACATGGCCTGCAGCTCTCCGGACAGGAGCATCTCAGCTGCATAGAAATACATGCAGCCGGCACGCTCCTGTCAGGAGAGTGTGTGGCCGTGCCGGGTGATGTGATGTGAGACTCGCGCAACTCTCTCACAAGTGTGACTCCAGCCTTAGAGCACAGTACTATTCTCACACTCCCCTGAGTGACCCGCATATTAGTGCACAGTACCACTCTCACACTCCCCTGAGTGACGCATGTATTAGTGCACAGTACTACTCTCACACTCCCCTGAGTGACCTGCATATTAGTGCACAGTACTACTCTCACACTCCCCTGAGTGACGCATGTATTAGTGCACAGTACTACTCTCACACTCCCCTGAACGACCGATATATTAGTGCACAGTACTACTCTCACACTCCCCTGAGTGTCCCATGTATTAGTGCACAGTACTACTCTCACTCCCCTGAGTGACGCATGTATTAGTGCACAGTACTACTCTCACACTCCCCTGAATGACCCATATATTAGTGCACAGTACTATTCTCACACTCCCCTGAGTGACCCATGTATTAGTGCACAGTACTACTCTCACACTCTCCTGAGTGACCCATGTATTAGTGCACAGTACTACTCTCACACTTCCCTGAATGACCCATATATTAGTGCACAGTACTACTCTCACACTCCCCTGAGTGATCCATAAATTAAAGCACAGTTCTACTCTCACTCCCCTGAGTCACTCGTGTATTAGTGCACAGTACTACTCTCACACTCCCCTGAGTGTCTCATGTATTAGTGCACAGTACTACACTCACACTCCCCTGAGTGACCCATATATTAGTGCACAGTACTACTCTCACACTCCCCTGAGTTACCCATGCATTAGTGCACAGTACTACTCTCACACTCCCCTGAGTGTTCCATATATTAGTGCACAGTACTACTCTCACACTCCCATGAGTGACCCATGTATTAGTGCACAGTACTACTCTCACACTCCCCTGAGTGACCCACGTATTAGAGCACAGTACTACTCTCACTCCCCTGAGTGACCCATGTATTGGTGCACAGTACTACTCTCATACTCCCCTGAAAGTCCAATGTATTAGTGCACAATACTACTTACACTTCCCTGAGTGACCCTTGTATTAGTGCACAGTACTACTCTCACACTCCCCTGAGTGACCCATATATTAGTGCACAGTACTACTCTCATACTCCCCTGAGTGTCCTATGTATTAGTGCACAGTACTGTTCTCACTCTCCTGAGTCACCCATGTAATAGTGCACAGTACTACTCTCACACTCCCCTGAGTGACCCATGTATTATTGTTCAGTAGTACCTCACACTCCCCTGAGTGACCCATTTATTAGTGCACAGTACTATTCACACTCCCCTGAGTGTGCTATGTATTAGTGCACAGTTCTACTCTCACACTCCCCTGAGAGACCAATATATTAGTGCTCAGTACCACTCTCACACTCTCCTGAGTGACCCATGTATTAGTGCACAGTACTACTCTCACACTCCCCTGAGTGTCCCATGTATTAGTGCACAGTTCTACCCTCACACTCCCGAGTGTCCCATCTATTAGTGCACAGTACTACTCTCACACTCCCCTGAGTATACCATGTATTAGTGCATGGAACTACTCTCACACTCCCCTGAGTGACCCATATATTAGTGCACAGCACTACTCTCACACTCCCCTGAGTGGCCCACATATTAGTGCACAGTACTACTCTCACACTCCCCTGAGTGACCAGTCTATTAGTGCACTGTAATGCTCTCACACTCCCCTGAGTGACCCATGTATTATTGTTCAGTAGTACCTCACACTTCCCTGAGTGACCCACATATTAGTGCACAGTAATACTCTCACACTCCCCTGAGTGACCCATGTATTAAAGCACAGTTCTACTCTCACTCCCCTGAGTCACTCGAGTATTAGTGCACAGTACTACACTCACATTCCCCCGAGTGTCCCATATAGTGCAGAGTACTACTCTCACACTCTCCTGAGTGACCCATATATTAGTGCACAGTACTACTCACACTCCCCTGAGTGCCCCATGTATTCTCTCACACTCCCCTGAGTGACTTATGTAAAAGTGCACAGTACTACTCTCATACTCCCCTGAGTGTCGCATATATTAGTGCATAGTGCTACTCTCACACTTCCCTGAGTGACCCGTGTATTAGTGCACAGTACTACTCTCATACTCCCCTGAGTGACCCATGTATTAGTGCACAGTACTACACTCACACTATCTGAGTGTCCCATGTATTCTCTCACACTCTCCTGAGTGACCCATGTATAATTGTTCAGTACTACCTCACACTCCCCTGAGTGTCCCATCTATTAGTGCATGGTATTACTCTCACACTCCCCTGAGTGACCCATGTATTAGTGCACAGTACTACTCTCACACTCCCCTGAGTGACCCATGTATTAATGCACAGTACTACTCACACTCCCCTGAGTGACCCATGTATTAGTGCACAGTACTACTCTCAC
Organism: Anomaloglossus baeobatrachus; assembly: GCF_048569485.1. Classification (NCBI taxonomy): domain Eukaryota; kingdom Metazoa; phylum Chordata; class Amphibia; order Anura; family Aromobatidae; genus Anomaloglossus; species Anomaloglossus baeobatrachus. The sequence goes on along the minus strand of NC_134364.1, from coordinate 55,072,463 downwards.
ACTCCCCTGAGTGTCCCATGTATTAGGGCACAGTACTACTCTCATACTGCCTTGAGAGTCCCATTTATTAGTGCACAGTACTGCTCTCACACTCCCCTGAGTGACCCGTGTATTAGTGCACAGTACTACTCTCACAATCCCCTAAGTGTCCTATGTATTAGTGCACAGTACTACACTAACTCCCCTGAGTGAACCATATATTAGTGCACAGTACTACTCTCACACTCCCCTGAGTGACCCATGTATTAGTGCACAGTACCACTTTCACACTCTCCTGAGTGACCCATGTATTAGTGCACAGAACTACTTTCACACTCTCCTGAGTGACCCTTGTATTAGTGCACAGTACTACTCTCACACTCCCCTGAGTGACCCACATATTAGTGCACAGTACTACTCTCAAACTCCCCTGAGTGACCCATGTATTAGTGCACAGTACTACTCACACTCCCTTGAGTGTCCTATGTATTAGTGCACAGTACTACTCTCACACTCCCCTGAGTGACCCATGTATTAGTGCACAGTACTAATCTCACACTCCCCCGAGTGTCCCATGTATTATTGCACAGTACTACTCTCACACTCCCCTGAGTGTCCCATATATTAGTGCATAGTACTACCCTCATACTCCCCTGAGTGTCCCATGTATTAGTGCACAGTACTACACTCACACTCCCCTGAGTGACCCATATATTAGTGCACAGTAATACACTCACACTCCCCTGAGTGACCCATGTATTAGTGCACAGTACTGCTCTCACACTCCCCTGAGTGACGCATACATTAGTGCACAGTACTACTCTCAAACTCCCCTGAGTGACCCATGTATTAGTGCAGAGTACTACTCACACTCCCTTGAGTGTCCTATGTATTAGTGCACAGTACTACTCTCACACTCCCCTGAGTGACCCATGTATTAGTGCACAGTACTACTCTCACACTCCCTTGAGTGTCCCATGTATTAGTGCACAGTACTACTCTCACTCCCGTGAGTGACCCATGTATTAGTGCACAGTACTACTCTCACACTCCCCTGAGTGACCCATGTATTAGTGCACAGTACTACTCTCACACTCCCTTGAGTGTCCCATGTATTAGTGCACAGTACTACTCTCACTCCCTTGAGTGACCCATGTATTAGTGCACAGCACTACTCACACTCCCCTGAGTGACCCATGTATTAGTGCACAATACTACTCTCACACTCCCCTGAGTGACCCATGTATTAGTGCACAGTACTGCTCTCACACTCCCCTGAGTGACGCATACATTAGTGCACAGTACTACTCACACTCCCTTGAGTGTCCTATGTATTAGTGCACAGTACTACTCTCACACTCCCTTGAGTGACCCATGTATTAGTGCACAGTACTACTCACACTCCCTTGAGTGACCCATGTATTAGTGCACAGTACTACTCTCACTCCAATGAGTGACCCATGTATTAGTGCACAGTACTATTCTCACACTCCCCTGAGTGTCCCATGTATTAGTGCACAGTACTACTCTCACTCCAATGAGTGACCCATGTATTAGTGCACAGTACTATTCTCACACTCCCCTGAGTGTCCCATGTATTAGTGCACAGTACTACTCTCACTCCCGTGAGTGACCCATGTATTAGTGCACAGTACTACTCTCACTCCGCTGAGTGTCCCATGTATTAGTGCACAGCACTACTCTCACTCCCGTGAGTGACCCATGTATTAGTGCACAGTACTACTCTCACTCCGCTGAGTGTCCCATGTATTAGTGCACAGCACTACTCTCACTCCCCTGAGTGCCCCATGTATTAGTGCACAGTACTACTCTCACACTCCCCTGAGTGTCCCATGTATTAGTGCACAGTACTACTTTCACACTCTCCTGAGTGACCCATGTATTAGTGAACAGTTCTACTCTCACACTTCCCTGAGTGTCCTATGTATTAGTGCACAGTACTACTCTCACACTCCCCTGAGTGACCCACATATTAGTGCACAGTACTACTCTCACACTCCCCTGAGTGTCCCATGTATTAGTGCACAGTACTGCTCTCACACTCCCCTGAGTGACCCATGTATTAGTGCACAGTACTACTCACACTCCCTTGAGTGTCCTATGTATTAGTGCACAGTACTACTCTCACACTCCCCTGAGTGACCCATGTATTAGTGCACAGTACCACTCTCACACTCCCCTGAGTGACCCATGTATTAGTGCACAGTACTACTCTCACACTCCCCTGAGTGTCCCATGTATTAGTGCACAGTACTACTCTCACACTCCCCTGAGTGTCCCATGTATTAGTGCACAGTACTGCTCTCACACTCCCCTGAGTGACCCATGTATTAGTGCACAGTACTACTCACACTCCCTTGAGTGTCCTATGTATTAGTGCACAGTACTACTCTCACACTCCCCTGAGTGACCCATGTATTAGTGCACAGTACTACTCTCACACTCCCCCGAGTGTCCCATGTATTATTGCACAGTGCTACTCTCATACTCCCCTGAGAGACCCATGTATTAGTGCACAGTACTATTCTCACACTCCCCTAAATGACCCATGTATTAGTGCACAGTACTACTCACACTCCCCTGAGTGTCCCATCTATTAGTGCACAGTATTACTCTCACACTCCCCTGAGTGACCCATGTATTAGTGCACAGTACTACGCTCACACTCCCCTGAGTAACTCATGTATTAGTGCACGGAACTACTCTCACACTCCCCTGAGTAACCCGTGTATTAGTGTTTAGTACCACTCTCACACTCCCCTGAGTGACCCATGTATTAGTGTTTAGTACCACTCTCACACTCCCCTGAGTGACCCATGTATTAGTGCACAGTACTACTCTCACACTCCCCTGAGTGACCCATGTATTAGTGCACAGTACCACTCTCACACTCCCCTGAGTAACCCGTGTATTAGTGTTTAGTACCACTCACACACTTCCCTGAGTGTCCTATGTAATAGTGCACAGTACCACTCTCACACTCCCCTGAGTGACCCATGTATTAGTGTTTAGTACCACTCACACACTTCCCTGAGTGTCCTATGTAATAGTGCACAGTAGTACTCTCACACTCCCCTGAGTGACCCACATATTAGTGCACAGTACTACTCTCACACTCCCCTGAGTGTCCCATGTATTAGTGCACAGTACTGCTCTCACACTCCCCTGAGTGACCCATGTATTAGTGCACAGTACTACCCACACTCCCTTGAGTGTCCTATGTATTAGTGCACAGTACTACTCTCACACTCCCCTGAGTGACCCATGTATTAGTGCACAGTACTACTCTCACACTCCCCTAGGTGTCCCATGTATTAGTGCAAAGTACTACTCTCACACTCCCCTGAGTGACCCATGTATTAGTGCACAATATTACTCTCACACTCCCCTGAGTGACCCATGTATTAAAGCACAGTTCTACTCTCACTCCCCTGAGTCACTCGAGTATTAGTGCACAGTACTACACTCACATTCCCCCGAGTGTCCCATATAGTGCAGAGTACTACTCTCACACTCCCCTGAGTGCCCCATGTATTCTCTCACACTCTCCTGAGTGACTAATGTAAAAGTGCACAGTACTACTCTCATACTCCCCTGAGTGACCCATGTATTAGTGCACAGTACTACACTCACACTATCTGAGTGTCCCATGTATTCTCTCACACTCTCCTGAGTGACCCATGTATAATTGTTCAGTACTACCTCACACTCCCCTGAGTGTCCCATCTATTAGTGCACGGTATTACTCTCACACTCCCCTGAGTGACCCATGTATTAGTGCACAGTACTACTCTCACACTCCCCTGAGTGACCCATGTATTAGGGCACAGTACTACTCATACTGCCTTGAGAGTCCCATTTATTAGTGCACAGTACTACTCTCACACTCTCCTGAGTGACCCGTGTATTAGTCCACAGTACTACTCTCACACTCCCCTGAGTGACCCATGTATTAGTGCAAAGTACTACTCTCACACTTCCCTGAGTGTCCTATGTATTAGTGCACAGTACTACGCTCACTCTCCCCTGAGTGACCCATATATTAGTGCACAGTTCTACTCTCACACTCCCCTGAGTGTCCCATGTATTAGTGCACAGTACTACTCTCACCCTCCCCTGAGTGACACATACATTAGTGCACAGTACTACTCTCACACTCCCCTGAGTGACCCATGTATTAGTGCACAGTACTACTCACACTCCCTTGAGTGTCCTATGTATTAGTGCACAGTACTACTCTCACACTCCCCTGAGTGTCCCATGTATTAGTGCACAGTACTACTCTCACTCCCGTGAGTGACCCATTTATTAGTGCACAGTACTACTCTCACTCCCCTGAGTGTCCCATATATTAGTGCACAGTTCTACTCACACTCTCCCGAGTGAGCCATTTATTAGTGCACAGTACTACTCTCACACTCCCCTGAGTGACCCATGTATTATTGTTCAGTAGTACCTCACACTCCCCTGAGTGTCCCATTTATTAGTGCATAGTACTACCCTCATACTCCCCTGAGTGTCCCATGTATTAGTGCACAGTACTACACTCACACTCCCCTGAGTGACCCATATATTAGTGCACAGTAATACACTCACACTCCCCTGAGTGACCCATGTATTAGTGCACAGTACTGCTCTCACACTCCCCTGAGTGACGCATACATTAGTGCACAGTACTACTCTCAAACTCCCCTGAGTGACCCATGTATTAGTGCACAGTACTACTCACACTCCCTTGAGTGTCCTATGTATTAGTGCACAGTACTACTCTCACACTCCCCTGAGTGACCCATGTATTAGTGCACAGTACTACTCTCACTCCCCTGAGTGTCCCATGTATTAGTGCACAGTACTACTCTCACTCCAATGAGTGACCCATGTATTAGTGCACAGTACTATTCTCACACTCCCCTGAGTGTCCCATGTATTAGTGCACAGTACTACTCTCACTCCCGTGAGTGACCCATGTATTAGTGCACAGTACTACTCTCACTCCCCTGAGTGTCCCATGTATTAGTGCACAGTACTACTCTCACACTCTCCTGAGTGACCCATGTATTAGTGAACAGTTCTACTCTCACACTCCCCTGAGTGACCCATGTATTAGTGCACAGTACTACTCTCACACTCCCCTGAGTGACCCACATATTAGTGCACAGTACTACTCTCACACTCCCCTGAGTGTCCCATATATTAGTGCACAGTACTACTCACACTCCCCTGAGTGCCCCATGTATTCTCTCACACTCTCCTGAGTGACTCATGTAAAAGTGCACAGTACTACTCTCATACTCCCCTGAGTGACCCGTGTATTAGTGCACAGTACTACTCTCATACTCCCCTGAGTGACCCATGTATTAGTGCACAGTACTACACTCACATTATCTGAGTGTCCCATGTATTCTCTCACACTCTCCTGAGTGACCCATGTATAATTGTTCAGTACTACCTCACACTCCCCTGAGTGTCCCATCTATTAGTGCACGGTATTACTCTCACACTCCCCTGAGTGACCCATGTATTAGTGCACAGTACTACTCTCACACTCCCCTGAGTGTCCCATGTATTATTGCACAGTACTACTCTCACTCCCGTGAGTGACCCATGTATTAGTGCACAGTACTATTCTCACACTCCCCTGAGTGTCCCATGTATTAGGGCACAGTACTACTCATACTGCCTTGAGTGTCCCATTTATTAGTGCACAGTACTGCCCTCACACTCCCCGGAGTGACCCATGTATTAGTGCAAAGTACTACTCTCACACTTCCCTGAGTGTCCTATGTATTAGTGCACAGTACTACGCTCACTCTCCCCTGAGTGACGCATACATTAGTGCACAGTACTACTCTCACACTTCCCTGAGTGTCCTATGTATTAGTGCACAGTACTACTCTCACACTTCCCTGAGTGTCCTATGTATTAGTGCACAGTACTACCCTCACACTCCCCGGAGTGACCCATGTATTAGTGCAAAGTACTACTCTCACACTTCCCTGAGTGTCCTATGTATTAGTGCACAGTACTACGCTCACTCTCCCCTGAGTGACGCATACATTAGTGCACAGTACTACTCTCACACTCCCCTGAGTGACCCATGTATTAGTGCACAGTACTACTCACACTCCCTTGAGTGTCCTATGTATTAGTGCACAGTACTACTCACACTCCCTTGAGTGTCCTATGTATTAGTGCACAGTACTACTCACACTCCTTTGAGTGTCCCATGTATTAGTGCACAGTACTACTCTCACACTCCCCTGAGTGTCCCATATATTAGTGCACAGTTCTACTCACACTCTCCCGAGTGAGCCATTTATTAGTGCACAGTACTACTCTCACACTCTCCTGAGTGACCCATGTATTATTGTTCAGTAGTACCTCACACTCCCCTGAGTGTCCCATTTATTAGTGCAAAGTACTACCCTCATACTCCCCTGAGTGACCCATGTATTAGTGCACAGTACTGCTCTCACACTCCCCTGAGTGACGCATACATTAGTGCACAGTACTACTCTCAAACTCCCCTGAGTGACCCATGTATTAGTGCACAGTACTACTCACACTCCCTTGAGTGTCCTATGTATTAGTGCACAGTACTACTCTCACACTCCCCTGAGTGACCCATGTATTAGTGCACAGTACTACTCTCACACTCCCCTGAGTGTCCCATGTATTATTGCACAGTACTACTCTCACTCCCGTGAGTGACCCATGTATTAGTGCACAGTACTACTCTCACACTCCCCTGAGTGACCCATGTATTAGTGCACAGTACTACTCTCACTCCCGTGAGTGACCCATGTATTAGTGCACAGCACTACTCTCAAACCCCTGAGTGTCCCATGTATTAGTGCACAGTACTACTCTCACTCCCCTGAGTGTCCCATGTATTAGTGCACAGTACTACTCTCACTCCCGTGAGTGACCCATGTATTAGTGCACAGCACTACTCTCACACCCCTGAGTGTCCCATGTATTAGTGCACAGTACTACTCTCACACTCTCCTGAGTGACCCATGTATTAGTGCACAGTACTACTCTCACTCCCGTGAGTGACCCATGTATTAGTGCACAGTACTACTCTCACTCCGCTGAGTGTCCCATGTATTAGTGCACAGCACTACTCTCACTCCCCTGAGTGTCCCATGTATTAGTGCACAGTACTACTCTCACACTCTCCTGAGTGACCCATGTATTAGTGAACAGTTCTACTCTCACACTCCCCTGAGTGACCCATGTATTAGTGCACAGTACTACTCTCACACTCCCCTGAGTGACCCACATATTAGTGCACAGTACTACTCTCACACTCCCCTGAGTGTCCCATGTATTAGTGCACAGTACTGCTCTCACACTCCCCTGAGTGACCCATGTATTAGTGCACAGTACTACTCACACTCCCTTGAGTGTCCTATGTATTAGTGCACAGTACTACTCTCACACTCCCCTGAGTGACCCATGTATTAGTGCACAGTACTACTCTCACACTCCCCTGAGTGTCCCATGTATTAGTGCACAGTACTACTCTCACTCCAATGAGTGACCCATGTATTAGTGCACAGTACTATTCTCACACTCCCCTGAGTGTCCCATGTATTAGTGCACAGTACTACTCTCACACTCCCCTGATTGACCCATGTATTAGTGTTTAGCACTACTCTCACAATTGCCTGAGTGACCTGTCTATTAGTGCTCTACACCCACTCCCCTGAGTGACCCATGTATTAGTGCACAGTTCTACTCTCACACTCCCCTGAGTGTCCCATCTATTAGTGCACAGTATTACTCTCACACTCCCCTGAGTGACCCATGTATTAGTGCACAGTACTACGCTCACACTACCCTGAGTAACCCATGTATTAGTGCACAGTACTACTCTCACACTCCCCTGAGTGACCCATGTATTAGTGCACAGTACCACTCTCACACTCCCCTGAGTGACCCGTGTATTAGTGTTTATTACTACTCTCACACTCCCCTGAGTAACCCGTGTATTAGTGTTTAGTACCACTCTCACACTCCCCTGAGTGACCCATGTATTAGTGTTTAGTACCACTCTCACACTCCCCTGAGTGACCCATGTATTAGTGCACAGTACTACTCTCACTCCAATGAGTGACCCATGTATTAGTGCACAGTACCACTCTCACACTCCCCTGAGTGACCCATGTATTAGTGCACAGTACCACTCTCACACTCCCCTGAGTGACCCGTGTATTAGTGTTTAGTACTACTCTCACACTCCCCTGAGTAACCCATGTATTAGTGCACGGAACTACTCTCACACTCCCCTGAGTGACCCATGTATTAGTGCACAGTACTACGCTCACACTCCCCTGAGTGACCCATGTATTAGTGCACAGTACTACTCTCACACTCCCCTGAGTAACCCGTGTATTAGTGTTTAGTACCACTCTCACACTCCCCTGAGTGACCCATATATTAGTGCACAGTTCTACTCTCACACTCCCCTGAGTGTCCCATCTATTAGTGCACAGTATTACTCTCACACTCCCCTGAGTGACCCATGTATTAGTGCACGGAACTACTCTCACACTCCCCTGAGTAACCCGTGTATTAGTGTTTAGTACCACTCTCACACTTCCCTGAGTGACCCATGTATTAGTGTTTAGTACCACTCTCACACTTCCCTGAGTGTCCTATGTATTAGTGCACAGTACTACTCTCACACTCCCCTGAGTGACCCACATATTAGTGCACAGTACTACTCTCACACTCCCCTGAGTGACCCATGTATTAGTGTTTAGTACCACTCTCACACTTCCCTGAGTGTCCTATGTATTAGTGCACAGTACTACTCACACTCCTTTGAGTGTCCCATGTATTAGTGCACAGTACTACTCTCACACTCCCCTGAGTGACCCACATATTAGTGCACAGTACTACTCTCACACTCCCCTGAGTGTCCCATGTATTAGTGCACAGTACTACTCTCACTCCAATGAGTGACCCATGTATTAGTGCACAGTACTACTCTCACTCCAATGAGTGACCCATATATTAGTGCACAGTACTACTCACACTCCCCTGAGTGTCCCATGTATTAGTGCACAGTACTACTCTCACACTCCCCTGAGTGTCCCATGTATTATTGCACAGTACTACTCTCACTCCCGTGAGTGACCCATGTATTAGTGCACAGTACTACTCTCACACTCCCCTGAGTGTCCCATGTATTAGGGCACAGTACTACTCATACTGCCTTGAGAGTCCCATTTATTAGTGCACAGTACTGCTCTCACACTCCCCTGAGTGACCCGTGTATTAGTGCACAGTACTACCCTCACACTCCCCGGAGTGACCCATGTATTAGTGCAAAGTACTACTCTCACACTTTCCTGAGTGTCCTATGTATTAGTGCACAGTACTACGCTCACTCTCCCCTGAGTGACGCATACATTAGTGCACAGTACTACTCTCACACTTCCCTGAGTGTCCTATGTATTAGTGCACAGTACTACTCTCACACTTCCCTGAGTGTCCTATGTATTAGTGCACAGTACTACTCTCACCCTCCCCTGAGTGACGCATACATTAGTGCACAGTACTACTCTCACACTCCCCTGAGTGACCCATGTATTAGTGCACAGTACTACTCACACTCCCTTGAGTGTCCTATGTATTAGTGCACAGTACTACTCTCACACTCCCCTGAGTGTCCCATGTATTAGTGCACAGTACTACTCTCACTCCCGTGAGTGACCCATGTATTAGTGCACAGTACTACTCACACTCCTTTGAGTGTCCCATGTATTAGTGCACAGTACTACTCTCACACTCCCCTGAGTGTCCCATATATTAGTGCACAGTTCTACTCACACTCTCCCGAGTGAGCCATTTATTAGTGCACAGTACTACTCTCACACTCCCCTGAGTGACCCATGTATTATTGTTCAGTAGTACCTCACACTCCCCTGAGTGTCCCATTTATTAGTGCATAGTACTACCCTCATACTCCCCTGAGTGACCCATGTATTAGTGCACAGTACTGCTCTCACACTCCCCTGAGTGACGCATACATTAGTGCACAGTACTACTCTCAAACTCCCCTGAGTGACCCATGTATTAGTGCACAGTACTACTCACACTCCCTTGAGTGTCCTATGTATTAGTGCACAGTACTACTCTCACACTCCCCTGAGTGACCCATGTATTAGTGCACAGTACTACTCTCACACTCCCCTGAGTGTCCCATGTATTATTGCACAGTACTACTCTCACTCCCGTGAGTGACCCATGTATTAGTGCACAGTACTATTCTCACACTCCCTTGAGTGTCCTATGTATTAGTGCACAGTACTACTCTCACACTCCCCTGAGTGACCCATGTATTAGTGCACAGTACTACTCTCACTCCCGTGAGTGACCCATGTATTAGTGCACAGCACTACTCTCACACCCCTGAGTGTCCCATGTATTAGTGCACAGTACTACTCTCACACTCTCCTGAGTGACCCATGTATTAGTGCACAGTACTACTCTCACTCCCGTGAGTGACCCATGTATTAGTGCACAGTACTACTCTCACTCCGCTGAGTGTCCCATGTATTAGTGCACAGCACTACTCTCACTCCCCTGAGTGTCCCATGTATTAGTGCACAGCACTACTCTCACTCCCCTGAGTGACCCATGTATTAGTGCACAGTACTACTCTCACACTCTCCTGAGTGACCCATGTATTAGTGAACAGTTCTACTCTCACACTCCCCTGAGTGACCCATGTATTAGTGCACAGTACTACTCTCACACTCCCCTGAGTGACCCACATATTAGTGCACAGTACTACTCTCACACTCCCCTGAGTGTCCCATGTATTAGTGCACAGTACTGCTCTCACACTCCCCTGAGTGACCCATGTATTAGTGCACAGTACTACTCACACTCCCTTGAGTGTCCTATGTATTAGTGCACAGTACTACTCTCACACTCCCCTGAGTGACCCATGTATTAGTGCACAGTACTACTCTCACACTCCCCTGAGTGTCCCATGTATTAGTGCACAGTACTACTCTCACTCCAATGAGTGACCCATGTATTAGTGCACAGTACTATTCTCACACTCCCCTGAGTGTCCCATGTATTAGTGCACAGTACTACTCTCACACTCCCCTGATTGACCCATGTATTAGTGTTTAGCACTACTCTCACAATTGCCTGAGTGACCTGTCTATTAGTGCACAGTACTACTCTCACACTCCCCTGAGTGACCCATGTATTAGTGCACAGTTCTACTCTCACACTCCCCTGAGTGTCCCATCTATTAGTGCACAGTATTACTCTCACACTCCCCTGAGTGACCCATGTATTAGTGCACAGTACTACTCTCACACTCCCCTGAGTAACCCATGTATTAGTGCACAGTACTACTCTCACACTCCCCTGAGTAACCCATGTATTAGTGCACAGTACTACGCTCACACTACCCTGAGTAACCCATGTATTAGTGCACAGTACTACTCTCACACTCCCCTGAGTGACCCATGTATTAGTGCACAGTACCACTCTCACACTCCCCTGAGTGACCCGTGTATTAGTGTTTATTACTACTCTCACACTCCCCTGAGTGACCCATGTATTAGTGTTTAGTACCACTCTCACACTCCCCTGAGTGACCCATGTATTAGTGCACAGTACTACTCTCACACTCCCCTGAGTGACCCATGTATTAGTGCACAGTACCACTCTCACACTCCCCTGAGTGACCCATGTATTAGTGTTTAGTACTACTCTCACACTCCCCTGAGTAACCCATGTATTAGTGCACGGAACTACTCTCACACTCCCCTGAGTGACCCATGTATTAGTGCACAGTACTACGCTCACACTCCCCTGAGTGACCCATGTATTAGTGCACAGTACTACTCTCACACTCCCCTGAGTAACCCGTGTATTAGTGTTTAGTACCACTCTCACACTCCCCTGAGTGACCCATATATTAGTGCACAGTTCTACTCTCACACTCCCCTGAGTGACCCATATATTAGTGCACAGTTCTACTCTCACACTCCCCTGAGTGACCCATGTATTAGTGCACGGAACTACTCTCACACTCCCCTGAGTAACCCGTGTATTAGTGTTTAGTACCACTCTCACACTTCCCTGAGTGACCCATGTATTAGTGTTTAGTACCACTCTCACACTTCCCTGAGTGTCCTATGTATTAGTGCACAGTACTACTCTCACACTCCCCTGAGTGACGCATACATTAGTGCACAGTACTACTCTCAAACTCCCCTGAGTGACCCATGTATTAGTGCACAGTACTACTCACACTCCCTTGAGTGTCCTATGTATTAGTGCACAGTACTACTCTCACACTCCCCTGAGTGACCCATGTATTAGTGCACAGTACTACTCTCACTCCCCTGAGTGTCCCATGTATTAGTGCACAGTACTACTCTCACTCCAATGAGTGACCCATGTATTAGTGCACAGTACTATTCTCACACTCCTCTGAGTGTCCCATGTATTAGTGCACAGTACTACTCTCACTCCCGTGAGTGACCCATGTATTAGTGCACAGTACTACTCTCACTCTGCTGAGTGTCCCATGTATTAGTGCACAGCACTACTCTCACTCCTCTGAGTGTCCCATGTATTAGTGCACAGTACTACTCTCACACTCCCCTGAGTGTCCCATGTATTAGTGCACAGTACTACTCTCACACTCCCCTGATTGACCCATGTATTAGTGTTTAGCACTACTCTCACATTCCCCTGAGTGACCTGTCTATTAGTGCTCTACACCCACTCCCCTGAGTGACCCATATATTAGTGCACAGTTCTACTCTCACACTCCCCTGAGTGTCCCATCTATTAGTGCACAGTATTACTCTCACACTCCCCTGAGTGACCCATGTATTAGTGCACAGTACTACTCTCACACTCCCCTGAGTAACCCGTGTATTAGTGTTTAGTACCACTCTCACACTCCCCTGAGTGACCCATGTATTAGTGTTTAGTACTACTCTCACACTCCCCTGAGTGACCCATGTATTAGTGTTTAGTACTACTCTCACACTCCCCTGAGTGACCCGTGTATTAGTGTTTAGTACCACTCTCACACTTCCCTGAGTGTCCTATGTATTAGTGCACAGTACTACTCTCACACTCCCCTGAGTGACCCACATATTAGTGCACAGTACTACTCTCACACTCCCCTGAGTGTCCCATGTATTAGTGCACAGTACTGCTCTCACACTCCCCTGAGTGACGCATACATTAGTGCACAGTACTACTCTCACACTCCCCTGAGTGACCCATGTATTAGTGCACGGAACTACTCTCACACTCCCCTGAGTGACCCATGTATTAGTGTTTAGTACTACTCTCACACTCCCCTGAGTGACCCGTGTATTAGTGTTTAGTACCACTCTCACACTTCCCTGAGTGTCCTATGTATTAGTGCACAGTACTACTCTCACACTCCCCTGAGTGACCCACATATTAGTGCACAGTACTACTCTCACACTCCCCTGAGTGTCCCATGTATTAGTGCACAGTACCACTCTCACACTCCCCTGAGTGACCCATGTATTAGTGCACAGTACCACTCTCACACTCCCCTGAGTGACCCGTGTATTAGTGTTTATTACTATTCTCACACTCCCCTGAGTAACCCGTGTATTAGTGTTTAGTACCACTCTCACACTCCCCTGAGTGACCCATGTATTAGTGTTTAGTACCACTCTCACACTCCCCTGAGTGACCCATGTATTAGTGCACAGTACTACTCTCACACTCCCCTGAGTGACCCATGTATTAGTGCACAGTACCACTCTCACACTCCCCTGAGTGACCCGTGTATTAGTGTTTAGTACTACTCTCACACTCCCCTGAGTAACCCATGTATTAGTGCACGGAACTACTCTCACACTCCCCTGAGTGACCTATGTATTAGTGCACGGAACTACTCTCACACTCCCCTGAGTGACCCATGTATTAGTGTTTAGTACCACTCTCACACTTCCCTGAGTGTCCTATGTATTAGTGCACAGTACTACTCTCACACTCCCCTGAGTGACGCATACATTAGTGCACAGTACTACTCTCACACTCCCCTGAGTGACCCATGTATTAGTGCACAGTACTACTCACACTCCCCTGAGTGTCCCATGTATTAGTGCACAGTACTACTCTCACTCCAATGAGTGACCCATGTATTAGTGCACAGTACTATTCTCACACTCCCCTGAGTGTCCCATGTATTAGTGCACAGTACTACTCTCACTCCAATGAGTGACCCATATATTAGTGCACAGTACTACTCACACTCCCCTGAGTGTCCCATGTATTAGTGCACAGTACTACTCTCACACTCCCCTGAGTGTCCCATGTATTAGTGCACAGTACTACTCTCACACTCCCCTGATTGACCCATGTATTAGTGTTTAGCACTACTCTCACATTCCCCTGAGTGACCTGTCTATTAGTGCTCTACACCCACTCCCCTGAGTGACCCATATATTAGTGCACAGTTCTACTCTCACACTCCCCTGAGTGTCCCATCTATTAGTGCACAGTATTACTCTCACACTCCCCTGAGTGACCCATGTATTAGTGCACAGTACTACTCTCACACTCCCCTGAGTAACCCGTGTATTAGTGCACGGAACTACTCTCACACTCCCCTGAGTAACCCGTGTATTAGTGTTTAGTACCACTCTCACACTCCCCTGAGTGACCCATGTCTTAGTGTTTAGTACTACTCTCACACTCCCCTGAGTGACCCGTGTATTAGTGTTTAGTACCACTCCCACACTCCCCTGAGCGACCCATGTATTAGTGCACAGTACTACTCTCACACTCCCCTGAGTGACCCATGTATTAGTGCACAGTACTACTCTCACACTCCCCTGAGTGACCCATGTATTAGTGCACAGTACTACTCTCACACTCCCCTGAGTGACCCATATATTAGTGCACAGTACTACTCTCACACTCCCCTGAGTGACCCATGTATTAGTGCACAGTACTACTCTCACAGTCCCCTGAGTGACCCGTGTATTAGTGCACAGTACCACTCTCACACTCCCTTGAGTGACCCATGTATTAGTGTTTAGTACCACTCTCACACTCCCCTGAGTGACCCATGTATTAGTGCACAGTACCACTCTCACACTCCCCTGAGTGACCCATGTATTAGTGCACAGTACCACTCTCACACTCCCCTGAGTGACCCATGTATTAGTGCACAGTACCACTCTCACACTCCCCTGAGTGACCCATGTATTAGTGCACAGTACCACTCTCACACTCCCCTGAGTGACCCATGTATTAGTGCACAGTACCACTCTCACACTCCCCTGAGTGACCCATGTATTAGTGCACAGTACCACTCTCACACTCCCCTGAGTGACCCATGTATTAGTGCACAGTACCACTCTCACACTCCCCTGAGTGACCCATGTATTAGTGCACAGTACCACTCTCACACTCCCCTGAGTGACCCATGTATTAGTGCACAGTACCACTCTCACACTCCCCTGAGTGACCCATGTATTAGTGCACAGTACCACTCTCACACTCCCCTGAGTGACCCATGTATTAGTGCACAGTACCACTCTCACACTCCCTTGAGTGACCCATGTATTAGTGTTTAGTACCACTCTCACACTCCCCTGAGTGACCCATGTATTAGTGCACAGTACCACTCTCACACTCCCCTGAGTGACCCATGTATTAGTGCACAGTACCACTCTCACACTCCCCTGAGTGACCCATGTATTAGTGCACAGTACCACTCTCACACTCCCCTGAGTGACCCATGTATTAGTGCACAGTACCACTCTCACACTCCCCTGAGTGACCCATGTATTAGTGCACAGTACCACTCTCACACTCCCCTGAGTGACCCATGTATTAGTGTTTAGTACCACTCTCACACTCCCCTGAGTGACCCATGTATTAGTGCACAGTACCACTCTCACACTCCCCTGAGTGACCCATGTATTAGTGTTTAGTACCACTCTCACACTCCCCTGAGTGACCCATATATTAGTGCACAGTACTACTCTCACACTCCCCTGAGTGACCCATGTATTAGTGCACAGTACCACTCTCACACTCCCCTGAGTGACCCATGTATTAGTGCACAGTACCACTCTCACACTCCCCTGAGTGACCCATGTATTAGTGCACAGTACCACTCTCACACTCCCCTGAGTGACCCATGTATTAGTGCACAGTACCACTCTCACACTCCCCTGAGTGACCCATGTATTAGTGCACAGTACCACTCTCACACTCCCCTGAGTGACCCATGTATTAGTGCACAGTACCACTCTCACACTCCCCTGAGTGACCCATGTATTAGTGCACAGTACCACTCTCACACTCCCCTGAGTGACCCATGTATTAGTGCACAGTACCACTCTCACACTCCCCTGAGTGACCCATATATTAGTGCACAGTACCACTCTCACACTCCCCTGAGTGACCCATGTATTAGTGCACAGTACTACTCTCACACTCCCCTGAGTGACCCATGTATTAGTGCACAGTACCACTCTCACACTCCCCTGAGTGACCCATGTATTAGTGCACAGTACCACTCTCACACTCCCCTGAGTGACCCATGTATTAGTGCACAGTACCACTCTCACACTCCCCTGAGTGACCCATGTATTAGTGCACAGTACCACTCTCACACTCCCCTGAGTGACCCATGTATTAGTGCACAGTACCACTCTCACACTCCCCTGAGTGACCCATGTATTAGTGTTTAGTACCACTCTCACACTCCCCTGAGTGACCCATGTATTAGTGCACAGTACCACTCTCACACTCCCCTGAGTGACCCATGTATTAGTGTTTAGTACCATTCTCACACTCCCCTGAGTGACCCATATATTAGTGCACAGTACTACTCTCACACTCCCCTGAGTGACCCATGTATTAGTGCACAGTACCACTCTCACACTCCCCTGAGTGACCCATGTATTAGTGCACAGTACCACTCTCACACTCCCCTGAGTGACCCATGTATTAGTGCACAGTACCACTCTCACACTCCCCTGAGTGACCCATGTATTAGTGCACAGTACCACTCTCACACTCCCCTGAGTGACCCATGTATTAGTGCACAGTACCACTCTCACACTCCCCTGAGTGACCCATGTATTAGTGCACAGTACCACTCTCACACTCCCCTGAGTGACCCATGTATTAGTGCACAGTACCACTCTCACACTCCCCTGAGTGACCCATGTATTAGTGCACAGTACCACTCTCACACTCCCCTGAGTGACCCATATATTAGTGCACAGTACCACTCTCACACTCCCCTGAGTGACCCATGTATTAGTGCACAGTACTACTCTCACACTCCCCTGAGTGACCCATGTATTAGTGCACAGTACCACTCTCACACTCCCCTGAGTGACCCATGTATTAGTGCACAGTACCACTCTCACACTCCCCTGAGTGACCCATGTATTAGTGCACAGTACCACTCTCACACTCCCCTGAGTGACCCATGTATTAGTGCACAGTACCACTCTCACACTCCCCTGAGTGACCCATGTATTAGTGCACAGTACCACTCTCACACTCCCCTGAGAGACTCGTGGCTATAAAGCATAGAACCCATGACGTCACGTACGTTTTATGTCTTATTGGTGCTTTTGACTGAGGTCTTCAGGGTAAAAAGAATGGGATAAACATGCTGAATTTCAACTCGTTTTTTTGTTCTCTCTAGGGAAGTTTATCAGCGCCTTACTCACTTTCCCCCCAAATTATCGGAGGCTCTGGAGGAGCAGGTGGCCACCAACAGCTTGTGAAGGTGAATGGCAGCTTGTGACCACTGCGTATCCTATGAGCCATGTTGAGCTGCTGGGATGGAGCTCCCCAACAAGAATAACTCTCTACTCAGATGACATCGGGAATCTAGTGGATTGTGGCAGTGGATCTCCTTCAACCCCTCCAATACACTGATAGGAGAATTATCATAATATACAATTGGCATCGCCAAAGTGGACAACTGCTAAACTCCTACGTAAGGTGGAGAACACTAACTTCGTGTAGAACATTTCTTTGCTCAATTTCACAATTCTTACATTTATCCTGTAGCTAGATTTTGCAGTTTACTGGGAAGAAACCACATAACATCTATGGGAAGAGATCGCTCTTCACTACATGGTCTTGTAACGTGTCTAATCTCACAATGTAACCTGAGGACATCTGCCACATCCAGTCCCATGAAAGAGCGTGACCGATGAGGTCATGGGACCCTTGTCTGAATCTGCCGAGCCTAAAGGGAAAGCTGAGCAGGAAAGCCAGTTGTATATAGTTTTTAACTTAATGACCAACACTTAAAAAGAAGTGCCCCTGACTTATATGCTGTATACAAAGCATAGTGATTAGGGTAAAAGGTCTTAATGATGGCAGGACCCCTAAAAATACTCAGAAAATCCCCTAATTCTATATTATAAATAATTAGGTGGTTGTTGTCACAGGGTGAATGACGGGATCACTTGGAACTATGGAGCCTTCACTGGCCCTCAGGCTAGGGGAACCCTGGCTGACCTTGATCCCAAAGATACACCTAAAGGTGACGATGTTTGGGTCGACATCTTTACCCTAGCTCCTGAACAACCCTGGTCTACACTGTGTGCAGAATTATTAGGCAAATGAGTATTTTGATCACATGATGCTTTTTATACATGTCCTACTCCAATCTGTATAGGCTTCAGAGCCAACTACCAATTAAGTAAATAAGCTGATGTGCATCTCTGTAATGAGGAGGGGTGCGGTGTAATGACATCAACGCCCTGTATAACGGGTGCATAATTATTAGGGAACTTCTTTTCCTTTGGCAAAATGGGTCAGAAGAGAGATTTGACGGGCTCTGAAAAGTCCAAAATTGTGAGATGTCTTGCAGAGGGATGCAGCAGTCATGAAATTGCCAAACTTTTGAAGCGTGATCACCGAACAATCAAGCGTTTCATGGCAAATAGCCAACAGGGTCGCAAGAAGCGTGTTGGGCAAAAAGGCGCAAAATAACTACCCATGAATTGAGGAAAATCAAGCGTGAAGCTGCCAAGATGCCATTTGCCTCCAGTTTGGCCATATTTCAGAGCTGCAATGTTACTGGAGTATCAAAAAGCACAAGGTGTGCCATACTCAGGGACATAGCCAAGGTAAGGAAGGCTGAAAAACGACCACCTTTGAACAAGAAACCTAAGATAAAACGTCAAGACTGGGCCAAGAAATATCTTAAGAATGATTTTCAAAGGTTTTATGGACTGATGAAATGAGAGTGAATCTTGATGGGCAAGACGGATGGGCCAGAGGCTGGATCAGTAAAGGGCAGAGAGCTCCACTCCACCTCAGACGCCAGCAAGGTGGAGGTGGGGTACTGGTATGGGCTGGTATCATCAAAGATGAACTTGTGGGACCTTTTCGGGTTGAGGATGGAGTGAAGCTCAACTCCCAGACCTACTGCCAGTTTCTGGAAGACAACTTCTTCAAGCAGTGATACAGGAAGAAGTCGGTATCGTTCAAGAAAAACATGATTTTCATGCAGGACAATGCTCCATCACATGCATCCAACTACTCCACAGCATGGCTGGCCAGTAAAGGTCTAAAAGATGAAAAAATAATGACATGGCCCCCTTGTTCACCTGATGTGAACCCCATAGAGAACCTATGGTCCCTCATAAAATGTGAGATCTACAGGGAGGGAAAACAGTGCACCTCTCGGAGCAGTGTCTGGAGGCTGTGGTGGCTGCTACACGCAATGTTGATCGTAAACAGATCAAGCAACTGACAGAATCTATGGATGGTCGGCTGTTGAGTGTCATCATAAAGAAAGGGGGCTATATTGGTCACTAATTTTTTGGGGGTTTTGTTTTTGCATGTCAGAAATGTTTATTTCTAAATATATATTGGTTTATCTGGGGAAAATAAACAAGTGAGATGGGAATATATTTGGTTTTTATTAAGTTGCCTAATAATTCTGCACAGTAATAGTTACCTGCACAAACAGATATCCCCCTAAGATAGCCAAATCTAAAAAAAAAAAACACCTCCAAGTTCCAAAAATATTAAGGTTTGATATTTGAGTCTTTTTGGTTGATTGAGAACATAGTTGTTGATCAATAGTAATAAAAAATCCTCTAAAATACAACTTGCCTAATAATTCTGCACACGGTGTAGTGGTCCCACTCCCTCCACCCCAGAGTGATTAATCCCACACAAATAAACAGATGGGGAAAATCAAAGCTGAAACGAAAATCAATCACTCACAGAGGTATAGACACTAGTGATCAGCAGGAAACTAAAGGAAGGTAGGAAAAAAAAAATCAGTATTTCCACAACATACCAAACTCTGTGAAGTCAACCGCAACTGGATATCAAAGCACAAGGATCGGGATCGCATAATCCATCATCGGCACAGGAGAACAGGCTCCATCAACTTAAAAAGAGCACAGGCAACTGTGATAGGTCTCCTGCAACATGTGACTCAAGCAGCAATCCACAGGCTAGCAGAAATTAACTCCTGCAAGCCCAATTACTAACAAGAGCATAGCTGGTCGACGCCCGAGCCTGTCTGTGCAACTCAAAAGCAGCATCATGTGGAGTGTCAGACTCTGCTGTGTGAACAGCGTCAGAAGTAGTCCTGACACTCGAGCCAGACACTGTGACAGTTGTATAAATAAAGGCTTTGTCTGGGGGTAGATACTAATACTCCATCAGGGAGTTATTGGAGGGGGTCCATTATGCAGGACCAATACCTATTAGTCAGACAGAAGAGCAGCTCTCACTCTGGGGTCCTGGTAGGTCCATGATTGTAAGAATAGCTGATTGATTTCTATAATAATGATGTAATACCTCATACTGCCTGCGGGGGTGCTGCAGGGAAATTCAAAATTTGTGCCAGTTTACACAATATCATGGGAACTCTTGTGCTCTATTTTATTGTCATGAGACCTTACAATATAAACATTGTGTAAGGTTAACGACCCCTTCTATTTAATATATTTTTCTAGGCCCCCCTGTGTCATGTTGCTTTCTGCTGATCAGACTGAACGGGGTAAAGGCCGGCTTTTCCTGCAGCTGTTACATTAAACACTTTTCCTGGGAAAAGCTTGCCACACTTCAAGAGAGATTCTTTACTGTGTAGAAGAATATATTTTGTCTGCGGCAAACATGTCTCAAGAAGCTAAGGGGCCTTCTTGGCTTACAAATCATGGCGTCAAGTATGTGTACGCGCTCCTGAGGGCTGAGGGATATCTGTCAATCATCCAGATGTGGCAGACATCGCTGCAGAAGAGCTGATTCATCAAGAACTCATGATCGGGAGTTGCCCTCATCTAACAGCATTATCATTACAGTCTCCGCAGTCAGCGATCGCCATGATCAATTTTTGTAAGTATATTCCTATTGCTAATTAGACAATGTGAGAAATGAAAAATTAGGAAATAGAGGACTATGGAAAAAGAAGCGCAATAGGGTCTTACCCCAATAGGAAAAGGGATAAACTAACGTGATTAAACTCACCTATGGAAGTTGTGACAGTCACAACTCCTATATAAACATGTAACTCTAGGTCACGGCTGCAGTCCCCAAAAATGGCTGATAGCAGAGAGTAGTAGAGATGGGTTTTCCAAAACTGCGCCAATGACCAAAGGACGATGGAAATATAAGATTAATGTTGCTTTATTTTCATGCTCAGGTCAACGCGTTTCAGGAGACTCGGCTCCCTTCATCAGGACAAACAGGCAAAAGAACATCAAATCTCTTAATGTTCTTTTGCCTGTTTGTCCTGATGAAGGGAGCAGAGTCTCCTGAAATGCGTTGACCTGAGCATGAAAATAAAGCAACATTAATCTTAGATTTCCATCATCCTTTGGTCATTGGCGCGGTTTTGGAAAACCCATCTCTACTACTCTCTGCTATCATAAATGAAAAATTAACAGAGGATGGAAAAACTCTAGAATAGTTTAAGAAACCTTTTCATACTGTAGGCCAGTCAATAAGAATTATAGGGGGTGCAGATGTAGCGGTCACTCCAGGGTCTAAAGACCTTTCTACCATGGAATATGACACCAGTGGTAGATGGGGGGACATCAGATTTTGTGCTAACCCTTATCCCAATGGTAGACTTAAAGGTAGTCGGAGTCGAGCCTCCAACGTGGCCTTGTCTCCTTTCCTGGCCGTGAAGACTATGTCCTCACCACCCAGGGAGCTAACCCAAAAAACCCCACCAGCACAGAACAGACAGGGGTGAACAAAAGCTCAAACACATCTAAAGCCTGCACCAGGGATAACCAAAAGGTGAACGGGTAAGAGTACAAAGAAAAGGAGGTAGATTAACAACTTACAACAATCACTAAAAACAATCACAGCAGAAGCAGTAAGAACACTCTGCTCCCTAGCTAGCTCCTAAATGAATAGAATAAAATATTTTGCATTGGGACCCACTAAAGTTCAAGTTATGCTGTAATTCATTATGTTAACATGGCTAACACTGATAGGGAAACAGCACATTATAAATGTATAATAAAGGTACAGGCGGTGGGATGCTGTGCTAAGCAACCCCCGGTAACCTAAGGGTAAGCATGCTTTCCAAGAAGGCACTGACAGACATCAGCTCCTAAAGAGCTTGATTTTTTTCCTGCACACCTTCCAATATGGAGGCAATGATACTTTGAGAGTTGCAGAACTGAAATATGTAACTGTCACGAGTGTGTGCAATCCGCAGATAACCTCTTAGTGATCTGGTATCGGGAGGTCTCAACGCTGTATTGATTGTAGGCCTCTGTGGAGTCCACTTAACAGTTATCCTGTACTGGAGTACATTTAGTTTCATTTAATGCTGAAGGGGTTAAGGACCCTTTTCCTTATGGCTGAGATTACTCATAGCCTAATCGTAGCATCTTATCATTACTCTCTTCTACTATATTTACCCACTCCTGGTTTCCCTCCATGCCAATTATAGAAAGAAAAGCCAAGGTGTACATTTCTGTTGCAGCTGAGATGTTCCTGCTGGAGAGCCATGGAGTGCTGTTTGTTGTGTCTTTCCCCACCTGTTTGTCATACCTTTCTTGTATTATTTTATTTGAGTAGCAGTACACCTACACACTAGTCAGGCAGAGTTCAGGGCCAGTGGGGGCCTAGGCATATGATGGCGCAGGGGGGAAAGACCCATCTAGGGACATTAGGGAGTGCAGGAATTAGACTCAGCTAAGTGTTAGGAGGTGACCCCGCTTCCCTCTCCCTATCACCAGGGCCTTCCATTGTACCTCTTCCCTGGTTTTCACTTTGTGTTGCACTGCTCACACAGAGTGAAAGGAACAATAAAGAACTCAATCACAGATCCTCTGCCCGGTAGAGAAATATGGTGCACCTAGTCTACCTTGCAGCTATATGCATGCTTTTGGCTTTGTGCTGTAGTCTTGCAACATAGCTGGGGTGACCGACCTTCATCAAAGGATTACCGGTACACGGCACATGCACTTTCCATCCTACGATTGAGCGATTGTTTGGAACATTCTTTGGCCCGCAGCTATCTCTCCCGACACTTCCATTGGTAGAGTGAGTGCTTATGTGTTTCCTACGAGGGGTCCAACACAAGACTCCTTTAGAGGTGGCTTATCTCCCTGAGAACAAAGGAATCCGCAGTCCGAAATTGGATATACCATATCCTTATCTCTCCCGACATCATCTGTCGGGAAAGAGTTGGGAGGCCTTATACACATTAGACTATTGTCAGGATCAAATGTGTATGAAGAACCTTGAAGGTATAATTTGTAAATCGGCATATAGCAAATAGAACCTAGTAGCATATGATTGGCTCTGAAAAGCTCTAGAATGAGCTATTCTAACCAGGGACAGCTCTGTACATTGTGCAGTGACCCTTCCTCCTGGTACTCAAGCTATCTAAAGCTTAGCCCTTCAACCAGTAGAATGGTGGAGGTCACTGGGAGTCGGACTCTTGATAACATGATATGAATGATCTATCCCACTGGGGGGCACAGAGAGAAAAGGGTCCAGTGGAAGAATATTATATGGGCCTTTTGCCTCTCAAGAGCACAATTCCACCTGCTTGGTGGTGGTGGTAGCCCTCTTACCTCTTATGCCCCACAGGTTGCACCAATGATATGTCCGCCTTTGGTCTATCCTAGGGAAGGGCCACTAAAAATAGACATCTTGGATAACTTCTGTAAACATTGGAGGGTTTTTTTCAGCCACTGAGCATTGCCATAGAGCCATGTAGAGGTGCCATATTTGTAAAAGAGTTGCATTACGTGTTGGCGTTATATGGACATTCATGTCCCATCCCCTTGGCCAACAAATTATCATTTTTTCCCATAAAGCACAGTTGCCTATAGCCGTTACGCTCCATCTCACAGCTGACTACGGTTAGTCACAGTATGAAAACGTTAACAGACCGGTCGCCAAATCTGGTTTTCTGCTGGAACAGAACTCAAATTCTAAACTGATTTTTAAGTTCATGTACAATTTCACAATCGAAGAAAGTAATACAGCCCTAATACCATGACTAATATGTTGTGGGGACATCGCCAGGCTTTATTCCAAATTTTATAGATTTTTCAAGGAAATGATGTTTAATTGGAGCTAAGCTTGTGCCGCCTCCTCACCCAGTTTAAGAACCACAAAAATCTGAGGTCTGACCACTAAATATCTTCACTTTCATTGATGTGAAACTAATCTGCTTCTTAAGGTTATTACGGTACTAGTAACCTCTTAGAAGAAAGTTTCAGGTTAGTACTGGAGCATTTGCACATTAATAGTAGCAAATACAGCTGATCCAAACAAATACCCTCATTAATGCAAATGATGCTCTCAAGATACATTGATGACTTTTTTTTTCCTGCTTTCAGAAAACCCATCTCCCCGCTTGCAAATTGTTTTTAAAAATTAAACATGGCTTTACTCACCCTCCCCAGGTCCAACACTGAATCTCTGCTGCTGCTCCGATGTCTGTTATTGTCAGATGAACAGCACTGCAGCCATTTAGTGAGCTTGGTGGCTCGTGACATCATCTCAGGCAGAGGTACTTGTAATGCTCACAGCAGATGTAGAGGCAGCGAGTGGGGTTAGTGGACCCACTGGACCACAGGGGAACCCCGGGCTTACCCTTTAGTAAGAGTGGCTTGATTAAGCGCCCACTGTGAGGCAGACGCCAGGTATCACTACCACGGCAGTGACTGGGACTGTGGCAGCTGACCCCTGAACAGGTGACGGACTCAGGTACAGGCGGGAGGACTGAGGCAGGCTGGAGAGCCCAGTATGGACAGGAATGGTGGGCACGACAGGAGCACACAGGTATGGGAAGCCAGGTACTAGAGACAGACACAGGGTTAACGGGACCTGGCAACTAGCTAGCAAACTGGTATACTGACTAACTGAATGTGCTGTGCAGGCACCTCCCCTAATGGGAGGGTGCCTTAAATACACAGTGCCTCTTGGCCATAGGCTGAGAGGCATTTCCATGAAATGGCACGCCAGCCTTTTAAGGGGAGGGCCGATGTGCACGCATGTTAGATGCACTCCCGGGAACACTGTGCGGCACGAGGAGGGAAAGGAGGCCACAGCACACGTGGATGGCCAGGGAGGTGTGGGGGAGGACGCAACCCAGCCGGGGCGTTGAGTAAGTCAGTGTCTCTGCAGAGACACCAGCACTACAATACTGATTGGCTGTAGTGCTGTAATTAGCGATGCAAACAATAACAGACACTAGGAGCATCAGTGGAGACTGGACCGGAGGAGGATGAGTAAAGCTCAGTTTGTTGTCTTTTTTTTTTTTTTTTTAATACACTTCACCAGAGGGAGTTTTTTTTTTTTTCCTAAACGAGAAAAACTCTTTGACGGCCCCACATACATTATGTATTACAGGCCAGTAAACACTCACCCATCTCTAAGTCCCTATGTGTAAATCCACGGAATGAGGCAAATCACTTGGATGTGATAGAATACATAGCGCTTTGGTTACATACTGTCCAATTGCTGAATGTAAAGTGATCTGACACATTTCTAATTACCTACTTATCTCTATCAGGATAGAACAGTCAGACATGATCATTGATGGCATTACCAAAACAGGCTGGAAACCGTTTCAAACCCCTACTCTTACTCCTTGGAGTCCATACATAGGTCCCCTGTGTACAATACTTCTCTATCAGTACACATTGCACATTCTCCAACATCGCCATATTTTACTTTCGCGTAGGAGGAAATAGTTCAGCTTTCAGAAGAAGTCACCAGAAAGCAATAGTCGTAATATGAATACATTATACAGTGATTAGCACCATGACGGGGCTCTCACCCACGCTACCCATTACATTTTATTACACGGGTGTCATGGGTCAACCAAAGAAAAAACGTTACCCAGTTTTGAATGGTCGTCATTCAGACAATATGCTTTCTATTCATTGTCTTGGAAATCACAGAAGGACATAGAAATACTATGCATATATTGTACACGGACATGTCTGTATCCCTCAAAACGTTCCCAAGTCCTATCCATGTCGCCTATATTACACTTTTGCTCAAAACTCACCGAGTGTCATGGCAGCATCAGACACTGTTCACACTACAGATTCTGACACTCTACACTATGGTTTCCCTGGCGTTTCTGAGTTACACAGGCAGGCTCGGGCATTGACCAGCTGTGTGCTCATTAATGGTCAGACTAGTAAGAGTTAACCTCTGATAGCCTGCTTGCTACTTCTGGGACCAAATGTTGTTGGAAACCTATCACATTTACTCCCGCCTTTTTAAGATGGTGGAATCTGTCTTCCCACGCCGACTATAGTTTATTGCTGTATTGGACTGTGTGTTGCTGTGTCGTTTTGTTGTTCTCTCCCTGTTCTTATTTTCCTCCTTAGCTCTTATTGTCTTATATCTTGGTGTCAGCGTGCTGTGAGATAGCATTTTAGTTTCCCCGGTTGTTGATCACTGTTGATTTTATCATTCTCCTGTCCCAGTCCTCCCCTGGAGGAGGGGTATAAGATGTCAGGAAGGTGGCTCAGACATGCTCACCTTCAGAGGTAACCCTAATATCAGGGATAGCCAGGGTCCCCTAGTCAGAGGGCTAGTCTAGGAGACCCTTTGTCCTGCTCTCCTTGATCATCGTGACACACCTGCTATATTAGATGTGTTCCAGAGCTGTGACTATAACCATAGTCAGCTATTGAAGCTATGGAGTTTGGTATTTAGTTATCTACCCACCTATTTACATGTATATACTAATAATTCCTTGCTCTTTAGGATTGGACTTGTTCTTCACAAGTATCAATTAATCAGAGAATTCTCGTTTGTGGGCCAATATTTTGGTACAGTATTGAGTCCACTTGGGTCAAGTAGAAGACCCCTCTGTTTGGAACAGATATGGAGGCCATCTCTTGCTCCGAGAGGCAATAATTGATATGATCCAGGTGAAGACAACAAAATAACATAGTTGTTAAAGGTCTCCATAGACGTTAGAGGCTACCGTATCTCCTCCCAGTTGATTATGGTCATGTTGAATTTTTATCCCTAATTCGGTTCTCAATGGTGAGGTCTGACAGCGTTTGCTCCCCTATCATCATACATGTTCCCCTGAACAGAATTAAAATTATTGTTTTACAAATTTTTCTTAATCCCAGGATAAAACACTTGAGCAAAAAATGTAAAATTAACAACTACAATTGAACACCCCCGACACACAAACATTAGATTAAAGTCGGTTGAACCCACCGATAGTCTGAAATTTATAAGGGCCTCCTGACTCAACATCGGGAAAGAGAAGGAATCAACATGTCCGATTTTCTACTATAACTCTCCGCCAGAGGACCAGCTCTGTCATAGAGAACACATGAGAACTCGTCTAACGTGAGTGCTCCTGTGTTTTGGGGAGTCGGGAAAGATGGTTGTCAGCCAAACGCTCAAAAATGATGCAAAAAAAAAATTCTTCTCTAAAGCAAAATATCAAGATGGCTACTGTAGGTGGCAATGAAATCTCCAGTCCTTCCTTTCCTTGGACAACCCAATCAGCTAAAGGAGAGACGAAGTAGAGGAAAGATACGTTTTATGGAACCCCAATTCATTACAGAAACTAAGAAAATTCAGCATCCAAGATGGAGAACTTAGACAGAAATAGGTTTTCCAAAGTAGACTAAATTTAAAAAAAAAAAATACAAAACCAGGAACCTTTGATTATATAGTTATAATGCTTTTTGTTGGGGCATATGGTTCTGCCCTGTGGAGGGACTCTGCAGTCCCTATAGTACCCGATGTGGCTCCATACAGAAATAGGGAGGCATAGTGTAGTCAAATGGTCTTGAAGAGAAACTGTCAATTGCTATAAATGTGTTTTGGGAATATTTTTTTAGCTGGTTGAAATGCTGCTGTTCTCCTGAATCCGGCATTGTTTTTATTTTGTTCTTACGCCACTCCATTCCTGAGATATAGCCACTTCTTCCCTGTATGGAATTTTTGTTTCATTGACAAGTGGGAGTGGTTCTCAAGAAGATGCCCATATATAGAGTTGAGGACCATGCCCCCTTGGCCACACAGACTAGCACTACATACAAGTGGAAAAAAGAAAATATCTCCAGAATGCAGAGGCGCAGGAACACAAGAAAAACAACGCCGGATTCAGGAGCACATGTTCTCCAAGTAAAACAAAAAAACATTTAAAACAAGTGACAGGTGACAGAAGCTGTAATATGGCTGTGTTTCCTTATAAGAGGACTACAGGTCAATTAAAGAAAGAATATATGAAATACCGGCATGGTCTTGGTAGCACATTTCACTTCCCTCCTATACAACGGAAAAAGTTAATGATATATGAAGGGAAACTAGAAAGGAAGGAAGAAGGATGAATACGGCTCAATAAGACAGGTCACTGAGTTCACAATTAGGTCCTAGGGTCATAGATACAAAGAATATCATTGCTAATTCATGTGACCTAAAAAAATGGTTTCTTCAAGTGTACTCTCCAGTGTGCAAAATCCATTGGCTGGGAGATAACTTCCGAAGAGCTGGGGGTCTGATCACTGGAATCTCTATCGATTTCAAGAACTCTGAAGAGCCCCAATTGAGTGGGGAGGTGGTCACCCCATTCATTTTTAGTGAGAACGCCGGTGATTGCCAAGTGCTGCACTTGTCTGGTCTTCGGCACTCCCATATGAATGTGTGACGCCCCTGGACTATCGGGTAGTCACAGGAAATTGCACAATCTGCCCTCCCGTGTAGTATCCACCTCCTTCTTGGTTTTGGGTCCCTAACCATATGGTGTTGCTTACATCAGCTAATCAAATCCTAGATACATTCTGCACCACACCCACCAGACACACCAGTTGTCAGCTTGAGTGGAATAGAGCCGCCCACCTGGGGGGTTGGGGAGAAGAGGTGAGGAGTGTCAAGAGTCTAGTAGTGAAAGCGAGAGGAGGTCGGGAGCGGAGCTCCTGGGAAGCTATCTAGGTGGCAGACGGTGGTCTGGGCCTAGAGAAGTTGGACCCTCGGTCGCAGGGGATTGTGGCAAGGGGCACGGATCTGTCGGGGAGGACAGCCGGCGGCCTTGCACCATCACCGGGCTGGGACCAAGGCACGACGGGGTACATGGACCCTAGGTCGGGGAGTTGCTTCAGGCAACCCAATAATTTACCCGCGCAGAACGGAGCCTTCAAGATTCGTCCTCCACCCGCTCCAAAATCGGGGGACTAGTGCAACGAGAGAGATAGGACTTTCCAATCCAAAACGGTCCAGAAAATCCCAAGCGTGAGCCCTGAGAGCAAGCTCCCACACTTAGCAATAGTGGGGAGCGGGATCCGGGAAGTTTCACACTACCGGGACCACCAAAGAAGTAAACTTAGTGCCAGGAGGCAGGTAATGGATCACCAGGCAGCACCATTGGGGACGGGACCCGAACTAAGCTCCCCTCAGCGGCAGCAGTGTCCAGAGACTTGTTTAACCAGTTGTCGGTGTCTGCTTAATGGACTGAGTGAGTACCAAAGTGACCCCCTGCATCCCACGGCATTCCCCTCATTGAGTCCCGGGGTATTACCCCTACCCGTGGAGGGTTCTAACATCTGGCTGCCCCATTCCATCATTCCCGGGTACTCCCAACTGCAGTGGTGGTACTCCTAATTACCACATACCACGGGTGGCATCACGAACGCTATAAAATCCCTTGTAAATACCCCCTTCATTTGAGTGGCTGCACAACCTCCGGGTCCGGAGACCCTCGAGGCACTAAGAACCCGGATCCGAGCAGCTCGGCTGCTGGCACGGGGGTGGCACAACTGCAATGAAAATGGTCAACCTCTGCTCCATCCACATGGGGCTCTTCAGAGTCTCAATTCTCGGAATCGCTGGAATCCCAGCAGTTGTTGGTCCCCTAACAATTGAGAAGTTATCCCTTATCCCATTGATATGGTATAATTTTCAAAACTTGAGAAAACCCCTTTAGGCTCTAAATACCAATGTATATTACGTGTGACTACTAAGATGCCAAAAGCCTACACCATTCAGAGGGCATACTTGGCAATATAAATTTGGACTAAGCATTTCCTGGGCACTACACTGTCAATAGGATTGATTACATATGTACATCCATACAGTGTACTAGCTAGCTTCTTTAGACCCGCAACACACATCCGTTTTTTTTGTACGTGTGCGGTACGTATTTGCACGTACCGGAGACACGGAGACCCATGTTATTCAATGGTAGATGGCACACACACGTAAAATCACACGGAACGTGTGTCCGTGTGGTAAGTACGTGTGTGCGCTTTTCTACACGGACGACATGTCCGTTTTTGGCCGGCAGCACGCAGGCATGGACCCGCTTTAGTCTATGGGTCCGTGCCTGCACGGACCGCACACGGAGTATGTCCGTGTTCAGCACGTATCGTCCGTGTCCGTTTTTCATCACAAAATCTGAAACACTTGTTTCCAATCTATCAGGTCAATTGAAGGCAAACAACAACACCAGGATCTTATGATGAATGATTAACAACGTTAATTGGGTAAGAATGCGGACCTTTAAAAACGGACAGCACACGGACTGCACACGTACGTATTTTATGTCAATACGGACATTCCACATGCACACACGGCTCGCATACGCCATCACATGGATGCCATACGTACCGAAGAAACGCCCCTAAAAAACGGAACACGGACCCGAAAAACGGACCGTAAGACACGTACGTTTTTTTTGCGGAAGTGTGTTTTAGGCCTTAAGGGGTGGAACGGTTTGGAAAACAATGGCTGACTTCTTCCAGATAACACACCATACCCATCCACCAGGTGTGTTTGGTCCTGCAACCCAGCCACATTCATCAACAGAGCTGAGCTGCAATACCTGACACAACCTGTGGACAGAGGTGGTGCTGCTATGTTTTTCTGATCCAGCGCAACTGACTCGCCCACCCCAGGGCTCTGGGACACCCGGTGCCGGGCCGGACTAGTCCGGGGGTAGTCAGTGGTGGCGGGGCCCGACTCTGTGACCCTGGCGGGGTCAACTAATATGGCTTTTGTGGGGGTGATGTTTATAAATAAAGTTTGTGGAAATATTCGTTACGCCACCTGTGGATTGCGGCTATGGAGCCGCCGCTGCTGGATGAGACCTCCGGGGCTGATGGATTAGCAGCTGGGATGGTTCTGCTCCCCACAGATGGAGCGGTACCCCGGGGCAGCTGTTGGTGCTTATTAAAGTCTATGGTGCTTTGGAAATGGTGCGGTGCAGGGCGAAATAAAGGAGGCAACACCAGGGGGTGCGGTTTCAAGGTCTTTTACTCACTGTTCAGTCGCTGCAGACAACCGGTTTCCCACTGGTGTGCTGGGATCTCCTGTCTGGGACCTCCGCCGATCCCGGGTAGTTCTTAAAGTAAATGCCGGTGCACCCTTGGTTGTGTCTCCTTCCTAGACTGACTTCAAAGCCTTGACCTTTATAGATAAACTTGTCTCGGCTTCCACCATAGAATCTGGTCAAGAGGGCTTGCCTAGCTGGAATCTTGCCCTCTTCCCAGGGGATCTACAGCAGGTTGTGGCCCTGGGCACTTGCAACCACCCTGGGCCTTCGGTGTTTAATTTTGGAAATGTCTTTCTTCCCTTAGTCTCTAGGGACCGTCCCTGGATGCAGCCTGATCCCTCCACCCGATGTTCTAGTGGAACAGGCCACGAGCTTGAAAGCCTTTCAGTGGCCCTGGAATCCTTTCTTTACTGTCTGTGGTGTCACCTGGGCCTAGCTGGGCCCCAGGGTCTCCACCAGGAAGCTTCTCTTTCAGTCACCTTCTCTCTCCACTCTGCTGAGGTAGCTACCTCCCTCTCCTTCTACCTCTCACACACTGTTTCCACTAACTGACCTTGAACTTCCTGTATTTGCTCTTTCTTTCTGTTGGCTCCTCCCACTTTCCCTGTTGCCAGGCCCCACCCTATGGGAGAAGAAATGGGTCATACGGCCCCCCAGCATGCAGCATGGGGGTAGCTGCCACTATCTCCGGTCCCAATATATGCCTAACAATAGGTGTAGTGTGAATTTGCCTGTGAACCGGCGTTTACCCTTGTCCTTACCCCGGATGGGACATCACATCTCTGGCTGTGGTGCAATGTCTCTGTGGCGACGAAAGCTTGTTTCAAACCCTTTAAGACATTCAAAGTTTGTGTCCCCCCCCATATTGAATTCAGTTAGCCATGATCTTTAGTTCTCCCAACCATTGTGGTAATATGAAATACACCATTACATCATTTCTATATACTAGCCATTGTATGATCAGTAATTACAATGCTTCTATCATTTTATAATCCAGAGCTGCATTTATACTTCTGATGGTTGTCATCGGGAACAGACAACAAGTTTGTTGTCTGACACAGTCCTATGATTTTTTTCAGGTGCAATCAAGTGGGATACTTTTTCCTATCTTAAAATATTGGACAGTTTCTGGCTTAAGGTCCACACTTTCCAGGAAGAAAATAACTGGTGCAATGTCGTTGTAGGCTTTGGACTAGCAAGGAATGCTGGGAGATTTCAGCTCTAATCTCAACTGTGCATGCTGCTCTTGATCTATAACTCATCTTCAGAGTACAACGCCTAAAGGCCCATTTACACACAACGATATCGCTAATGATATGTCGTCGGGGTCACGGAATTCGTGACGCACTTCCGGCGTCGTTAGCAACGTCGTTGCGTGTAACAGCTCCGAGCAAGTGTTAACGATCACAAATACTCACCTAATCGTTGATCGTTGACACGTCATTCATTTCAAAATCTCATTGGTCATTGTGGACGCAGGTTGTTCGTTGTTCCTGAGGCAGCACACATCGCTACGTGTGACACCCCAGGAACGACAAACAACAGCTTACATGCGTCCTCCGGCAATGAGGTGGGCGTGTCGTTAATGCGGCTAGTCTCCGCCCCTCCGCTTCTATTGGTCGGCCGCTGTATGACGTCGATGTGACGGCACACGAACCTCCCCCTTAACAAAGGGGTTGTTCGCCGCCCACAGCGACGTCGCTAGGAAGGTAAGTATGTGTGACAGGTGTTAGCGATATTGTGCGCCACGAGCAGCGCTTTGCCAGTGAGGCACAAACGACGGGGGCGGGTACCCTCGCTAGCGATATCGTAGCATGTAAATGGACCTTAAGACTTTGTCCAATTTTTACCCCCTAAATTTTAGCAAATAAAGATGGCTGACCAAAGGTGATGAGAGGTAAAGTGGTAGAAATGATTGGCAGAAGTGACACTGATGGGACTGACCCTGATTAGACATTGGTGGTCAATAATTTGGCATGCGGTGGGGTAAGATGAAGATTATAAACTCCATTGCAAAATCTCCACCAAGACACTCAGTTATTACAGAGCTTTAATAGTTTTAGTCTTTGGAGCCCCTTTGGCCTATGGGTCCCAGATTTAAAGGGGTTGTCCACTATTAGTACAACCCCTTCTGATTCCACAAGTTACCCCCAGGTAAAATAAACGACCCTGTACTCTACTCCCATTCCAGCGCTGTCAGTAATCACGCTTTGGGGCTCAAGTGACATTGTGACATCGAGTCCCGCGTCCAATCACCAATGACTTCTCTCTTTCCACCTCCGGACCAAACGAGCAATCAACAGGAAGTGAGTGGCAGCCGCAGCTTCACTTCCGATTGATGAATTTGTTTGGTCCAAAGGCGGGGAGATGGAAGCCGGCAGTGATTGGATGTGGGGCTTGTGTGATGTCACAATATCATGTGAACCCCAGACCATGGTAATCGAGAGCACTGGCACGACACAAGAACGGGAGGTAAGTGCAGGGTCTTTTATTTTCACTGGGGGAAACGAGTGGAATCAAACTGTTGTCCTAGTAGTGGACAACCCTTTAACACCAACTCCCAAGGAAACAGAATGGTTAGCGCTGTGGTCCTTGCAATGCAAGGGGCCTGCGTCAAAAAGAGTTTGTTCTCCATATAATTTTGTGGGTTCCCTCCCATATTTCTAAGACACACTGATAAGGGAATTTATATTGTTAACCCCAATGGGGACAGTGATGATATCTGTAAAGGGCTGTGGAATTAATGGCGCAAGTAAAATAAATAACCCTATGTACTCATTATGGCACCCCCTGATGGTGACTATATTGATCCCGAAACAGATTTCAAGGGGTGTGGGAAGTTCATCCCCAAGACAAGGGATACAAATATAATCAGTAGGTGTTTTAGGGATTGTTAGAACAGGGGACCCAAGTCCGAATTCTAGAAAGCATCAAATGGAGTGGTGTGCAAATGGGTGACTATTACTCTATTCTAACTTCTCTGGAACGGGTGCTCAGAGCACCAGATTTAAAGATTGGTCCAAGGGTCCCATTGATAATGTGGATGGGTGACAAAGGTTTATCCGTGTCGATTCGTATTGAATTGATGATGCCCTACAAAATGTCTATATAGGACCTCACAGCTCACAGTGCATGTCAGACCAAATGAGAATCATGAAGTCAAAGGAACTGCCCAAGGAGCTCAGAGAAAGAATTGGGGTAAGGCACAGATCTGGGTAAGGCACAGATCTGGCCAAGGTTACAAAAAAATTTCTACAGTACTCAAGGTTCCTAAGAGCACAGTGGTCTCCATAATCCTTAAATGGAAGAAATTTATAAACACCAGAATTCTTCCTAGACTTGGCCGTCCAGCCAAACTGAGCAATTGTGGGAGAAGAGCCTTGGTGAGAGAGGTAAAGAAGAACCCCAAGATCACTGTGGCTGAGCTCCAGAGATGCAGTAGGTAGATGGGAGAAAGTTCCACAAGGTCAACTATCACTGCAGCTCTCCACCAGTTGGGCCTTTATGGCAGAGTGGCCGACGGATGCCTCTCCTCAGTGCAAGACATATGAAAGCCCACATAGAGTTTGCAAAAAAACACATGAAGGACTCCCAGAATGAGAGTAAGATTCTCTGGTCTAATGAGACGAAGATAGAACTTTTTGGTGATAATTCTAAGCGGTATGTGTGGAGAAAACCAGGCACTGCTCATCACCTGCCCAATACAATCCCAACAGTGAAACATGGTGGTGGCAGCATCATGCTATGGGGGCAGGGATAAGATGAATGCGGCCAAGTACAGACATATCCAGTAAGAAAACCTCTTCCAGAGTGCTCTGGACCTCAGAATTGGCTGAAAGTTCACCTTCCAACAAGACAATGACCCTAAGCACACAGCTAAAATAACAAAGGAGTGGCTTCAGAACAACTCTGTGACTATTCTTGACCGGCCCAGCCAGAGCCCTGACCTAAACCCAATCGAGCATCTCTGGAGAGACCTGAAAATGGCTGTCCACCAACATTCACCATCCAACCTGACGGAACTGGAGAGGCTCCGCAAGGAAGAATGGCAGAGGAAAGAAAGAAAAACTTGTTGCATCACATCATTCCCAAGAAGACTCATGGCTGTACTAGCTCAAAAGGCTGCACTCAATACTGAGCAAAGGATCTGAATACTTATGACCATTTGATATTTCAATTTTTCTGGTTTAATAAATTTGCAAAAATTTCAATATTTCTGAGTTTTTTTTCAGCCAAGATGGGATGCAGAGTGTACATTAATGAGAAAAAAATGAACTTTTTTGAATTTACCAAATAGCTGCAATGAAACAGAGTGAAAATTTAAAGGGATCGGAAAACTTTCTGTACCCACTGTGTGTATATATATATATATATATATATATATATATTGATGTTCGTCCATCTCATTAGAAGAAGACCTTGACATCTAAAGGGTTGTGGGCTGTACACAATGTGTCCACAAGTGGCTGATGAGGCCTATATGGGCACTAAATACACACTGTATATATAAAAAAACAAAAAAGATTAAAAAAAAAAAAAAGCATGAAGATACAACATGTAATGAAAATTAACCATAAATATAGCAAACCAGATCACGAAGCTTATGGATACCGGCCAATAAAGTAAGATGCCCGCGTGCACCTACATTGCCCTTTAAATTATCAGGAGTCATTTAGAAAGAGAAGGACATGGGTGAGAAGAATAAGAGAGCGCTCACTTACCTGCATAGTGGTCAAACACCGTTGGCACATACTGCTCAGGGAAGGCATCATTGGCATAACTCATCACCAGACAAGTTTTCCCAACCGCGCCGTCGCCAACCACCACACACTTCAGCATCCTCTTCATGCTGTTAGTGCCACCAGACCCACTGCCGTCATTTTCGGCTCTCCTATCCATGTCCGGCTGCTGCAAACTCCTTTCAGAGCAAAATAAAAACAATTCTGGGATCCAAATTCTTTTTTCTTACTGTCACCCAAGAGGTTGGAGATCATAATGCACCCAACATTCTGCTCCAGTGTCCTCCTAGGATCATACTTTGCGACTTTGGGTGCCTGTAGGCTCGGGATTTTGCATGCAAGTGTTTGAGCCTCTCATTGCTACAATTCACAGACTTCCCAGACTTTCCCTCATCCTGACACACACAGCTCAGTGTTTGTGCATCACAGGAGGGGGAATTAGACGTGTGGACGTCACTTGTCCCTCCAGTAGGCTGACCACAGAAATCAGAGCTTGCTGCTAATCCTCTCCCAGCCTCCACTATTTCCAGTATCTAATATGGATGGAAGGGAGGGCTGGAGGATGGAGAGGGTTTTTTTTTTTCAGAATCTTTCTTTTTGGGCTTACTCGATGTCAGGAAATCATGAGTTTCCTGCTGAATTCCATATTAGGATCAATGGGCTGGAGAACAGTGAGGAACAATGGGAGCTCTGTGTGTGTTTGAACTGTACAGGAACTCTGCCAGGGCTGAGAGTTACAATAACAGTAGAGGTCCCACTGCAGACTCTGGAGCGAAACTTCCTCCTTCTCCTCCTGGCTGGAGACACATGGATGATGTCACTGCAGTGCTGTAATCAAACTACTACACCAACAAGCGCAGCAGGGAAGCAGAACAAGATCTTATTAACCACTTCACTTCCAGCCATCAAAGCTGATAGAACTACCCCAAGTTTTGGAGGAACTTTACCCATCACAGTGGTCTTCATCTGAGTTTCAATGCCATCTGTCACGACATGCTATGTCACGACACATTGGAAGGCTGTTGGCCCGAAGAATGGTTCGACCGGTAGCAAACTCGCCAGGAGCTTTTAAACAATAAAAGATTGAGCACTCCTGTGTTCTCTAAGAGAAACAGGTATGACAATGGCTTATTTCAGGGAGACGATGCAATCGGAAGTCCAAAATTGGTGATACTGAATCAATATTTCTCACAACAGCAATCCCATAAACTGTAGAGTGTTGGCCAAACCCATCGATATTGACAAGTTGGGCTGACATTAGTTGGGGACTGTGTTCAGGCAGCAGTTGTAAATTTTAGGTTTGCTTCCAGCCATCAAGACCAATATAACCACCCCAAGTTTTGAGGAACACATTAGATGGCTGTTGGCCCAAAGAATGGCTCGGCCTGTAGCAAACTTGCCAGGCGTTCTCAAACAATAGAAGATTGAGCATTTCTAAGAGAAACATGTCTGACAATGGCTTATCTTAGGGAGGCGATACAACCGGAACTTCCGGAGGTCCAAAATCGGAGATGCTGAATCGATATTTCTCCCAACAATAAACAATCAGAGGCTTCCATACAATGTAGAGTGTCGGCCAAACCCATCAATATTGACGAGGTGAGCTGACAGTTGATAGCTGGGTTTAGGAAGCGGTTGTAACAATTGGTTTTGCTTCGAGCCATCAAGACCAAGTTTTGAGAAACTTTACCCATCACAGCAGTCTTCATCTTTTGACTTTCAAGGCCATCTGTCATGACATGCTGTGTCACAACACATTAGATGGCAGATAGCCTGAAGAATGGTTCGACCAGTCGCAATCTCACCAGGAGCTTTCAAACAATAGGGGGTTGAGCGCTCTGGTGTTCTCTATAAAAGAGCGATCTTGAGACATGTCTGACAATGACTTATCTCAGAGAGGCGATATGATTGAAAGTCCAAAAATCAGAGATACTGGATCAATATTTTTCCCAACAATAAACAATCAGAGGCTCCCATACACTGTAGAGTGATGGCCAAACCCATCAATATTGATGAGTTGAGCTGACATTAGTCGGGGGCTGGGTTCCGTAAGCGGTTGTAACAATTGGGCTTTGCTTCCAGCCATCAAGACCAATATAACTTCACCAAGTTTTGATAAACTTTACCCATTACAGTGGTCTTTATCTTTTGACTTTCAAGGCCATCGGTCATGACATGCTGTGTCATGACACATTAGATGGCTGTTGGCTCGAAGAATGGTTCGGCCGGTGGTAAACTCACCAGGCATTCTCATAAACAATAGAAGATTGATCGCTCCTGTGTTCTCTATGAAAGAGCAGTCTCCAAAAATGTCTGACAATGGCTTATTTCAGGGAGACATTATGATTGGAAGTCTAAAATCGGAGATACTGGATCATTATTTCTCCCATCAAAAAATGATCAGAGGCTTCCATACACTACAGAGTGTCGGCCAAACCTATCGATACTGACGAGCTGAGCTGACATTAGTCTGGGGTTGGGTTTAGGCAGTGGCTGTAACAATTGGGCTTTGCTTCCAGGCATTAAGGTCAATATAACTACCCCAAGTTTTGAGGAACTACCCATCACTGTGGTCTCCATCTTTTGACTCTTAACCTGTATGTGACAACGTATTAGGTGGCTGTCTGGCAGCAATTTCACCTGGCTCTCCCATACACAGGAGCACTCATTTGGCCGAGCACGCCTGTGTCCTCCATCTTTGGCATTGCTCCCCTCCGGGAGACAATACGATCATCAGTCCAAAATTGAACATGCAGGATCCTTATATTTAACCAGCACCTTCATACTCATGAATGTGACAGCTAAATCCATGGATATTGACCAGTTCGGCCAACATTAGTCAAATGTGTATGAAGGACTGGTTTCAGGTAGCAAAGAAAGAAAAAAAAAACAAAAACGGGCCAGTGTGACTATATGTGGCCATCCACATCGCATTTTGGAAATGTGCTCCACAGCAGAATGTTACTAACATATGTATTTCAACATGGGTTAAACAGGAATAAAACCTATCAAATTGAAGCTGCACCAACACCCTACTAGTTCCTGTACAGACTAGTGTCCCTAGATGCAAAAATCCCTAATGGTTTCTGCATAGACTAGAAAATCCCTATCTTTACGACCAGAAACCCACAACTTGGACCTGTTACCAAAAAGGCCGTCAAGTTGTTTCATGTACCTCCTGAAGAACTAGAGGTGGAGTTGCTATTCCCTACAATGCAAGATAGGACGAGCTTGCAGAGATAGACGGAGACCTAAAATGAGGACACATAAAAAACATGAACAAGGGGAAAAAAATGAAAATGACAGTAGCAAACAAGAAAAATCTCCCACCAACCTAAGAAAGGAAAGAAGTAAGCTGTTGAGAAGGCAAAAAAACCCTAGTGAAAACAAAACACTGGTTTCTGCCTAGCAGACAGAATCTCTAGCTACAGGGCTGAAACGCCATAATAGTAATTCACCTAGAAATATGGCGAGCAGAGGTCGACGGAGCAAACAGAGAATAAAAAGCCCCACCCAGGATGTGATAGGATAGAAACAAAATAGAAAAAACACCTGACAACCGCAAACCCAAGAAGGAAAATCAAACATAAAACATCTATCAGCAGTTTTGGACTGAAACTGACCAGGCTGTGGCTCAGCAAAGAAGGAAATTGCCCATACAGCAAAGGGTCACTAGATCAAGTCCTGAACTCGAGGCATGACGGGATTTTTTTTGAGTGCATGCTACTTACGTCCAGGGTGAACGTTTTTTCAATGACCCAGACAAAAATCCACGCTGAAATTTTCCTTTCCATGTGATCTGGGCTGCGCTAGCACCATTTATATGCAAGGTGTGCAAATTGTCAAATTTGACCTGAAAAATCAGTCTCTATTCCAACATGTGTGAATTGTGCCCTATGGTGACTCAGGTAAGGTGCAAGCTATAGATGGACTTATAACAGTCCAAGATGTAGCTAGGTTTTCCTTTTCTCAGGGCAAAAATTCAGACCTGTAAGTAAATACCCCAGGAGAGGGCAAAGTGGTTTGTCGGCGCTGTGTCACCCCTACCTATGCCCCTAATGACTGGCAGAAGCCCCGAAATTATTTTAGAGCAAGCCTTTAGATTTGCCCCAAATAAGTCTCATTTGTCTCATGATATATATTGCAGGTTACAGAAATAATAGATATAAAATATACATTTTTCATCTTGCCGGTTTAGTTATCCATCCTTTTTTATCATTCCGCCCTTGCAGTAATAAGATGTGTAAGATTTAGCAGTGTTCACAATGTAATGAATGTCCATTAGGATAAGGTGTAAAGTAATGTATAGTATGTATGTGCCTCCCTTGTGTCAGCAGCCGGGCTGCTTAGATCCGGATCCGCGGTGGCTCAAGGGGTGTCCGGACCCGGGGGTCGTGCGGCCACTCAAATGATGGGGGTATTTACAGGGGATTGTGTTTAGAGTTTGTGACGCCACCCGTGGTATGTGGTAATGTGGAGTACCACCGCTGCAGTTGGGAGTACCCGGGGCGATGGAGTGGGGCAGCCAGATGTTAGAACCCTCCACGGGTGGGGGGGGGGGGATGCCCCGGGACTCGGTGACGGTGGCTTGGGAGTGCCGTTGGGAGTGAAAGGGTCACTTGCGTACTCACTCAGTCCATAAAGCTGACACCGAAAACTTGTTAAACCAAAGTTCTGGATACCGCTGCCGCTGAGGGGAGCACGTTTGGGTCCCGTTCCCACTGGTGTTGCCTGATGATCTGTGACTTTCCTCTTGGCACTAAGTTCTCTTGCTAGTTGGCCCCTGTCGTGTAGAACTAGTCGGGTCCCGCTCCCCAGTGTGGCTAACTGAGGGAGCTTGCTCTCAAGGTTCACGCTTGGGATTTCCTGGACCGTTTTAGTGGAAAGTCCTATCCCCCTCGTTGCACTAGTACCCCGATTTTGGAGCGGGTGGAGAGCGGATCTTGAAGGCTCCGTTTTCGTCGGGTAAATTGTCAGGTTGCCTAAAGCTACTCCCTGACCTAGGGTCCACGTACCCAGTCGTGTCCTGGTCCCAGCCCGGTGATGGTACAAGGCCGCCGGCTGTCCTCCTCGACAGTTCCATGCCCCTTGTCATGACACGATCCCTTGTGGCCGTGGGTCCAGCTCCTACCGGGCCCAGACCACCGTCTG
This sequence comes from Anomaloglossus baeobatrachus, assembly GCF_048569485.1. Taxonomy (NCBI): domain Eukaryota; kingdom Metazoa; phylum Chordata; class Amphibia; order Anura; family Aromobatidae; genus Anomaloglossus; species Anomaloglossus baeobatrachus. The sequence goes on along the minus strand of NC_134364.1, from coordinate 55,030,781 downwards.
CTACCTAGTGACTTCCAAGGAGCCCGGCTCCTGACCTCCTCTCTCCTTCACTCCTACACTTCCTCTCTCCTACCGACCTACTGTCCTACTCCTGACCTCCCCTTTCCAACCCCCCAAGTGGGCGACCCTATTCCACTCAGGCCGTCCACTGGTATGTCTGGTGGGTGTGGTGCAGAGTGTTCCTAGGATTTTGATTGGCTGATGTTGGCAACACCATTAGTTGGGGACCCGTAACCAAGGAGGAGGTGGATATTGCACAGAAGAGCAGATTGCACAATACCCTGTGACGACCTGATAAGCCAGGGCGTCACACTTATGTCCATCACCTGACAGCAGGATCAGAAGTAGTTAATGTGGGGACTAACCCACCCTGCAAGGGGTCAGATGAGAGGGAAAGTTAAGGTTCAGTAGTCTTGAAGGAGTCAGGGAAGGCCTAGTGAGCGAATGTGACAGATGTATAGTGAGTCATTTGTGAAGGTCCCATATGTAAGATTCAAGGAGTACAGCCCCGGTGTTGGTCGGGCTGCTCGGATCTGGGATCATGGTGGCTTGAGGGGCCCGGACTCAGCTTGGCTGACACTTTGATCCGTGAAAGGGAGTATTTACAGGGGATTAGTTTGTGACGCTACCTGCAAGTTGCGGTAATGGGAGTACCGCCGCTGCTGGAAGGAGGGCAGATGGTGTTGCGCAGCAAGGTGTCAGTCCCTCTGCAGGTAGGGACGGCCCCGGTCTCAGGGTGTTGGTGCTTTGGGAGGACAGGGTGCAGGGGACCAGGGTACTCACTGTGGGTAGTAGTGGTACTGGATGAGGTTTAGAAAGGATACACGCACACTGCAGGTAAACCAAAGTCTCTGTGTACAGCTGCCGCTGCCGGGAGACTGTCCAAGTACCCAGTCCCACCGATGTCACTTAGTGATCCGGAGCCTGCCTCCGTCCACAATTTGTGGTCCGTTGGTGGTCCCCGTGGCTTGAAGCTGTTGGGGGCCCTGCTCACTATTTGTAGTGTAGCTGTGCTCTTGAGGGCTGGCACGCGGGACCTTAGTGGGTTACTGTGTCTGGATACACCCCTGTCCCCCTCGTTGTGCTGATGCCTTCAACCTCTGAGCTCATAGGGAAGTCCCTGGAGGTCCTCTCCCTTACAGGTGAATTGTCAGGATGTTGAATCGGCCCCTGACCTAGGGTTCTGTACCCAGTCGTGCTCGGTACTGGTCAGTTCTTTTGGGCCTTCTAGTGCCGACAGTCCTCCAAGACTATGTCCGTCACATCCTCGTCCAATGTCCCTGCTACCGGTCCCCGACTCCTTCTGAACCCGGATCACCACTTGCAACCCAACCAGTGTCCCTAGCTCCCCAGGAGCTCACTCTCCTAGCTCCTCTCTTTTTGGAGCCTACTTCACTGCCCTTTGTCTCCCTCTCACAGTCTGCTCAGCCCCCCAGTGGCCGGCCCATTTCCAGTTTGTCGACCCCCCTGGTGTGTCTGGCAGTGACTGCTGTGAAGTGATTGGGTTTTGTGGTGCAGATGGGAGTGACTTCTTGGGCACCTGGAACCACGGGGGGTAAGGATGCAGTACCCTGTGGCACCCTGATGTATTCAGGGGCGCCACATATACAGTGGGTGGTTTGTGGCAACAGGGAGAAGGTAACAGAAGGTGAAATTGCGTGACTTTCAAGTGTGGCTGGAGACACAGAGTGTGAAAAGTGTTGTAACTAGAGCTCGATCCGCAAATAGAGTGGCCCCAGGCGATATGAGCCAGAAGATGGAACCCTAACATCCATGCCACTTAAGCTATCAAGGTACTGGGTTATCTCTGCTGGTGCAGGACTCTAATGGCCAGGCTCCTTAACCTTTAAATTACTTGGTTAACTACAACTGGTATGTGACGTAATCAACCAACGAGCAGTTTTCTGATAGACATCTGGGTGTGCAAATATTTACTCGGGTCATTATGGCAACCCTTAGGAGACTGGACCTGGGCCTGCAGGAAAGGAAGGTGACCATCATGGTGTGTCCTTTCATATTGGACTTAGTTGCACTGGGAATCAAAGGCCCAAATAGATGGAATGCAACCCAGAGGGAAGTTGAACTCTGTCTGATAATGCAGAGTAAACCTGTAATGTGCTGGCAGATATGTGTCCGCTATCTGAAATATGAAGTTGTGGAAGTGTGATGCCCTGGCCTATTAGGTCGTCACAAGAGTGCAGTGCAATCTGCCCTTCTGCATGGTACCCGCTCCTCCTTGGTTACAGGTCCTGTCCCTTTGGTGTTGCTAAGAACAGGTGTACACAAATCCTGAGGAACACACTGCACCACACCCACCAAACACCCATTTGGCTACCTGAGGGGAATAGGGCCAACCAGATGGGGGGATGGTAGAAGGAGGGCCAGACAAGTCAGAGTAGTCAGAGAGTGTCAGTGAGCCATGACAGGACAAGGTCATGCTGTGGAGCTGGGCGCCTGTACTCGTCCCAGGTGCCAGACGTTGGCCTGGCCTGAAAGGAGCTGGAACCCTGGTCGCAGGGGGTAGTGACAGGGAGCACGGTACTGCCACGGAGGGCAGACCGGCGACCTTGTGCTACAACCGGGCAGGGGCCAGGGCACGGCGGGGTTACGCGGACCCAAGGCTGGGAAGGAGCTTTATGCAGCCCAGTAATTCACCCGACGAGGACGGAATCTTCACGAACCGTTCTCCACCCGCTACAAAATTGGGGTACTAGCGCAACGAGGGGGATAGGACTTCCCAAATCCGTCCAGAAAATCCCAAGCGTGAACCCTGAGAGCAAGTGTGGCGCCCCTGAGGCTTCCGTCGCCACAGGACATTGCACCCCATCCAGCGGTGTGATGCCCCATTCTGGGTGAGGAAAGGAGTGAACACCGGTCCCCTGGTAAATCTACACAACACCCATTGTTAGGTACATACTGGGACCAGGGACAGTGGCAGTTACCCTCCCATGCTGCATGCTGGGAGGAGCCGTAAGACCCATCCCTGCTCCTATAGGGTACAGCTTAGCAACTGGGGAGGTGGGAGGAGCCACCAGAGAGCAGTCAGAGAAAGGAAGGTCAAGTTAGTTTCAGTTTACCTCAGAGAGTGAGAGAGTGAGGAGCCAGCATGTAGCTGTGAAAGAGAAAGGAGCTCTGTGAGCTCAGAGTGTCCGCACAGAGAAAGCAACAGAAGAAAGAGAGAGAGTGGGGAGGAGGAGGAGGTCTGCAGGAGGCAGACGAGAAGGAGAGAAGGAAAGAGAGCTCCAAGTCAGTCAGGAGCTGAGAAGAAGAAAGAGACGCTTCCTGGTGAAGATCCTGGGACTCAGAGGGTCCAGGTGACACCAAGCAGAGAACAGAAGGGATTCCAGGGCCACGGATAGCTGTAGAGCTGTGGTGGCCTGCTCCACAGGAACATCGGTGGAGGGATCAAGCTGCAACAGGGGACGGTCCCTAGAAACCGGAGGAGTGCAAAATCATCTCCAAACAGTAAAAACCGAGGCCCAGGGAAAGTTGTAAACTCCCCGGGCCACAGCCCACAGCAGAACCTCTAGAAAAGGGGAGAATCATCCGACAGGTGACCCCCCAGCCTGGAGGCTGTAGTGGAGGCCGAGGAGGTTTATCCTAAAAGAGCTAGGCTTAGGAAGACAGCTGAAGATAGAGACACCTTAGAGAGAAGGGTACCGGTTTTTACTCCAAGAATCACCCAGAAACGGCAGAGGTCCCTGACAGTGGGTTCCAGTTGTCTGAGGGCACCAGTGTGCGCATACCAGGACGTGTGAGTAAAGAACTTGAAACTGCACCCTTGGAGTGGTCTCTGTTATTTTATCTGCTTAGCCTTCCATTACACCATAGACTCTCACGAGCACCAACAGTGTGCCCCGGGGCATTGCTCCACCTGTGGGGAGCAGTACCATCATTGCTGCCGTATCATCACCCCGGAGGCCTCACACAGCAGCGGCGGCTTAATAGCCGCAAACCACAGGTGGCGTCACGAAACAAATACTTTAATTGCTCCCAAGTCACCAGCCATATAAACTGACACCCACCAGGGCCACGGAGTCGGGCCCCGCCACCACTGACTACCCCCGGACTAGTCCGGCCCGGCACCGGGTGTCCCATAGCCCTGGGGTGGGCGAGTCAACGTTTGGCGTCACGAACAGGATTTCGTGCCTGGTCCCACCGGGTACTGTGCGCCTGAAGAACCGTGTGACAAAACTGTGTGTTTTACTGTGAAAACCGCCGCCATTAGCGCTGCTGAGCGCGGGAAGAAGGGGGGCGTGCCTGTAAAAAGAGCGCGAAAAGAAGCTCCGCCCCCTTGTCTAGAGAAAGAGCGCGAAGCAGTGCCCGCTATGGAGAGCGGAGGAGAGAAAAATGGCGCGCTAAGAAACTGACAGGCAGTTAATGCTGCTGTCTGGAGGAAGAGAGAAAATGGCTCCTGTAAGCGGAGGCCAGGGGGAGCTCACCTGGATCAGGCCTGTGACCGCCGCTGAGCTGGAGGCTGAGGTCGGAAGGATGGCTGATGGGATGAAGAAGCAGAGCAGATGGGAGACAGCCGTGTGGGGGAAGGAGATGGAGCTGGCCATGAGGAGTCTGCAGAAGTCTGTGCAGCGAGGCCTGCGTGGGGGTGATGCCCACGTCCATCCAGAGTCCACACCAGCGATGCCGATCCTGCTGCAGAGCATCTCCGGCCTAGATCTGGGTGAGTCCCATGCTGCCCCTGCCGGCGCGAGTGCCCCAACCTCCGCTGCCATGCCCACGGTCCCTGGAGAGACGCCCGGCGCGAGTGCCCCAACCCCCGCTGCCATGCCCGCGGTCCCTGGAGAGACGCCCGGCACGGCGACACCGATCCAGGCCGCAGCCACGCCAGGTGCGGCCCGCCAAGATTTCGCCGCCGGAGCGACGCCCATCCCCAGCAGTGATACCCCGCTCGGCCAAACAAGATCCCGCCGCAGCGGCAACGTTAATCCACGCCGCAGGTGCGGCCCGCCAAGCCCAGGCCGCAGCCACGCCAGGTGCGGCCCGTCAAGAACCGGTCACAGCAGCGACTCCAATCCAGGCCGCCGCCATGCCAGGCGCGGCCCGCATAGACAGGGACGCAGCTCTGATACCATCACCCCGCAGCAGCCCCGCAACGGGTGCAGAACAGGGCCAAGGGACTCAGACCAGTCTGAGCACGGCCTGCATGCTGTCCAGGGCCCTGCCGCAGCATGACCTCTGCAATTAAGAAAAGGAAAAGAAGATGCTGAACTGTACATAGCCCCTGTCTGCCCCTCATTCTTTGTGAAGATGTCCCTTTTGTGCTGCCCTAATGTGCTTTTTGAAGATGACACCTTTCCAGCCTTACTGCCCCTTGTGCTTTTTGAAGAAGTCACCCCCTTGTTGATGTGTTACCGGGCCACTGGACTGGAATGTGGTCCCCGGTGAATGTAAATATATGTGTCATGTGTTACCAGGCCACTGGACTTAGTGGCTGGTATGTTGCTTTTGTAGCTTGAGGAAGCTGAACGAACTGCCAGGCTACTGGACTTGTTGTAGCCAAGATGTATATAGTTGCACCTGTTGTGCCCCCTACCAGAATTATGGGGGAAGTGCCCAAACCGTGCAATGGACTGGAAGTGCACATATAGAGTTTCTTTGTAAGAAAGTTTTGCAACGTTCAAGTATCTGTGCCTCCCATAAAGGGAAGAAAAGTTTTATTGTTTTCGTTACATGCATGTAAAAATGTTTTTGCAGTTTCTTTCCACATTTTCTGTTGTTTTTCAGCCCGAGGACGTGCTGGGATTCGCTGTGGGGGAGTGTGGCGCCCCTGAGGCTTCCGTCGCCACAGGACATTGCACCCCATCCAGCGGTGTGATGCCCCATTCTGGGTGAGGAAAGGAGTGAACACCGGTCCCCTGGTAAATCTACACAACACCCATTGTTAGGTACATACTGGGACCAGGGACAGTGGCAGTTACCCTCCCATGCTGCATGCTGGGAGGGGCCGTAAGACCCATCCCTGCTCCTATAGGGTACAGCTTAGCAACTGGGGAGGTGGGAGGAGCCACCAGAGAGCAGTCAGAGAAAGGAAGGTCAAGTTAGTTTCAGTTTACCTCAGAGAGTGAGAGAGTGAGGAGACAGCATGTAGCTGTGAAAGAGAAAGGAGCTCTGTGAGCTCAGAGTGTCCGCACAGAGAAAGCAACAGAAGAAAGAGAGAGAGTGGGGAGGAGGAGGAGGTCTGCAGGAGGCAGACGAGAAGGAGAGAAGGAAAGAGAGCTCCAAGTCAGTCAGGAGCTGAGAAGAAGAAAGAGACGCTTCCTGGTAAAGATCCTGGGACTCAGAGGGTCCAGGTGACACCAAGCAGAGAACAGAAGGGATTCCAGGGCCACGGATATCTGTAGAGCTGTGGTGGCCTGCTCCACAGGAACATCGGTGGAGGGATCAAGCTGCAACAGGGGACGGTCCCTAGAAACCGGAGGAGTGCAAAATCATCTCCAAACAGTAAAAACCGAGGCCCAGGGAAAGTTGTAAACTCCCCGGGCCACAGCCCACAGCAGAACCTCTAGAAAAGGGGAGAATCATCCGACAGGTGACCCCCCAGCCTGGAGGCTGTAGTGGAGGCCGAGCAGGTTTATCCTAAAAGAGCTAGGCTTAGGAAGACAGCTGAAGATAGAGACACCTTAGAGAGAAGGGTACCGGTTTTTACTCCAAGAATCACCCAGAAACGGCGGAGGTCCCTGACAGTGGGTTCCAGTCGTCTGAGGGCACCAGTGTGCGCATACCAGGACGTGTGAGTAAAGAACTTGAAACTGCACCCTTGGAGTGGTCTCTGTTATTTTATCTGCTTAGCCTTCCATTACACCATAGACTCTCACGAGCACCAACAGTGTGCCCCGGGGCATTGCTCCACCTGTGGGGAGCAGTACCATCATTGCTGCCGTATCATCACCCCGGAGGCCTCACACAGCAGCGGCGGCTTAATAGCCGCAAACCACAGGTGGCGTCACGAAACAAATACTTTAATTGCTCCCAAGTCACCAGCCATATAAACTGACACCCACCAGGGCCACGGAGTCGGGCCCAGCCACCACTGACTACCCCCAGACTAGTCCGGCCTGGCACCGGGTGTCCCATAGCCCTGGGGTGGGCGAGTCACAAGCTCACCCTGCTAGCCACGCAGGTGAGCGGGACCCCAGTAGTTTCAGGCGAAAGGGATCCACACAGAGGAAACACAGTGCCAAGGGACAAGGCTTCAGACCAACCAGCAATGCCAAAAAAGGGCACGGACCCAGTGTGCTCACCCAAGGGCATTCAGACTTTGGTTTACCCGGTGTCAGTGTCAGCATCTCTGGACTGTGTGAGTATATTGTGCCCCTCTACTCCCGACGGGTCCCCAGCCAACCATCACCGAGCCCCGAGACACCATTCCCCTGCCCACGGAGGGGTTAACATCACAAGCTGCCATCCCATCGCTCCCAGGAGCTCTCCCCCAAAAGCAGCAGCGGTGGTATCCCGCCTTACCACGACCCGTTGGTGGCGTCACGAACACTATCCAATCCTTTCACCCCCTTTTGTAAATATCTTTTCCCCCTTTTTCATCTCGAGCGTCCGCGCCATCCCGCCTCTTGCCACTGCGGATCCGGATCAGAGCAGCCCGTCGGCTGTCGCGGGGCGGCACAGAAGAGAATGAACCATACAGTAAAGATTTATGGTGTAAATTGAACAGTTGGTCTCCTTGTGAGTGTGAGAAATCATCCAGTCCTGGCGAACCAACAGCAACGGCGGTTTGTGGGCCTACGTGGGTTCCCAGCCAACATGGCTAAAGTCCACACACCCAGCTGTGGCGCCCCTGACCTGGTCAGGCACCACTGAGTACTGCACCCATGCTGGGGACAGTACAACACAGGTAATCCAGAAGGCTGACCGAGGTGTGACTACACAGGCGCATAGTGATCAGGTCTCACACATGTACCTTTGGGAGGACCCCTGGGGATCCCAGGAGGGGGCAAAGCCGGTGCGAAGCCTCCATCTCCACTCGAGGGGTGTGGTAGAGAGCCTGGTTGCTAGGTGACGTAGGCAAGAACAGGAGAGGAGGGAACAGTGAGTCAGTTTAGTGTGCAGCTCAGGGAAAGCAGACGTGAGAAGCAGACCCTGGAGCTGTTGCAGTCTAACAGCGTCCGCGCAGTGACTACCGACGGGGGAGAACGGTCACCTGGTAGTGCTGCCCGAAATCCACACACAGCTAAAGAGAGAGCAACGGAGTGGAAAGTAAGGAGACTGTCAGGGAGTTACCAGGCCCAAACGGGTAGCAGGTCCCAGTGCAGGGATAGATTCACCTTTCCTTGCCAAACCTGCTTGAGGGGGCACTTCACACCCCCAAGACAACACCACAGAGTCCGCAGCCAAGTAGCCACAGTTAGGGCCCATAGTTCACAGGAGGCAAGCAGCCGGAGTGACCTGGTCCAGGCTACAAGCAAACGGGCCAAAACGAGGGGAGCAGCTACTTCCCTGGGTGACCCCCATAGGGACTAAAAGTCGGGGTTACCACAAACCACAGAAGGGCTAAGGAAGGCGAGTCGGTAGCCACCCTCATCAGTCAGCCTGAAGGATACCTGGTTCCAGCCTAGTTCATCCCAGCTACGCCCGGGTTACTCACCCTGCCATCAACAGTGAGTAAAACCCCTGAAAGACATTCTGCTTGTGTTGAGTTATTCTGCGCCTTGTGGTTCCACACACTTACACAGGGCCCTGGGGCTTGCCTCACTCTCAGAAGGCTATTACAACTGACTGCACCCACCATCAGCCCCAGGCATCCCTTAATCTGCAGTGGCGGTCCCCATTGACCGCAATTCTGAGAGTGGCGTCACGACAATCCTAAAAGAAGGTTTCCTACCCGTGACAAGATCCAGCTGCGTGGAGTCCCTGAAGGTAATGCACCGACACAACACTTGTGGGGCTTCACATCTGGCGTCACGAACAGGATAAGGACTAGACCTGTTCAGACAGGTGACCATGTGCCTGGGCGGTCCGCTTGAAAAATTGGAAGCGCCGCCATATTGCCACCATGAAAAGCGCGCTGAAAAACAACAGCAGCCCGCGCTGGGAGAAGTTACCGCCCACGAAGAGGTGTGGCTACCCAGAGATCCCCTGCAGAGTCCTGGTCTCGCAAGTGATGAGAGCGGAGGCGTTCAGAGACGTCAGGAAGGAAAGGGAGCCATAAGCCTGCTGCTGGGAGAGGAGTTGCAGGAAGTGAAGGAATTGGCACTTCGGCTGCAAGAAGAAGTCAGAAGTCTGCTGCTGAGAGAAGATCTGGAGAGCAGCGACGACGCGGTGAAGATGGCGTCTGAAGATAGGAGCCCAGAGCCGGGTTCCGCTGCCTGGTGGGCCCGGGAGCTTGCCCAGTTCAGTGACCGACTGGAGGCGAGGATCGTGCAGCAGATCAGAGAGGGACGCACGGAGCTTCTGGAGATGGCTGCGGCGGTTCAGGCCTACGAGGGGAGAGCCACGCGACGAGTGCCAGACCGAGCGGCGACGACTCAGACCCCGATGGTGCCACCGATGGGTGAGTCCAGTGTTGCCCTTGCCAGCGCGAGTGCCCCGACCCCTGCTTCCACGCCCGCGGTCCCTGAAGAGGCGCCCGGCGCGGCGACGCTGAACCAGGCCGCAACCACGCCAGGTGCGGCCCGCCAAGCCCAGGCCGCCGCAGCGATGCCCTGCCCGGCCCGCAAAGATCCGGCTGCCACCGCGACCCTCATCCACGCCGCAGGTGTGACGCTGACCCAGGCCGCCGCCCTGCTAGGCCCGGCCCGCCAAGACCCCACCGCAGCAGCGACGCTCGTCCGCGCCGCAAGTGAGGTGCTGAACCAGGCCGCAGCCACGCCAGGTGTGGCCCGCCAAGCCCAGATCGCTGCAGCGACGCCCAGCCCAGCCTGCACAGATCCCATCGCAGCTGCGACGCCAATCCAGGCCGCCGCAGCGATGCCCTGCCCGGCCCGCCAAGAACCGGCCACAGTAGCAATGCCCGCTAAGACTCCAGCTGCGACCCTGATTGAGACTGCGACAGCGACGCTGATCCAGGCCGCCGCCATGCCAGGCTCGGCCCGCCAAGACCAGGCCGCCGCCATGCAGGGCACGGCCCACAAAGACAAGACTGTACAATCATTTACCCCGGCCTGCAAGGCCAGAGCAGACACCGCTCCCCAGCCCAAGGAAGTCCCTGCTAGGAAGTCCCTGCTGGGAGAGGACCCCGAATACTGGAAGCTGAAGGCTGACCTAGAGGCCCAGTTCCCACAGGAGATGGTGAACCGGTATCTGCTCCCTCCGCACACCCCCAGGAAGACTCTGGAAATATCCACGCCAAAAAGTCCACCGCCCTGGCCAGCTGATGAACACCCATCCCCAGCGCTGCCACAACAGGAGTGCTCAGAAGAACTAAGGGGGAGAGGAGGACAGAAGGCTGAGGAGCTGACCCCGGAGCCATCAGCAGTGGATCCATGCCCAGAGCCAGAGATGTTGCCATATTCCCGCTGGGATGAAGAGGGTCCGACATCCTCCGCTGAGGAAGATCTGTCCAGGTACATCACCTGGGAGTCTGCAAGCAGTGAAGTAGCAACCCAGCAGAATCCAGCCCGCAAGACACGGCACCGCAGCAGAACCAAGTTTTCCCCTGCACAGCAATCTCCGGATAGAAAAGATGAAGTAACAGCCAGAGACTTGGAAGAGAAACGGTCTTTAAGGAGAGCTAAATCCCAGGTCAGAGGCCCACTTTGTCGTGGAATTGTAGAGGAATTTAGTTTAAAATCTGGATATGGTTTCATAGTTGCACCTGGTATGAAAGAAGGCATCTTTGTGAACAGAAGGGACGTTAGAGCCCATTTGCCTAGAGGACATCCAGGAAGAAACTTGCAGATGGGAGATTCAGTGGAGTTTACCAAGCACCAAGGAGAAAGAGGATGGTATGCCCTAGATGTTACACCATGTCCCAGAAATCCCTGCAGAAACAAAGAAGAAGAGGAAAGAAAAGACAAAGAACCCATTGATGAGACCACTACGGATGATGACAGAGATGGAGAAAGCAACAGGTGCCGCAGCCCTACAGGCCCAAGCCCTGGTGAGGAGGAATCTGTGTAAAGCATGTAAAGTAAAGTACAGAAGTTAAAGTTTGAAGTTTTGCAACGTTTACATGTTCAAGAAATGTGCCCTCATGAACTAATGTGAGAAACCCATGAACCTTAAGGCTATGAACTGGCTATAGCCACAAACTCTCGCAGTGTACATAATTACACCAGAGGTACCACCACCAGAGCCAGCCTGTTTAGGGGCCTGGCTCGCCTGCAACCAGGGAGCACGCCTGTTTATGGGGCCTGGCTCTCCACCACAAAGAGGGTACCTGGTCAGCACCAACTGTGGGGGCCGCCTCTACATCCTGCCAAAAGAGGCTGAAGGCGCGGCTCCACCAGGCCAGGTATACCCTGAAACCACCAGACCATGAAAGCCGCCTCTACATCCTGCCAGAAGTGGCTGAAGGCGCGGCCAACGTGAGAGGGTTTAGGGTGGGTTAACGGACTTGTGGGTGGAGGGTGGTGATGTATGGTACCTGGTGGTTTTAAAATGTTTTACCATGTTTTACTGTTTTACGCATTTTAAAATGTTGTCTTGCAGCCCGAGGACGTGCTGGTGATAACTAAGGGGGAATGTGGCGCCCCTGACCTGGTCAGGCACCACTGAGTACTGCACCCATGCTGGGGACAGTACAACACAGGTAATCCAGAAGGCTGACCGAGGTGTGACTACACAGGCGCATAGTGATCAGGTCTCACACATGTACCTTTGGGAGGACCCCTGGGGATCCCAGGAGGGGGCGAAGCCGGTGCGAAGCCTCCATCTCCACTCGAGGGGTGTGGTAGAGAGCCTGGTTGCTAGGTGACGTAGGCAAGAACAGGAGAGGAGGGAACAGTGAGTCAGTTTAGTGTGCAGCTCAGGGAAAGCAGACGTGAGAAGCAGACCCTGGAGCTGTTGCAGTCTAACAGCGTCCGCGCAGTGACTACCGACGGGGGAGAACGGTCACCTGGTAGTGCTGCCCGAAATCCACACACAGCTAAAGAGAGAGCAACGGAGTGGAAAGTAAGGAGACTGTCAGGGAGTTACCAGGCCCAAACGGGTAGCAGGTCCCAGTGCAGGGATAGATTCACCTTTCCTTGCCAAACCTGCTTGAGGGGGCACTTCACACCCCCAAGACAACACCACAGAGTCCGCAGCCACGTAGCCACAGTTAGGGCCCATAGTTCACAGGAGGCAAGCAGCCGGAGTGACCTGGTCCAGGCTACAAGCAAACGGGCCAAAACGAGGGGAGCAGCTACTTCCCTGGGTGACCCCCATAGGGACTAAAAGTCGGGGTTACCACAAACCACAGAAGGGCTAAGGAAGGCGAGTCGGTAGCCACCCTCATCAGTCAGCCTGAAGGATACCTGGTTCCAGCCTAGTTCATCCCAGCTACGCCCGGGTTACTCACCCTGCCATCAACAGTGAGTAAAACCCCTGAAAGACATTCTGCTTGTGTTGAGTTATTCTGCGCCTTGTGATTCCACACACTTACACAGGGCCCTGGGGCTTGCCTCACTCTCAGAAGGCTATTACAACTGACTGCACCCACCATCAGCCCCAGGCATCCCTTAATCTGCAGTGGCGGTCCCCATTGACCGCAATTCTGAGAGTGGCGTCACGACAATCCTAAAAGAAGGTTTCCTACCCGTGACAAGATCCAGCTGCGTGGAGTCCCTGAAGGTAATGCACCGACACAACACTTGTGGGGCTTCACACAGCCAGGACCAGGTATTTCATGTAGCATGCCAGGGCGTCCAGAGTTAATCCCTGATCCACAACTAACACCCTGTACCACTCTACAAATGTATGGACTGATCATCCAACAAAGCCAGTTCACACCACTGTATAGCATCCATATCACAGCAGCAAGTCTGCATCAACCAACAGCTTCATAGTCTACGTCCTGGTCTCCATGTATCTGGGCCATCCAGATTAGTTTTCTTGTGCCACAACTGATGGCAAAAGAGATGTCCAAATGGCACCAGTTATCCTCAGGCTTTTTCACTGACTTCTACTGCAAAACTGGTGAGCCAAATAAAACAATACATTATATATCTTCTGCTCCTTGAAGGATCCAGAACATCAACTGATTCACCAGGTGGATGTGAAGAATCTCATATCCAAACCATGGAAACCATTCTCACATCATCTTCCCTCCAGAATTTCACTGCAACACTGAAGGGAAAAAATGCATAGCTGGACAGATGGAAACCAGGTCTATTCTTTGGGCCTCTATAGGCTATCAATGCTACGAGTTTATGCAAAGTTGTATTCAGGCTCTCCTTGGGTCTAAAGCGGGCTTTACATGCTACGATATCGCTACAGCGATCTCGTTGGGGTCACGGATTTTGTGATGCACATCCGGCCGCTGTTGCGATTTCGTTGTGTGTGACTCCTAGAGCGATTTTGGTTTGTTGCAAAAACGTCCAAAATCGCTCCTCGTTTACATGGGGGTCCATTCTCAAATATCGCTGCTGTCGCGTGGGCGAAGTTGACCCTCGTCCCTGCGGGAGCACATATCGCTACGTGTGACGCCGCAGGAACGAGGAACCTCTCCTTACCTGCCACACGCCAGCAATGAGGAAGGAAGATGGGATGTTCGTCCCGCTCATCTCTGCCCCTCCGCTTTGATAGGCCGGCCGCTTAGTGACGTCGCGGTGACGTCACTGTGATGCCGAACGTCCCACCCCCTTGCGGGAGGGATTGTTCGGCAGTCACAGCGACGCCGCCGACCAGGTAAGTGCGTGTGACGCTGCCGTAGCGATAATGTTCGCTGCAGCAGCGATCACCAAATATCGGTATGACGATAAGGGCGGGTGCTATCACGCTCGCCATCACTAGCATCAGCTAGCGATGTCGCAGCGTGTAAAACCCGCTTAAGATTCAAGTTGTTGACCCAACAAGTAGAAACTAGTAATGTATTACTGAAACTTTTAATAAATCCATATGAATAAGACACAAAAAAAGCAAAAGTGGGTCTGTAATAAGTGGTATAATAAACACAACCTCTAAAGATACTGGAGAAATTATATTATGAGTAGGAAACTATTACTGTCCCTAAAGTGATAAGTCCAAAGGGGCATTACCAGAGATTCTTTTCACAGGGCGTGTACTTTTTCCCCTGTATAAAATTGGCCAATCATAATCAGGAGGTTCCATGAAGGGGTAAAAAGAACATGGAAGTCAGAAGAGGGTACAGAGAAGAGCAGAAGACAGGAGGTCAGGGAGCAGGGAATAGTAGAAGAGGGTAAGACTGATTGTAAAGCTGAGCAGAAGAAAGAGAAGGAGAGAAGCAGAGAAGAGCAGAAGAGAAAGGAAAACTGGGAGCAGAGTACTATGGAAGTGAAGAGGAGGGCTGGAGGCAAAAAAAGAGTGGAAACGTCCAAAAACTGCATTTCAGGTATGTCTTCTTTGGGGAGCAGAAGACTGACTGAGTCTAAAACCAGATTTTGCGCTACCTTTCTGTGTACTATATACTGGATATGAGTATAATATTCTGCTTGATGCCTTCATAATAATTATACGTTAATTCAATTTACTTGTGTAAAATATGCAATTTTAATCTTATAAGAAAATGTCCAGATAACAGAAGACATGAACATATCACGGATTTGTAAATGATGAGTGTGGTGTCCTCAATGTGACCTTCGGGAAATTCCTGAGTAAGGTGTGTGGTGGGGTGGTCATCAGTCATATCGAATTCACAGGAAAAAATCCACTACAGGAAAATGTAACAAGTCTAGTGTATTGCCTTAATAACGAACTCTATATATTATTTTAGATGTGGGTTGTTGTCCACACATAGGAGCTGCCCACACCTCAACTGATATTTACACAAGAGCTTCTACATATGTAATGCTACATTTAATGAGGCGCTAAACTTATACAGTCCAACAGGAATAACGCACCCAGTGATGTCACGGCAGTGGGTTAGTGAACACAGTGATGTCACAACAATGGGGAAATGCCGTGATATCACAGGAGTGGGATAGTACCCACAGTGAGGTCACGGCACAGGGATCGTGCCCACAGTGAGGTCACGGCACAGGGATCGTACCCACAGTGAGGTCACGGCACAGTGATCGTGCCCACAGTGAGGTCACGGCACAGGGATCGTGCCCACAGTGAGGTCACGGCACAGCGATCGTGCCCACAGTGAGGTCACGACACAGGGATCGTGCCCACAGTGAGGTCACGGCACAGGGATTGTGCCCACAGTGAGGTCACGGCACTGGGATCGTGCCCACAGTGAGGTCACAGCACAGTGATAGTGCCCACGGTGAGGTCATGGCACAGTGATAGCCCCCACGGTGGGGTCACGGCACAGTGATAGTGCGCACAGTGAGGTCATGGCACAGGGATAGCGCCCACAGTGAGGTAACGACATAGGGATAGTGCCCACAGTAAGATCACGGCACAGGGATAGTGCCCACATTGAAGTAACAGCACAGGGATACTGCAAATTAAGTTAAAATAAAAAAGACAATGCACATGTATATGAATAATTCCCTTTCCTTGCTCCCCTGAGATCTGGCTTAGAATTTCTATGCTCTCTTTCCCCTCATTCAGGCACTTCTTACCGTGATGTGATGGCGGTGCACCCTCTTAGTGGTCTCCATAACAGTTTGCAGCATAAGTGTTCCTTCCTGAGGTTCCCCTATAAAAGAAGACCATAGCTGCACTCAGGATGATGGTACAGTTGGGGCTCATTTCAGTATTGCTTTTTCGTCTTTTTGTCTAATTTTATGTTTTAGACTTTTTTTTGCGTCTTTTATTGTACCTTTTTATGTGAATGTCCTTTTTTTTCAGTTTGTCATTGTATACGAGGCTATCACGGTACAGTGATGAAGTGGAGAGAGGGACGTGGCCCACTGTTCCTAGAACCAGGTGTACCCTGAGAGGAGCATGACTAAGTGCCTACCGAGTCTTTACTAGAGCCTCTGATGGTGAGGATGGACTTGTTTCACAATAGGCACCAGATACCACTACAGGGCAGCTCCTGGTTGTCGCGCTCCACCAGGGTTGGTGCAAGGCGAGGTGGGAGAAGAGATACACTGTCACTAGGAAAGGATAGGGAAGGGCAACCCTGACACTAACCTTAGCAACCCTGAGCTCCTTGACATCCCTAGATGGGTTCTTTCAACTCGTGCGGCAATCACATTCCTATCCCTGTCTTTCCCTGAACACAATCCTGTCTAGTGCGCAGGGCAGCGGCAACACTAGTCTCACTCTAGGTAAATGACACAGAGGGGATAAGACAGACAGATGTAAAAGAAAATAGCAATGATACGAAACACACCAAGCTACAGGAAGGAGTACAGGGAACGGGTAAGTGAGGCAAACTTAAATGGGATTCAAAGGAAGGGTAAACACCACACAACTTCCATACAACAATCTCTGGCTACGGCTTCCAAAATGACTTCTTAGTCTACAGCTCACAGGTTCCCTCTATAGGTTATCTATAGCAAAACTATCACTGGCAACTCCCTGAATTGAGAGGGGAGTATTTGTATCAGCGGTAAATGGGAAACTCAGAACAGCCGATTCCCAGCTTTTCATCCAGAGTTTAGGAGACCAGTTGAACTACTTAACCCTTGCAGCACAGGTAGCTGTGCACTGCGATCTCCTGACACCATAAATAGAGGGGCCACTCTCCAACGTGGCAACCTCGTGACAGAGGTGTAGGCTTACCAGATGTTTTTGCCTAATTAACCCTTTGCGACGTTTTGAAAAGCCTTGCATTTTTTTTATGCTAATGTACACAAGTCCTGCTCTGGAATATCTTTATGTACAGTACATCAGAACTATTTTGCACTATTTTGAGAAATTTGAGATGTTTTGCACTGAAAAAAAAACAGGAAAAAGACCATTGTTAACTTTTTCGAGTGACTAAGGAAAAAAAAGAGTGACTGAAAAAAAGAGCAACTATAAAAAGTGACTAAAAAAGGACTAAAAAAAAGTGACTAAAAAAAGCGACAAAAAAAGAGTGACTAAGAAAAAAAATTTGACTAAAAAAAAAGAGTGACTGAAAGAAAAAAAAATAAAATGACTAAAAATGTGGCTAAAAAGTGGCTAAAACAACAGTGGTCAAAAAAAGGGACTAAAAAAAGTGAATAAAAAAATTCACCATTTTAAGGAGCTTGGCACAAAAAAGACAATGAATACCAAAAGACCAAAAAATAAAAAAGAGCGACTAAGAAAAAAAAAGTGACTCAAAAAAAAGAGTGACTAAAAAAGTGACTAACAAAAGGACTAAAAAAGTGACTAACAGAAGGACTAAAAAAGTGACTAAAAAAAGAATGACTAAGAAAAAAAAAAGTGACTAAAAAAGTGACTAAAGAGTGACTAAAACAATAGTGGTTAAAAAAAGGGACTAAAAAAAGTGAGCACAAAAAAGATGTGTAGCCCACCTGCAGCAGTCACCCCAGGGACACCACTCCACCTTCAGGGACACCACAGGGTCTCCACTTGGTCATTTCTGGCAACAGGTATGTCGGTTTTATATATATAGGAGTCGTGACACCACTCACGGTTTGCGGTCAGGGATATGGGTGACCTCCACTGCAGATTTAATGAGCATCTGGGGCTGATGGAGTCTGCAGTCGGATGGTGTGGCCTCCCGTGAGTGAGGCTGGCCCCAGGGGCTTGGGTGGGAAGAACAACAGGTCCCGGAATAACTCAGTCTCAGTCCAGAAAGTCTTTCAACTTGTTTACTCACTTTCAGATGTTTTTGTGAGGAACCTGGGCGATGCTGAGATTAAACCAGGTGGAACCAGGTATCCTTTAGGCCGGTCTAAGGGTAACCGTTAACTCGCCTTCCTAGCACTTCTTGTTTCGGATAACCCCTGACTTGAAGTACCGTGGGATTCATCCAGGGAAGTCTCTACTGCCTTTTCTCCCTTTTTTGGCCCGTTTGCCAGCAGCGTGGACCAAGTGAGATGGCTCCAGGCTCGATCCCCCTTATGGGCCCGCTCGTTGCTGCTGAGGCTTGGACTCTAGATGGTTGGTGAGGTACTTGTAGTTCCCCTCACCGGCAGGTTTAGCAGATCAATAAATGGACGTCTACTCTAGGGACCTGTTCCCCGTGCGTGCCTAGTCACCAGGAGTCCTTGTACTTGACCGAGTGACTCCCTCAGCGTCTTTCTGACTGACTGGTAACCGTTCTCCCCTGGTAACGGCTACTCCACGTGCAGGGTCTGACTAGCGTGGGTGCGCGCCTGTGTCTTCTAGCAACCACGCTCACTGCTATTGTGGCGCCCCTGAGGCTTCCGTCGCCACAGGTCATTGCACCCCATCCAGCGGTGTGATGCCCCATTCTGGGAGAGGAAGAGAGTGAACTCCGGTCCCCTGGTAAATCCACACTACACCCATTGTTAGGTACATACTGGGACCAGGGAAAGTGGCAGGCAACCCTCCCATGCTGCATGCTGAGAGGGGCTGTAAGACCCATCCCTGCTCCCATAGGGTGGTAGCTTAGCAACTGGGGAGGTGGGAGGAGCCATCTGAGAGCAGACACAGAGAGGAAGGTCAAGTTTAGTTAGTCTACCTCAGGGAGTGAGAGAGTGAGCATGTAGTTGGAGAAGAAGAACGAGAGAAAGGAGGGAGGAGGAGGCCTGCTGGAGGCAGGCAAGGAGGAGGAAAGAAAGAAAGAAAGAAGGAAAAGAGCTCCAAGTCAGTCAGGAGCAGAGAAACAGAAGGAGACGCTTCCCGGTGAAGATCCTGGGACCCAGAGGTCCAGGTGACACCACGTAAGGGACAGAAGGAGTCGCAGGGCCGCGGGTAGTCCTGGAAGTATCACGAGCAGGCCTAGAGGTACCAAGGAGAGGACCCTAGAAATGCCACGGGTAGTTGTAGGCTGCGGTGGCCTGTTCCACAGTCACATCGGTGGAGGGACCAAGCTGCGACAGGGGACGGTCCCTAGAGACTGGAGGAGTGCAAAATCATCTCCAAACAGTAAAAACCGAGGCCCAGGGACGTTGTAAGCTCCCAGGGCCAGAACCCATAGCAGACTTCCAGAAAAGGGGTAATCAGCCGACAGGTGACCCCCCAGCCTGGAGGCTGTAGTGGAGGCCAAGCCAGGTTTATCCTAACAAAGGCAAGGCTAAGGAAGACAGCAGAAGAAAGAGACACTAAGAGAAGGGCTTCCACTCTCTGAATCACCCAGAAACGGCGGAGGTCCCTGACAGTGGTCCCAGCAGTCTGAGGGTCCCTACAGCTGTGACAAGAACTGTGAGTAAAGAACTTGAACTGCACCCTTGAAGTGGTCTCTGTTATTTCCGCTGCATAGACATTCACAAGCACCGACTGTGCCCCGGGCATTGCTCCACCTGTGGGGAGCAGTACCAACATTGCTGCCATAACATCATCCCGGTGGCCTCACACAGCAGCGGCGGCTTAATAGCCGCATACCACAGGTGGCGTCACGAACACAACCATTAACAAGCAAGCCACATATTCTACTGACACCCACCAGGGCCACGGAGCCGGGCCCAGCCACCACTGACTACCACCGGACTAGTCCGGCCCGGCACCGGGTGTCCCACAGCCCTGGGGTGGGCGAGTCAAATTTTGGCGTCACGAACAGGATTTCGTGCCCGGTCACACCGGGTACTGTGCGCCTGAAGAATCGTGAAACAGACTGTGTATTACAGCGAGAAACCGCCGCCATTAGCGCTGCTGAGAGCGGGAAGAAGGGGGGCGTGAAAGAAGAAAGGGCGCGAAGAGAAGCCCCGCCCCCTTGTCCAAGAAAAGAGCGCGAAGCAGTGCCCGCCATAGAAGGCGGAAGAAGAAGAAATGGCGACCAAATAAGCTGGCCGGCTGGCAGAGAGAGTCCAAATGCCAGACCAGCAGATAAAGAAAATGTACCTTATCGCAAACGGAGTGATGCCGGTCGTGATGGGCTGGGCGCCAGTCTGGCGCCAGATGCTAGTGCAGCCTCCGGCCCCGCCTCCGAGAAGGGAAAGGGAGCAGCCGAGTGGCGTGGTCGAGCACTCGAGCAGTGTTCCAGGCAGCATTCCCCAGGTTGGCAGCATGGCGGAGGAGCTGCAGAGAGGTGCACCAGGGACCGGAAAAGTGAATCTCGAACTGGACCTGCTCCAGGAGGAAATGAGAGTCCTGGCCCGGAGGCTGAGCAGCGTGGAGGTGGAAGCGGACCGGCAGAAAGAAACGCCGAGGGTGCCGGAGGATCTGGAGCGGTGGATGGGTGCCGCGGAGCGGAAGCAGGGTGAGCAGCCAGAAACCCCGTCCAGTCCGGACCCAGGGCCCCGCCACGCGCCCCCGCTTAGCCCCTTCACTGACCCCCTGGCCTTCCCAGCCTACCCAGCGGACGCTCGGTGGGGCACTGGAGGCCTGCCTGAGACCCCCGCAGACGGAGCCTGGGGAGGGGTGAGCCCTGAACAACTAGCGGGCCCCCTGCCGAGTCCCCCTGTGAGCCTCCTGGGAATGGCATCCCCGGGAGTGAATTGGGACGCAGCGCCCATTGAAAGCAGGGGACTGCAGCGGCCGCTGCTCCCCAAGGAAACTCCCCTGGCCAACGAGTTAACATGCCGGAGGCTAGTGGTAGAGTACCAGAGGGAGCGGGAGCTCCGGGAGAAGAAACGGAAGGCCAGGGAAGCCGCTAATCTGGCCTCCAAGGAAGAGGTCAGGAAGGCCCTGAAGGGAACCGAGGGCCCAGTGAGACGGGGCCTAGTCGTAGACTTTCGGCAAGATGGCGGCTGGGGCTTCATCAGGGAGCCCGGCCTGGGCAAAGACGTGTTTGTGGCCAGACGTGACATTGAGGAGCACCTGCCCAGAGGCCACCCAGGGCGAGATGCCAGGCCGGGTGATGTGATGGAGTATACCCGGCTGATGGGGGACCGTGAATGGTACGCGCTGCATGCGCATATTCTGCGGGAAGAAGCGGCCCCAGAAGAGCCAGAGTGGCGCCGCACAGCACAAGAGCGCAGCATCTCTCCAAGCAGCAGCACCACCTCAGGGCAGACCCAGGCCACAGAACTGAGCAGAGGTCCTGCGACAGCCACTCAGGAGACGCAGACCAGGATCTCCATGGCGTGTGTGATGCAGGGCGCCCGGCCAAAGCAGGGCCCTAGAGACCACGGCAACAGCCCCCTGCAGACAAGCAGCCCTCTGCAGCAACGCCGTACAACACCTACCAGCAGCCCCACTCCAATCCAGGCTGCAGGACAGCGCAGAAGGTCAGGGACCAGCGCCCAAGGGACCCAGACGATGATATCGTCGGCGTACCTGCTGCCAGGAGCAATGCCGGAGTGGGACCCCCGCATCTACCCTCGTGAGTAAAGATGAAGAGATGCTGAACTGTATATAGCCCCTGTCTGCCCCTCATTCTTTTTGAAGAAGTCCCTTGTGTTTTGCCCCTCATTCTTTTCGAAGATGACACCCTTTCCTGCTGTACTGCCCCTGATGCTTTTTGAAGACGTCACCCCCCCCCATGTTTATGTGTACCGGGCCACTGAACTGGAATGTGGGCCCCGGTGAATGTGATGTCTTATGTGTCTTATGTAACCAGGCCATTGGACTTAGTGGCTGGTTGATTTTGTCCCATTGTTGTTTAAAAAGGAAACGAACTGCCAGGCTACTGGACTTGTTGTAGCCGAAGATGTATATAGTTGCACCCGTTGTGCCCCCTACCAGAATTATGGGGGAAGTGCCCAAACTGTGCAATGAACTGAAAGTGCACACATAGTTTCTTTATAAGAAGTTTGCAACGTTAAAGTAATTGTGCCTCCCATAAAGGGAAGAAATGTTTTATTGTTTTATGTTTTGCATACCAAAAATGTTTTGCAGTTCTTCCACATGTTTTTGTTGTTTTTCAGCCCGAGGACGTGCTGGGATTTGCTGTGGGGGAGTGTGGCGCCCCTGAGGCTTCCGTCGCCACAGGTCATTGCACCCCATCCAGCGGTGTGATGCCCCATTCTGGGAGAGGAAGAGAGTGAACTCCGGTCCCCTGGTAAATCCACACTACACCCATTGTTAGGTACATACTGGGACCAGGGAAAGTGGCAGGCAACCCTCCCATGCTGCATGCTGAGAGGGGCTGTAAGACCCATCCCTGCTCCCATAGGGTGGTAGCTTAGCAACTGGGGAGGTGGGAGGAGCCATCTGAGAGCAGACACAGAGAGGAAGGTCAAGTTTAGTTAGTCTACCTCAGGGAGTGAGAGAGTGAGCATGTAGTTGGAGAAGAAGAACGAGAGAAAGGAGGGAGGAGGAGGCAGGCAAGGAGGAGGAAAGAAAGAAAGAAATAAGGAAAAGAGCTCCAAGTCAGTCAGGAGCAGAGAAACAGAAGGAGACGCTTCCCGGTGAAGATCCTGGGACCCAGAGGTCCAGGTGACACCACGTAAGGGACAGAAGGAGTCGCAGGGCCGCGGGTAGTCCTGGAAGTATCACGAGCAGGCCTAGAGGTACCAAGGAGAGGACCCTAGAAGTGCCATGGGTAGTTGTAAGCTGCGGTGGCCTGTTCCACAGTCACATCGGTGGAGGGACCAAGCTGCGACAGGGGACGGTCCCTAGAGACTGGAGGAGTGCAAAATCATCTCCAAACAGTAAAAACCGAGGCCCAGGGACGTTGTAAGCTCCCAGGGCCAGAACCCATAGCAGACTTCCAGAAAAGGGGTAATCAGCCGACAGGTGACCCCCCAGCCTGGAGGCTGTAGTGGAGGCCAAGCCAGGTTTATCCTAACAAAGGCAAGGCTAAGGAAGACAGCAGAAGAAAGAGACACTAAGAGAAGGGCACCGGCTTCCACTCTCTGAATCACCCAGAAACGGCGGAGGTCCCTGACAGTGGTCCCAGCAGTCTGAGGGTCCCTACAGCTGTGACAAGAACTGTGAGTAAAGAACTTGAACTGCACCCTTGAAGTGGTCTCTGTTATTTCCGCTGCATAGACATTCACAAGCACCGACTGTGCCCCGGGCATTGCTCCACCTGTGGGGAGCAGTACCAACATTGCTGCCATAACATCATCCCGGTGGCCTCACACAGCAGCGGCGGCTTAATAGCCGCATACCACAGGTGGCGTCACGAACACAACCATTAACAAGCAAGCCACATATTCTACTGACACCCACCAGGGCCACGGAGCCGGGCCCAGCCACCACTGACTACCACCGGACTAGTCCGGCCCGGCACCGGGTGTCCCACAGCCCTGGGGTGGGCGAGTCACTATCAGACTGGCTCTCCTCCTACTTTCCTGACAGCAGCTGCAACTTTAGCTCCTAGCCCCTCCACTACACCCCTTGATGACATGTGGAGGCAAGCCCCCTCTTGGGTCTGCCCAAGGGTCCCCTCTCAAGGTGTGGGAGACCTGGTTGCTATGTGTCTGTGCATACACACCCTATTCCAGCCTTTGGAGTTACCTGGAAGCACTGCCCCAGCATGGGTGCAGTACTCAGTGGTGCCTGACCAAGTCAGGGGCGCCACAAAGACAATGAATACCAAAAGACAAAGAAAAAGAGCGACTGAAAAAAAAAAGAATGAATTAAAAAAAGTGACTAAGAAAAAAAGAGTGACTAAGAAAAAAAACAGTGACTGAAAAAAAAGAGTGACTAAAAAAGTGACTAACAAAAGGACTAAAAAAGTGACAAAAAAGAGTGAGTAAGAAAAAAAAAATTTTGACAAAAAGAAGAGTGACTAAAAAAAGTGAATAAAAAATGGTGACTGAGAAAAAAAAAAAGCGTGACTAAGAAAAAAAAAAGTGACCAAAAAAAAACACCCACAACAAAAAAATGCAAAGGATGAATGAGAGGCATAGTGGATCCTGCTTTAGGAACAGACTACGCAGAATACAGCATCCAGTCTTCTACGACAAGTCTAAAGGCCACTTTACACGCAATGACATCGCTAACGATATGTCATTGGGGTCACGGAATTCGTGACGCACATCCGGCCTCGTTAGCGACGTTGTTGCGTGTGAAGCGCAGGAACGACCGTTAACGATCAAAAATACTCACCATATCGCTGATCGTTGACACGTCGTTCTAATCCCGATTATCGTTGCTGTTGCAGGACGCAGGTTGTTCGTCATTCTTGCGGCAGCACACATCGCTACGTGTGACACCCCAGGAACGAGGAACAACATCGTACCTGTGGCCACCCGCAATGAGGAAGGAAAGAGGTGGGCGGGATGTTTGGCCCGCTCATCTCCGCCCCTCCGCTTCTATTGGGCGGCCGCTTAATGACACCGCTGTGATGCCGCACGAACCGCCCCCTTAGAAAGGAGGCAGATCACCGGCCAGAGCAACGTCGCTAGGCAGGTAAGTGCGTGTGACGGGTCTTAGCGATGTTGTGTGCCACAGGCAGCGATTTGCCCGTGACGTACAACCGACGGGGGCGGGTGCTTTCACCAGCGACATCGCTAGCGATGTTGCTGTGTGTAAAGTGGCCTTTAGTCCCATGTATTTAGAAGATGTCCGAGCTTTCATGACATATCAGAATGGGGATGATTGTGGACAAATTTCCCCATTTGGATGAATAAGACAGTACAAAAGTGTCTGCTACAAAACACCCGAGTGTGAACTGACCCCAACCTCGCAGATCTAGCTCTGGAGGGAACGTATGTATTTATTCCATAGGGATCTTTCTGCAGATGATTCATTCGTCACCAGGTCAGTATCATCCATTTTCTGTTTTCTTACAATTAACAGTTCATCACTCACATAATATACAAACGGCAGAAATTGTGTCTTTAATTATTAGGAGCTTTCTGGAAAGTGATCCATCAGGTGACATCATTAAAACACAATTTGTCCAGCACATCTGCTGAATCTGTTAGTGCAGCGCTGAATCACCGAGCCAAGTATGAAATCACCCGACACAGCTCTGGAGCCGCCAGATGTTCCTCCATGGAGAGCCCATTCCATGATTTGGACAGAAAAAAAAATTACAGCTGTCATGTATATTTCACTGCGATCAGGGCTGAATGATTAACCGTTTTCTAATTTCATTGTAGATTTTAAACCACAATGTTTTTTTAAAAAATTCAAAATGTAAAACTAAAATATGGCTCCACTTTTCATTCTGAGGGATATCGCAATTGAAAGGGGTAATCCGAATGACAAAAAGGGTGATTTTTTTTGCAGGAGCAGTGCCGCCTTTCTGCATGATTGCAACATAGCCCAAATCAATTGAATTTGCTTTTGTTGCAATACCAGAAACAGCCCGCGGGCAATGGTGGCACTGTTTATTTGAAAAAAAAAAAATATAAAAAACAAAAGATGTCCACTTTTGATCAAAGTTACTGTCACGCTAGGTACGGCGAAGTACCAAGCAAACGGCGAAAGGGTAGCTAAGGGAAACCCTGTGTCTAGGGAAAAAGAAGATGGTGACCCCTGACCAAACCTACTGCTGGTCCCTGGGGTCCCTCACCACCCTAGATAAGTTCCACACCTATGCGCCAAGCAGGTTACCTGACCCTAGGTATCCCTAGTGCTGGACCCTAAATAGGGAACGGGTGGGATGAGCTCTTCATCAACCCCACTAAACACTATAGAAGATACAAGGAGGACACATGGGGGAAAGTGCATTTATTACTTATCCACAGATGACACAGGTAGAAGTTCAGCAAAAAGGAGTACAAGCCACCTGCTTGCAACCAGAGCTAGAATGAACTGAAAAATATCACCAGCAGCAGTCCAAGGAAGGAGGAAAGCACCAAGATAATGCTGATGATCAGTAGCTTGGTGGAAGTCGAGCACCTGCTGGGTCCAAAAGGGAGATATGAATCCAGCAGGAAAGCTACCTATACCAATGAATACTGACATCAGGAACAATGGAAAGTCAGGGAGCATTCTGCACAGCCAAACACTGATCTTCTATGGCCATGACTGTCTGTCACCCGTGACACTTACCTAAGATGTCCATTTTGGATCAAACTTGCCCAAGTAAGTCAATGGATTGATGAAATACTGATACCTCCTGGATGTCGTTCAACTGTCATATGAGTGCTGCCTGTTTTTTTTACAGTTTGATGGCCAGGAAAAGTTTGGCAATATTCTTGTTTTTGGTAATCTGGGTGGAAAAAAAAAATTGCAATAGGCACTACCTTGGTCCGTTTTATGGTCCAGAATGATGCAGCAGTGGCACCCGTCCACAGATGAGCTACGAAGCGGAAGCCAGTGACTGGTCCAATTTTCATGTACGAAAAAATCGCTCCATTTTAACCGTTCACCCTCGGGCGATTTTCCATTTTCCGTTTTTTCCTCCCATTTTTCCAAGAGCCACTTTTTTATTTTTCCGTCAATATAGCCATATGAGGGCTTGTCATTTTGTGGGATGAGTTGTACTTTTGAATGACACCATTCATTCTGCCCCATATTGTACTGGAAAACGGGAAAACAAATTCCAAGTGCAGTGAAGTTGCAAAAAAATGTGCAGTATTCACAATTGTTTTTTTTTATTTTAATTTACCGCGTTCACTATTTGGTAAAACTGACCTGGTGTTATGATTCCTCAAGCCAGTACGAGTTTGCAGACACCAAACATGTCTAGTTTTACTTTTATCTAAGTGGTGAAATAAAATTAAAAAATGTGTTAAAAAAAATTTTTTTCTGGGTGTGGCGGGGGGTGAGAGCGGTGTTGTATGTGTGTTGCGTGTGTTGCGTTGTTTGTGGAGCGCTGTGTGTCTGTAGCGTTGTGTGTGTGTGTGTTGCGCGGTTTGTGTGGGTGTGGTGTGTTTTGGGGGGAGGTATGTTTTGTGCAATGTGTTTGTTGCGTGGTATGTGCGTATATTTATGTATGCCGCGGTGTTTGTGTGTTGGGTGTTGTGTGTGTGCAGCGTTGTCTGTGTGTGTGGGTGTCTGTGTAGGGCGGTGTTTGTGGTTCCCAGTGTGTGTGTGGTTTGTTGTGTGTGTGTTGGGGGGAGGTGTGCACCTCCCATCGTGCTCCATCCCCCATGCTGCGCACCCCCCATCGTGCTCCATCCGCCATGCTGCGCACTCCCAAACGTGCTCCATCCGCCATGCTGCGCACTCCCAAACGTGCTCCATCCCCCATGCTGCGCACTCCCCATCGTGCTCCATCCCCCATGCTGCGCACCCCCCATCGTGCTCCATCCCCCATGCTGCACCAGCCTCTCTGCCCCCAGCATCAGCCTCTCTCCTCCCAGCATCAGCCTCTCTCCTCCCAGCATCAGCCTCTCTCCTCCCAGCATCAGCCTCTCTGTCCCCAGCATCAGCCTCTCTCCTCCCAGCCTCAGCCTCCCCCAGCATCAGCCTCTCTTCTCTCAGCCTCCCCCCTCCCAGCCTCCCTCATCCCAGCCTCCCCCAGCATCAGCCTCTCTCCTCCCAGCCTCCCCCTACCAGCCTCCCCAGCATCAGCCTCCCCCAGCATCAGCCTCTCTCCTTCCAGCCTCCCCCAGCATCAGCCTCCCCCAGCATCAGCCTCTCTCCTCCCAGCCTCCCTCCTCCCAGCCTTCCCCAGGATCAGCCTCTCTCCTCCCAGCCTCCCTCTTCCCAGCCTTCCCCAGCATCAGCCTCCACCTCCCAGCCTCCCTCAGCATCAGCCTCCCCCAGCATCAGCCTCTCTCCTTCCAGCCTCCCCCAGCATCAGCCTCTCTCCTTCCAGCCTCCCCCAGCCTCAGCCTCCCCCAGCATCAGCCTTTCTCCTCCCAGCCTCCCTCCTCCCAACCTCCCTGAGCATCAGCCTCCCCCTCCCAGACTCCCCCAGCATCAGCCTCCCCCAGCATCAGCCTCTCTCCTTCCAGCCTCCCCCAGCATCAGCCTCCCCCAGCCTCTCCCAGCATCAGCCTCCGCCTCCCAGCCTCCCCCAGCATCAGCCTCTCTCCTCCCAGCCTCCCCCAGCATCAGCCTCTCTCCTCCCAGCCTCCCCCAGCATCAGCCTCTCTCCTCCCAGCCTCCTCCAGCATCAGCCTCTCTCCTCCCAGCCTCCCCTTGCATCAGCCTCCCCCAGCATCAGCCTCCCCCAGCATCAGCCTCTCTCCTTCCAGCCTCCCCCAGCATCAGCCTACACCCTCCCAGCCTCCCCAACATCAGCCTCCCCCAGCATCAGCCTCTCTCCTTCCAGCCTCCCCCAGCATCAGCCTCCCCCATCCCAGCCACCCCCAGCATCAGCCTCCCCCAGCATCAGCCTCTCTCCTCCCAGCCTCCCACAGCATCAGCCTCCCCCAGCATCAGCCTACACCCTCCCAGCCTCCCCCAACATCAGCCTCTCCCAGCATCAGCCTCCCCCTCCCAGCCTTCCCCAGGATCAGCCTCTCTCCTCCCAGCCTCCTCCAGCATGCCGTGCTCCTCTGCCGACACTCACAGATCCGATCGCATACAGTCACACACACACCCACCCGATCGCATACACTCACACCCACCCGATCGCATACACTCACACCCACCCGATCGCATACACTCACATCCACCCGATCGCATACACTCACACACACCCGATCGCATACACTCACACACACACCCGATCGCATACACTCACACACACACCCGATCGCATACACTCACACACACCCGATCGCATACACTCACACGCACACCCGATCGCATACACTCACACGCACACCCGATCGCATACACTCACGCACACACACATTGACGATATT
The DNA here is from genome assembly GCF_048569485.1 of Anomaloglossus baeobatrachus. Classification (NCBI taxonomy): domain Eukaryota; kingdom Metazoa; phylum Chordata; class Amphibia; order Anura; family Aromobatidae; genus Anomaloglossus; species Anomaloglossus baeobatrachus. The sequence continues at coordinate 55,002,150 of NC_134364.1, read as the reverse complement.
GCACATACGCGCTCATACTCACAACATCCGGAGATACCACATGCTTCTGGCCATGTGATCCTCCGGCAGGTCCTGGAAGCTCACAGCACAGTATCGCGGCCGAGAAGCAAGCGATATCTCCGGATGCTGTGAGTGTGTGGATGCGATGTGAGGTGTGTGTGAGAGTGAGTGTGATCTGATGTGTGTGTGTGTATGTGTGTGTTGTTATGTGTGTGCGTGTGTGTATTTTCCGCCGCTGCAGGACCTTGATGCGCTGGTAACTATGCTACCATGGTTACCAGCGCATCACGTCCCCCACTCGCACGGGAGCCCACACCAGCATACGTCGGCAAACCCCAGCAATGTGAGGGTTTGTGTCGGCTGGGTTGGCGGAGTATGCTGGTGTGGGCTCCCGGGGGTACAGTACTCACCTGGTAGTCGTGTCTCCGTGTCAATTCGGGGGATGCGTGCGGGGGGCGGGGCCAGAGCGAGCGTGCATTGCATGAGGGGGGCGGGGCGTGGCCGAGTTGCCAATACGTGCAGGGTGCCAGGGCGAGAGGCTAATCCGTGTGGGGGGCGGAGCCTGTGCGAGCGGCCGGCCAATCAGTGTGGGGGGGGAGCCAGGGCGAGCGACCAATCCGTGCGGGGGGGCGGGGCCATGGCGAGGCCAGTGGCCAATCCGCTTTGTGTCACCGTAAGGACACAATTTTGGAGCAAGACAGACAGACAGATAGACAGACAGACAGACAGAATAAGGCAATTATATATATTATATATATATATATATATATATATATATATTTATTTATTTTTTTAAATTTTTTTTAACTTTTCATTGTTGTTATTAGTTCTATTAGGGGACTTGAAGCTGATATATACTGATCGCTTCTGCTGTACAGAGCGATGCTTCACCATCAGCATTGCTCTGAACAGCAGAAATACTGATGATCTGTGAATGCCGGCGGTCAGCCGGTGTTCACAAGAACTTCGTCATGACAATGACAGGAGCCATCAGGAACAGCGTGAACCCCGCCGGTGTTCGTTACATCCAGCAGTCAGAGGATTGACAGTGTTCTTCAACTAGTTAACAGACACTGGTGGATCTTTGATCCACCTGCGCCTGTTAGCTACAGATGTCGGCTGATCAGATCAGTCGACGTGAGGGGAAAAATGCAGGCTCAACGTGTGAGCTCGCATTAAAGGGACAGACACAGCCTTGGATGTACATATACAGCCAAAGTCATGAAGGGGTTAATCCGCAAACAAACAAAAAAAAAATCAGACATGTGAACAGCGCCATAGGCTATAAAACTGTAGGCATAAGGATTGTCTGTGAAAAACATGGAGTAAAGTTGTCTATAGAAAACAGACCTCTGGAGGATTTGAGGATTTTTGCTTTTTTTTTTTTTGTAAATGTTGTAAAAACAGTAAAGAACTGAATTACAAGGTAGTTAGAAAGTTGCAGACATTTTCATAAAGCCCTGTTCACATGCCGTGTATGTGCCCGTCCTCTCTTTATCCAGCACCTGTTCTGCTCCGGTGCCTTTGTGGTGTCCACGTCTATCGACTCCAGGAACACACTGCTTATCTTTTCCTGGCCCTGGAGATACCATGGCAGGCAATGTAAGCATGGCGTTTCCTGACAGAAGCTCGGGTACACAGTGCAGACATTGCCCCATTGTTCCTTACATTATCTCACATTCTGTGCAAAGAAAAAAAAATATATAGAAAAATAATTGATAAAGTCAGATGTGCGCTCATCAACACGTCAATCTATCCCCTGTTATACATAATGCTCTTGTACATAGAGTGGCGCAGGGAGGTAGTTGTGGGGTGAGGGAGTGACTCTAGATGCCCCGGCACACTACAAGACCGACATGGTCCTGGCTGGGTGTATGGACTTGTGTTGTGTGGGCTGTATGCCTGTGTAGGCCGCAGTTGCCGTTGGCGTTGGCTGGCCAGGACCAGATGACGACTCACGTCCACAAGGAGACCACAAGTTCAGTTTCAACAACATCTCTTAACTTATCGGTTCTTCCATGACAACTTCACACACACGAGATAGCAGACACACAACATCCAGGTCATTTCAGTTTTGCAAAGCATATTCAGACACATTCTCAGCTCCCTCGGGGTTGTTCCCGATCTTACTGTTCCTGCGACACTCCAATCCGTGACAGTCACTTTCCCTTCCCAGACACTCCAGTCTCCTAGTAGAGGAGGGGTAGAGGTCCTGTCACTATGGCCATAGTAGAACCTCAAGCTCCCAGACACATCCGTATCCACATCTCTGCTCCTTTTGAGGAGGGTTTGCCTCTATGGCCACAGTAGAACCTTGTGCTCCCTGACGCTTCAGAATCCACATCTCTTCTGATAGAGGAGGAGGTCAGTCTTTTGGCCCCTGTGGCTAGAGTAGAGCCTTGTGCTCCCAGACACTTCCATATCCACGTGTCTTCTCCTCGTAGAAGAGGGGTAAGGGATAGGCAGTAGTGCCTGAGAAGAGCCTTGCTCTCTTGGATGCTTGGGGAGACTCCTCACAGGAAAGTCGACGAAGCTCACGTATCAGTCCGTCTCTACCCATTACCGTGACGCTAAAAGGAGTTGACCACTACTCTGATTTCATATGTTTCCCTCAAGTAAAATAATAAAGTCTATACTCCCCTCCCATACCAGCACTGTTCCAGTGGTGCCGGGCTCATGTGGGGTTGTGATGTCACACAAGTTCAATGTCCATGCACTGTCAACTTCTCTCTCCCCACCATCGGACCGAACAGGTTAATCAACAGGAAGTGAGCGCTGCACTGCCAGTGACTTCCTGATGATTGCTCCCATGTCCGAAAGCGGGGAGACAGGAGCTAGTGCTAATTGGACGCAGGGCTCATGTCACACCACAACCCCAACACTGTGAACCACTGGAACAGCGCCAGTAAAGGAGGTGAGTAGAGTCATTGTTTTTTTACCTGCGGGACACGTGGAATCAGAAGGGGTTATCCTAGTAGTGGATAACCCTTTTAAGGCTTTGCTGCTAGAGTCCCATCCTCCACACCTTTCTGACTGAGGCCACTTTGTTATGAGGTCGATCTCTAGTCAATGTTGTGTATCGTGTATGTGTATCGTGTTCTATGTCTAGATCAACACTTCAGGATCACGCTCTCAATCCATTTCTTTTCTCCTTTCATTCCCACAAGTCAACCACTGCGTGTAGCCTTAATGACCTACAGACTATACGTTCGTTCCTGTAATGCACTGGGTTCTCCACTAACTTTTATAGAAGGAATTGTCTTTTTCCCTACAAAATAACCCCTCCCATTATAGGCTAGTCCCAACACTTCATTATCGGTGACCATATAGTTTGGCAACTACATATAAAAGGGCAATACATTATACATGAAAACATTACTACATATAGCCTTGCTGTACATTATACAGGAACACACTACATCACATCACCATCACAGTTCACATATCACAATATTGACAAAAGATGCAGAACACAATTCACATTACACTACATGACAATACAACAACGCAATTAGTGACTTCAGGGTAAGGAACGTGACAGAAATCAGTTCACCTCCTTACATATACAGTACAGACCAAAGGTTTGGACACACCTTCTCATTCAAAGAGTTTTCTTTATTTTCATGACTCTGAAAATTGTAGATTCACATTGAAGGCATCAAAACTATGAATTAACACATGTGGAATGGAATACTTAAAAAAGTGTGAAACAACTGAAAATATGTCTTATATTCTAGGTTCTTCAAAGTAGCCACCTTTTACTTTCATTACTACTTTGCACACTCTTGGCATTCTCTTGATGAGCTTCAAGAGGCAGTCACCAGAAATGGTTTTCCAACAGTCTTGAAGGACTTCCCAGAGATGCTTAGCACTTGTTGGCCCTTTTGTCTTTACTCTGTGGTCCAGCTCATCCCAAACCATCTCGACTGGGTTCAGGTCTGGTGACTGTGGAGGCCAGGTCATCTGGCGTAGCACCCTATCACTCTCCTTCTTAGTCAAATAGCCCTTACACAGCCTGGAGGTGTGTTTGGGGTCATTGTCCTGCTGAAAAATAAATGATGGTCCAACTAAACGCAAACCGGATGGAATAGCACGCCGCTGCAAGATGCTGTGATAGCCATGCTGGTTTAGTATGCCTTCAATTTTGAATAAATCCCCAACAGTGTCATCAGCAAAGCACCCCCACACCATCACACCTCCTCCTCCATGCTTCACGGTGGGAACCAGCCATGTAGAGTCCATCCGTTCACCTTTTCTACAAAGACACGGTGGTTGGATCCAAAGATCTCAAATTTGGACTCATCAGATCAAAGCACATATTTCCACTGGTCTAATTTCCATTCCTTGTGTTCTTTAGCCCAAACAAGTCTCTTCTGCGTGTTCCTGTCCTTAGCAGAGGTTTCCTAGCAGCCATTTTACCATGAAGGCCTGCTGCACAAAGTCTCCTCTTAACAGTTGTTCTAGAGATGAGAAGGTGTGTCCAAACGTTTGGACTGTACTGTAGATACAAAGGCTACTGAAATGTCCCTTAAAATGGGACCATCATTTTCATTTTTATTTAATAAATCAATAGTACATGGGAGAACAAGTAACTTTGTAATATATTTTATCAGGGAAATCGGCTTCTTTCACCTTCCGGAGTAAACTTTCACTTTCATTTTCATTTCATGAGAATTTTAAGAATAAAAATTTGGTCCAGGGGAAGAATGAAGCTGTTTTGTCTGATAAAGTTTATTACAAAGTTGCTTAATTTCATGTGCATTATTGATTTATGGAATAAAAATTAAAATGATGGTTCCACTTTAAGGAACATGTTATAAGGGATGTGGCCATGAAAGTGTCATAAACCCATTCCACTTACTATTGTGAACTATTCACAGGAAAATTCACAGTAAAATGTTACTCGGATTTGTGGCTTATTTGGTCCACAAATGTGCAATTATTTCTTAAACAATAGTAGATGTCCTATAGTTATAAAATAAATTGGTGCAATTAGGGCGGATATACCAAAATGTCTTTTCTATAATAGTCTTTTTCTAGCCTTGGGTGATTTTATAAATAGTCGGGTAGATTTCTACCCCAGCTTAAAGGAGAGAGGTCATCAGAAAATAACGATCGGTTTTTAATAATTTAAATGTATTTTTTAAAAAATATTGACAATGGGGTTTTTTTCTGTATCACAGTTTGCATTTAAAAAAATAAAAATGACAAAAAAAGTAATTTTCACACTGGTCACTGGATTATTTTTTAGACATTAACTTCCTATTTCTGGAAATCCACATGCACATTAGGTACATTGAACAGATTCAGACCCTATCGATTGCATTGAAGCATCTAATGAGCGTGTGAAAAGGTAATTGAGAAGGGAGCTGGAGCAGGGGGAACTGTGACAACTTCTATTCTGGTTAGTAGATCCTGTGTTTTCAGTAGTGTATGAAGATGTCACCTGTCACTGTAATCCTGTCTCTGATGATAATGAGTCTGCTGAAAACGCTTTCTGAAACAATTGGAAGTAACAATCCAAAATAGCCAAGTGGTCAGTGTGAAAACTGCAGGATTACAATTTTTTTTATAAATTATATGAAGAAAAAAAAATATTACCAAACATATTGTCACGATGTGACTGTAGCAAAGCGATGGACAGGGGCTCCTATGCTGTCCATCACGCTAGGAGCCCCTGGGAAATCCCTAATCTCAGGGTTACCCTTAATGATGGAGATGCCTGAGTCCTGTGCCTGGCTAAAGTCCTGACCAGAACAGATCTGATTTCCTCCTCCTACCAGAGACGGAAACCGAGATAAAAACAGTTGGCAAAACCAAAACACTGATAAACTGCAAACACACAGGAACCAACAATGAGAGCCTTAGAAGAAAAGCAAGAGCAGGAAGGTAGTGACAAAAAGACAACAAGAGTTCATTCCACAACTGCACACTACAACAAGTATTACATCCACCAGTTATTCTGGATCACAACACCTCACCAAACTAGCTAAGATAACTATAGCTGGCACTAATGGAAGTGTCCTGCAGCATATATAGGAGAGAGCAGATGCAATTGGCTTCCCCACAACATGTGATCAAAGGAGACTCACATGCAGACTAGCAGAGAATAATTCTTGCTAGACTGTCTATGAACTACCAATCTGTTGGTTGATGCCCGAGTCAGCCTGTGTGGAATACAGATCTCAGAGAAGTTATCAGGCGGAGTGTCAGAATCTGTAGTCTGAACAGATCCTGACATCGTCATGACAGTCGGTGAAGTTAGTAAAAACCTCCCAGTGAAACATATTTGAAAAAATAGATAAAACACAAAAACGTGATTTAAACAATAGGTCAACTTTTGATCACACATTCCCTTTAATAAGATTGATGCTTTGTTCTCACATGATACATTTTTCCTCAAGTATTCGCACCAACAAATGCAATAGAAATCAGTTCTGTGCAGTGCGGGTTTTGTTTTAACCTTTTTTTTATGCCTTTTTGATGCAATACATCAGACCGAGCAGTATGGAGGACATTAGAGAAGCCCAAGAGGAGTGCATAACTACAGCTCCTCCTACCTGACTATTTGGGTTTAAGGCTCCACCCACCTGACTGGAAGAGAATAATTATTCAGCGCAACTGAGACAAAACTGGATTTCACCCACAAACCACAACCTGTCTGGTACATTAGGGGCAGGTTCCAACTTAGAATCTGTTGTCTGTAATCTTGTTTCCAAGTGGGTATGGTCTTCCACATAAGAACCACGCCCACTTGGCTAAGAAAGCATGATTTATAAACAGAGAAAAAGAGGCCATATCTCCAGAACGGAGAGGCACAGGAACAAGAAAAAAACAACGCCGGATTTAGAAGAGCCGCGGCGTTTACACCAGGGGATACAACAGGTAGGTTTAGTAAATGTGAGATTAAGCAGAGCTGATCTACTACATATTACACATCACTCGTGAGATTTTAGGAGGAGGGATTTGCTGATTGAACAGATTGAACCTTAACCCAGCAAATTAGTATCTGCGGGGGAATGACTATAAGGAACGCTGCGCTCCGACCACCTCCTACCTGAGAGTGAGCGGTAACATCTGCAGCGGCGCTGATGACATCATCGCTCCGGTCCGGAGATTTTCTGATAAAATAATAGATCTCGCATTATTAGGAGCAGCACAGTTTGTTCTTTTTCCTCCTTTTAACCGCAAGAAACTTAATTGCTGCAATTTTCTCACAATTGCTCAAAGTAAAGTCTGTTTAGAAAAATCCCCGATGAAAAACAATTCAGTTTGGAAGATCCGCTACACCCGCTGCGATTAAGAAATATTTTATTTTCCCTGGATACGGGCCAGTGGACGCTCTGAGTCAGCTGTCACCTGTTTCTTGGTTTTAGTAATTTGCTGTTTAAGCAATGTATTTGTTCGTGTTTTATGGAGAAGTTTTGCCACGGTGGGTTTAGAGTTCCCAGGCTTGACCTTACCGCACCGATGCAGGTCATTTAGCCTCTAACCACCCTTCACTATGGGCCACTTAATCCTCCATGGAACGTTAGTCTCCACTGCACTAAAGACTGGAGGAAGAACGCCTCTTATTACAGTTACTGCATCTTTAAGGTGGACCAAGTGTAGATTTCCACTTATTACAATTTGTGGAGTAAATTATACTTTATCTATTGGACTGTGTTTGGTTCTACTCCCTTGTATACAAAAATGGCACGCCAAAATGTGCAACTTTTTTGAAAAGGAAATTTGCATACAGCTCTTGATAAATTTATCTAGACCTTTGATTTTTATTTTTTTCTTTAAACCCAGTGGGCTCTTCCTAGTATAATGTGCTAGTGTAATGTTTTCCATCTTGGGCCTCATCTTGCTATAATGTCTCCCATCCTGATATAATATCTTCTATCCTGGGCCCCGTCCTGGTATAATGTCGCCCATCCTGATATGTCTTCCATCCTGGGGCCCGTCCTGGTATAATGTCGCCTATCCTGGTATAAGGTCCTCCATCCTAGGCCTGTCCTGGTATAATGTCCCCCATCCTGGCATAATGTCCTTCATCTTGGGCCCATCCTGTTATAATGCCCCCCATCCTGACATAATGTCCTCCATCCTGGACCCCAGCTTGGTATAATCTTCCCCATCCTGGCCTAAAGTCCTCCATCCTGGGCCCCGTCCAGGTATAATGTCCCCTATCCTGGCATAATGTCTTCCATTCTGGGCCCCGTTCTAGTATAATGTCCCCCATCCTGCCATAATATCTTCCATGCTGGGCCCCGTTCTGATGTAATGTCCCCCATCATGGCATCATAGCTTCCATCCTGGGCCCTATCCTGGTATAATGTCCCCCATCCTGGCATAATGTCTTCCATTCTGGGCCCCGGCCTGGTATAATTGGCCCTGGCCTGGCATAATGCTTTCCTTCTTGGGTCCCATCCTGGTATAATGTCCTCCATCATGGGCCCGTCCTGGTATAATGTACCCAACCTGGCATCAAGTCCTCAATCCTGCACCCGTCCTGGCATAATGTCCCACATCTTGGCATAATGTCTTCCACCCTGGGTCCCGAACTTGCATAATTGCCCCTGGCCTGGCAGAATGCCTTCTTTCTGGGGTCCCATCCTAGTATAATTCCTCTACATCCTAGCATTGTCCTCTATCCTGGCCTCATCCTGGTATAATGTCCGCAGCCAAGTGCAATATCCTCCACCCTAGGCCCGTCCTGGTATAATGTCCCCCATCCTGGCATAATGTCCTCCATCCTGGGCCCATCCTGTTATAATGTCCTCCATCCTGGGCCCATCCTGTTATAATGTCCCCCATCCTGACATAAAGTCCTCCATCCTGGACCCCAGCTTGGTATAATCTTCACCATCCTGGCATAAAGTCCTCCATCCTGGGCCCCGTTCTGGTATAATGTCCCCTATCCTGGCATAATGTCTTCCATTTTGGGCCCTGTTCTGGTATAATGTCCCCCATCCTGGCATAATGTCTTCCATTCTGGGCCCTATTCTAATGTAATGTCCCCCATCCTGCCAGAATATCTTCCATGCTGGGCCCCGTTCTGATGTAATGTCCCCCATCCTGGCATCATAGCTTCCATCCTGGGCCCCATCCTGGTATAATGTCTTCCATTCTGGGCCCCAGCCTGGTATAATTGGCCGTGGCCTGGCATAATGCTTTCCTTCCTGGGTCCCATCCTGGTATAATGTCCTCCATCTTCACATGTCCCATCCTGGGCCCATCCTGGGCCCATCCTAGTATAATGTGCCCAACCTGGCATCAAGTCCTCAATCCTGGATCCGTCTTGGTATAATGTCCCCCATCCTGGCATAATGTCTTCTACCCTGGGTCCCGAACTTGTATAATTGCCCCTGGCCTGGCAGAATGCCTTCCTTCTGGGGCCCCATCCTAGTATAATTCCTCTACATCCTAGCAATGTCCTCTATCCTGGGCCCATCCTGGTATAATGTCCCCAGCCAAGCGTAAAGCCCTCCACGGTAGGCCTGTCTTGGTATAATGTCACCCATACTGCCATAATATCTTCCATGCTGGACCCCGTTCTGATGTAATGTTCCCCATCCTGGCATCATAGCTTCCATCCTGGGCCCCATCCTGGTATAATGTTCCCCATCCTGGCATAATAATGTCTTCCATTCTGGGCCGCGGCCTAGTATAATTGGCCCTGGCCTGGCATACTGCTTTCCTTCCTGAGTCCCATACTAGTATAATGTCCTCCATCTTCGCATAATATCCTCCATCCTGGGCCCGTCCTGGTATAATGTACCCAACCTGGCATCAAGTCCTCAATCCTGGACCCGTCCTGGTATAATGTCCCCCATCCTGGCATAATGTCTTCTACCCTGGGTTCCTAACTTGTATAATTGACCCTGGCCTGGCAGAATGCCTTCCTTCTGGGGCCCCATCCTAGTATAATTCCTCTGCATCCTAGCAATGTCCTCTATCCTGGGCCTGTCCTGGTGTAATGTCCGCAGCCAAGTGTAATATCCTCCACCCTAGACCCGTCCTGGTATGATGTCCCCCATCCTGGCATAATGTCCTCCATCCTGGGCCCATCCTGTTATAATGTTCCCCATCCTGACATAAAGTCCTTCATCCTGGACCCCAGCTTGGTATAATCTTCACCATCCTGGCATAAAGTCCTCCATCGTGGGCCCCGTCCTGGTATAATGTCCCCTATCCTGGCATAATGTCTTCCATTCTGGGCCCTATTCTAATGTAATGTCCCCCATCCTGCCATAATATCTTCCATCCTGGGCCCCATCCTGGTATAATGTCTTCCATTCTGGGCCCCGGCCTGGTATAATTGGCCGTGGCCTGGCATAATGCTTTCCTTCCTGGGTCCCATCCTGGTATAATGTCCTCCATCTTCACATAATGTCCTCCATCCTGGGCCCGTCCTGGTATAATGTACTCAACCTGGCATCAAGTCCTCAATCCTGGACCCGTCTTGGTATAATGTCCCCCATCCTGGCATAATGTCTTCTACCCTGGGTCCCGAAATTGTATAATTGCCCCTGGTCTGGCAGAATGCCTTCCTTCTTGGGCTCCATCCTAGTATAATTCCTCTACATCCTAGCAATGTCCTCTATCCTGGGCCCATCCTGGTATAATGTCCCCAGCCAAGCGTAAAGCCCTCCACGGTAGGCCTGTCTTGGTATAATGTCCCCCATACTGCCATAATATCTTCCATGCTGGACCCCGTTCTGATGTAATGTCCCCCATCCTGGCATCATAGCTTCCATCCTGGGCCCCATCCTGGTATAACGTTCCTCATCCTGGCATAATAATGTCTTCCATTCTGGGCCCCGGCCTGGTATAATTGGCCCTGGCCTGGCATACTGCTTTCCTTCCTGAGTCCCATACTAGTATAATGTCCTCCATCTTTGCATAATATCCTCCATCCTGGGCCCGTCCTGGTATAATGTACCCAACCTGGCATCAAGTCCTCAATCCTGGACCCGTCCTGGTATAATGTCCCCCATCCTGGCATAATTTCTTCTACCCTGGGTTCCTAACTTGTATAATTGACGCTGGCGTGGCAGAATGCCTTCCTTCTGGGGCCCTATCCTAGTATAATTCCTCTGCATCCTAGCAATGTCCTCTATCCTGGGCCTGTCCTGGTGTAATGTCCGCAGCCAAGCGTAATGCCCTCCACGCTAGGCCTGTCCTGGTATGATGTCCCCCATCCTGGCATAATATGCTCAACCCTGGGCGCCATCCTGGTATAATATCTCCCTTTCCTGACAATGTCAGCCATCCTGGGCCCCTTGCTAGTATGTCTCCCTTTCCTGGCATAATGTCCTCGATCCTTGGCCCTGTCATGGTATAATTTCCCCATTCTGGCATAGTGTCTTCCATTCTGGGCCCCGGCCTGGTATAATGTCACCCATCCTGACATAATGTCCTCCATCCTGGGCCCTGCCCTGGTATAATGTCCCCCATCCTGGTATAATGTCCTCCATCCTGGGCCCTGGCCTGGTATAATGTCCCCCATCCTGGAATAATGTCCTCCATCCTGGACCCTGGCCTGGTATAATGTCCCCTATCCTTGCATAATGTCTTCCATCCTTGTCCTGGTATAATTAGCCCCGGCCTGGCATAATGCCTTCCATTTGAGGCCCCATTTTAGTATAATGTCCTCCATCCTGGGCCCCGTCCTGGTATAATGTGTCCCTCTCCTAATCTAAGGTCCTCCATCCTGGGTCCCTTCCAGAAATAATGTCCGTGTTCTGCGGCTCTTCTACAACAAATGTAAATAAAAATATTACTTCTTACCTTTCCCCGCTTCCACTCAGTGTGGCATCCTCTTCTGTAGCCAGCAGCTGACTTCACCCTGCATGTGACGGGCAGTGCATGACTTGCATGCTGACGTCAGCTGCTGGCTTCTGATTGACCGGTGGCTTGTACTGAATTGCAGCAACCTGGTGGGTCTCTGCAACAGAATACTTCCCAGCTGACTGGGCTTCCTCGGAGGCTCATCCAGCTGAAATAGCCGCTGGCGTCGATGGGCCACTTCCAGAACATTCCCGGTCTCGTCATGGTCACATCCTCTGTGACCGCGATTGTTACAGCCCTGCCTCATTTATATGGGACAAAAAGTGGTAAATTATTTTATTTAAATGATTTTACCCGGGAAGTGAGAATTTTGTAATAAATGATGAGATGGGCACATAGAAAAGCGCATGTCGCCAGGTAATAGTAAAACCCAAAAATGGGGGACACATGACCAACGAGGGCTCAAAAACTCTTCCTACCCACTATGAGGAGTAACCTCATAAGTTATAGACTCCAAGGGTCATGTGTCATGTGATATTAAAGGGGGTGTTAAACGCAGTGATATCGCTAGCGATGTCGCTGGTGAAAGCACCCGCCCCCGATGTTTGTGCGTCACGATCAAATCGCTGCCCGTGGCGCACAACATTGTTAGGAGCCGTCACACGTACATACCTGACTAGAGACGTCGCTGTGGCCGGCGAACCGCCTCCTTTCTAAGGGGGCATTCCGTGCGGCATCACAGCGGCGTCACTAAGTGGCCGCCCAATAGAAGCAGAGGGGAGGAGATGAGCGGCCGTAACATCCCGCCCACCTCCTTCCTTCCTATTTGCCAGCGGCCGCAGGTACGCTGTAGTTCGTCGTTCCCGAGGTGTCACATGTAGCTGCCTTGGGAACGACGAAGAACCTCCATCCTACAACAATCAACGATTTTTTGAAAATGAACGACGTGTCGCCGATCAACGATAAGGTGAGTATTTTTGATCGTTAATGGCCGTTCGTTGGTGTCACACGGTACGACGTCGCTAACAATGCCGGATGTGCGTCACGGAATCAGAGACCCCGGCGCTATATCGTTAGATACGTCGTTGTGTGTAACGGGGCCTTTAGTCAAAGACAATTTGCACTGTTTTTATGGTTCTGTGACTTATCGGAGACTTGTCTGCAAATGTAAATGGATCTATTGGAGATCGTGCAAAAAATGTCACAACCGGCATGGTGCACAACGGAATAATGTGACCCGGCTGATTCTACAACAGAAATAAACTGTTTCTTTCATATCGCCAGCATCAAATTGAGACTTGTTTGCCACCTAGTGGAGCTTTATAGAAAGGTGAGTAGTCGATATGACAAGAATAAGCATGTTCCGGACATTTTATTATAGTCCTAATTGCTCACACATTGCACTGTCACACTCAAACGTTTAGGTTGCATTTACATGCGCTGAGTTCAGACCGGTAAATGAGCGCGATCGACAATGTTCAAGTCTTTTGGCGCTTGTTTCCCGGCCCTTTTACACAGGTTGATGAAGAATGATGGGCACAGGACGATCATTAATAGATCAATTTGTCCCCTACAGTATGATGTCATCAGCAGCACTTCTGCAGTCTGCACCGGGCGATGTGCTGCTGAGAACACGGATTTTTGTTCCGCCATAAACAATCCAATCACCCAATTAATGAGCAGCATTTTGTTCCTTAGTTGGGTGATTGCCGACCTGTTTACACCTATGAACTGTTATCTGTACATTTGTGATTTATAAATGGATGCTACATACACACAGTATGTGACACAAACACTGTATGTTACACACACACAGCATACACATACAGTACAGACCAAAAGTTTGGACACACCTTCTCATCTCTAGAACAACTATTAAGAGGAGACTTTGTGCAGCAGGCCTTCATGGTAAAATAGCTGCTAGGAAACCACTGCTAAGGACAGGCAACAAGCAGAAGAGACTTGTTTGGGCTAAAGAACACAAGGAATGGACATTAAACCAGTGGAAATCTGTGCTTTGGTCTGATGAGTCCAAATTTGAGATCTTTGGATCCAACCACCGTGTCTTTGTAGAAAAGGTGAACGGATGGACTCTACATTGCTGGTTCCCACCGTGAAGCTTGGAGGAGGAGGTGTGATGGTGTGAGGGTGCTTTGCTGGTGACACTGTTGGGGATTTATTCAAAATTGAAGGCATACAGAATCAGCATGGCTACCACCAGCATCTTGCAGCGGCGTGCTATTCCATCCGGTTTGTGTTTAGTTGGACCATTATTTATTTTTCAACAGGACAATGACCCCAAACACACCTCCAGGCTGTGTAAGGGCTATATGACTAAGAAAGAGAGTGATGGGATGCTACGCCAGATGACCTGGCCTCCACAGTCACCAGACCTGAACCCAATCAAGATGGTTTGAGGTGAGCTGGACCGCAGAGTGAAGGCAAAAGGGCCAACAAGTGCTAAGCATCTCTGGGAACTCCTTCAAGACTGTTGGAAAACCATTTCTGGTGACTACCTCTTGAAGCTCAAGAGAATGCAAAGAGTGTGCAAAGCAGTAATCAAAGCAAAAGGTGGCTACTCTGAAGAACCTAGACTATAAGACATATTTTCAGTTGTTTCACACTTTTTTAAATATTTCATTCCACGTGTTTTAATTTATAGTTTTGATGCCTTCAATGTGAATCTACAATTTTTAGAGTCAAGAAAATAAAGAAAACTCTTTGAATGAGGAGGTGTGTCCAAACTTTTGGTCTGTACTGTATGTATACACACGCATGCATACACCGAGCACACAACTGTATACACACACAATGCACACACATGTATAAATAGAGCACATACACACATGTATACACATACGTAACACACACATGTATACACTGAGCGCACACACAAACAAGTATGCACACACACGTATACATTGAACACACATATGTATACATACACTTGTATACACCAAGCACACACACACGAATGCACACATAGCACACACATGTATACACACACAAACACATGTATACACCAAACACATACACATACATATATATACATATACACACATGAATTGGAACCAGGTGCCAACAGGCAAGGTGGGCTCGTAGCCAGGTACGGGTAGTGCAGGACAAGCGGGATAGACAGGGTGACCTGTGACAACTGACTAGACAGAAATCAACTGACTAAACTGATAGTGTTGAACAGGCAACTCCCCTAGTGGGAGATTGCCTTAAGTACCCAGTGACTCTCAGCGATAGGCTGAGAGGCACTTCCTAGGAGTGACGCACTGGCCCTTTAAGAGGGGGGCAGCGGCGTGCACGTGCACTCCTTAGAAGCACTCCTGGAGGTCCTATGACGCATGCACAAACTCTGTGAGGCGGGAGGAGCAGCCCACCTGTAGGAGAGGCAGGTACGTCAGGCAGCGTGGAAGGACCCGGACACGGCGGTGAGTCAAACCGCGTCCCTGCAGGTGAGCACGGAATGCAGGGACGCAGCATTACAATAATCTTATGTTTCCACTCAAAGAGGACATATCGTCAGGTCAAAAATGTTCATGTTTTTGCTCTTATTTTATTCCCACTGCTTTCCTGAGTATTTTGCTTGTTTGTTTTTTTTTTTTTTTTTAATAAGCCATATGGTTGCAGAGATCTGATTTCCTGCTATTTTTTATCTATATTAAGAGGACGTGGCTCACATGATCCTCAGGGGCGTGTCCTTAGGCTGCTGTACCATATTTCCCTGTGAGCCACGCCCACAAGGCCATACTATTAGCCCTAAATAAAAAGACCCATATCTCTAGAACTGTATGACGGATTAAAAAAAAGACAAAAGCAGAATATTCAGAGGATCAGTGGGAATAAAACAGGAGCAAAAACTGTCCACTTTTGATCTGGTGAGAAACCCTCTTGAATAACACTAAGGATCACACTATTAGGACTAGATGGGCATTCAATAGGCTGCACTCACCACTGTGGTTTCATCGGAATGAAAAGATGACAATCCCCAGATGACAAAACCTATGAAGCAGATAAAACTCCTGAATGTGTAATTAATCTCTGTTCTGGATGACAGCAGTACATAATTCACAATATGCCAATGTATCTAATATAATTCAGGGATGTCTACTCAATTACCCGAATTATTTAACCTTGGGAAAACATTGTCACACCAACTAGAGTATTGTACAATAACGTTTCCACAGGACAAGAGGTATAAAGTGGGCTTTACATGCTACGATATTTCTAGCAATTGCTAGCGATATCGTAAGCAAAAGCACCCGCCCCCGTCGTGCATGCGATATCTAGTGATTGCTGCCGTAGCGAACATTATCGCTACGGCAGCATCACACGCACATACCTGGAGGAGTAGAAGCCACCTGCTTGCAACCAAGGCTTAAATGAACTAAAAAATATTACCATCACCAATCCAAAGGAAAGAAGGAGTATTTAAACACCATGAGAATACTGATGAATACTGATGATCCGCAGCTGGATGGAAAGCGAGCCCCTACTGGGTCCAAAAGGGGGATAAATGAATCCAGTAGGAAAGATACTTATACCAATGAATACTGACAGCAGGAACAATGGAAAGTCAGGGAGAATTTTGCAAAGCCAAACACTATGACCTTCTATGGTCAGAAACCAAGGTGACACAGTCACGTGATATACCCGTGACACACAGGTCCTGGAGCTGAACCTTGTGTTGGCACATTCGCCTTAGGCTGCTGTGATTCTGTGCAAGACTTTTCTGAATCATGGAGGAGCCCAAGGATCATGTTACCATCCTCGCCTACAAGGAACAGAGCAAGTAAGAGCTTCCCCAGTCTTAGGATCAAAGCTTCATGGCAAAGCCAGCACCAAGAAGGCTTCAAATTGATTTTTTGCTATGGGGTGTCATGTGTAATGTAATACGTCCAAGCTGCTGCTTGAGATTTTTTCATTGAACTACATTTAGATGAAGGTATAAACCAGTCATGTCCGCAAATTTGGGAGATGACTATATGAGTGCAGCTCCTTGTACTTATTACCAAAGCAGATAGGTGCTGTCATGATTCATGTATGGCTCTGCCATTCCTGAGCCGGTGCTTGTATCCTTCCTCAGGGTTTTAAGTCCCTTAGGAGGGGCCTGTTTATTCTGGCCCTCTTCCGGAGATCACAGCACCATATCTTGGTGCTGCTGCCTCCGGGACACCACCAGTGATATTTCTGGCTCTGCTGTGTGCTCCGTTCCTGTGAAAAGTTCTCTGTTTCTTGTCTTGCTGCCCGATACTGTTTGTCCTGAGCTCCACTCCCCTTGCCCAACCTGACTTCCGTCCCTCTTGCCTGACCTTACCTTTGTCCCTCTTGCCTGACCTATCCTCTGTTTTCCCTGGCCTATATGGATCTCCGTTCCTCCTGCCAGTCCGTACCACCGTCCCTCCTACCCGTCCTTTCCTCCAAACCTCCCTGTCCTCCGGTTTCCTGTCCTATCCCATGTTGCCCACATCCTCCCCTGTGCTTACTTGCTCTCCCGGTATCAGACCTCGGCCCTGTTCTTTGACTTTGGATAGTTTTCTCCATGGTACAGACGTGACATCCCGGCATTGACCCTAACTGATCGACTATACCTGCTCTTGTATTAGCGACCTCTAGTGGGCATCTCTCTAACTACACTCAAGAGTTCTATTCCTACTTGAGTTTCTGCGCCCCCTAGTGGTAGCTTGATATGTGCACAATTATGTGCCAACCGGCAAATCCACCAAATTTAGGAGATTAGTGCGCACTGTGCTGGATCCATCATGTGCACACCACAGACAGGACATGGTCTGGCCGGAGCAGAAGTCCAAGCACAACAGTCTCTTCTTTATTTCAGCATCCTGACGACTCTCACACTCTTTGCACATTGCTGAAATAATTATACTCGTTCCAAGTGCGTTTTCATTAGCAAAATCTGGCAAGGGAAGAGAACGACCGGCCTTTTCATGAAGAAAAGCAGTGAGTCACCTTCAGAGGTTTCTTTAAAACCCAAGCAAGACAGCAGCAACTTGTCAATTTCCACTTAAATGTTAATGGAATATATTAGAGAGCAAATCCCACATCCACAGAGGCGTGATTGATATAACAAAACGCAGGCCGAATAGGAAAACCGTGAAGCTATTGGGTTACAAATGGCAAATGTGACTTGTCCAAGCTGCTCCGTCTTTGCCCGTCAGTTGACAGGCATCTCGTCAAGTCTGCCCGGGCCAAGAACAGCTTATCTCAATGTACCAAGTCCTGTTTTCTGTTATGAGCTTTGGAAAATGAGGGACGCTCTGCTTTTGCTTAAGGGTCAGAAATGCTGCAGCGATGGGGATTGTCAAGTCATTACAAACATAAAATCAAATTAGTAATGTAAGATGATTTATGACGGGCGATTGTTCAGCGATTTACCACGTTCGTGACAAGTTGACTGATCGAGCTGAGGTCAAGATCGCAGTAAATCTCACCAGATAATCAAAAAGGTGACTGATGGATCAAGAAAATGAAAATGCTCGTACTATAAAGACAGCATTGGGGCTTCAGAGCAACATGGATGTCCCAGATACAAATACTATGGGGAGAACAGATCACATGGAGACTTAAAGGGGTTAGAGATGATAAAACTTTTTTAATTGTCAGAACACAGCCAGAGGATCAAGGAGACATCCCACCGCTGCCACCAATTTGTCAGGAAACAGCACTCCGTTGCCACCAATCATCAGCACAATGCGCAATTGACTGACTGTTGAATCGATGGCGGCTTTCACTACAACGCAGGTTATAACATATTGTATATACAGACCCGATTCAAACATATAGTTTACTTTTTATTTTATGTGACTGTATATACTGTATTGTTTTATCCTCTTTGCAATTTAATGTTTTTTTTTTCTTTTCACTTATTGGGTTAGGGGATGCCTGAGAGATGCCTCTCCATTACTAACCCCTGGGCTTGATTCCAGCTGACATTACACAGCTGACATCAACCCTCCAACATCTTACACCAGGGCAATTGGGAAGAGCAGGGAAAAGTACCAGAATTGGCACATCTAATAGATGCGCCACTCCTGGGGAGGCTGCTTGCTGGTATTTTTAGGTTGGGAAGGGGCCAATATCCATGGACTTTCCCAGCCAGATAATACCAGACCCAGCTGTCTGTTTTACCTTGGCTGTATATCAAAAATTTGGGGGACCAAGAGCAGCGACCTGGGAGTCAGAGATGTGTCCAGGTGTCTTCCCCATGCTGTTACCATTCCACCTGAGCGCTGTTTCCATCCATTTCAGTGATTTTCCTGCCCCCCCCCCCCACAGCCCTCCTGTTAGGGTCTTCTGGAAAAATGCTCGAGTTCCCCATTGACTTTCATTTGTTACTCAAATTGAGCCCGCCCAAGCATCCAACCTGCTCAATTTAAAAATGAGCACTCGAGCATTTTAGTGCTCGTTCATGACTATCACAGATATTTATAGAGGGGAGCTCTACATTTGTAAATGGTACAATCCTATAGTGAACTGTATCTTCCAGCATTGAACAGTGATTGAAGGTAATCTCTGTCTTTTTGAAGATGTAAGCCACACCTATCTACCTCTACTTGTTGACCTAAGCTGGAGGCTCAGGTGTCAAAAATTATAAAATTCCTGCTCTTACTGATATCTTCTTCTCCTGGAGGTCCCAGTTAGGACATCATAATGCCATATTTCCTATCATGACTAGGATTTCTTCAGAAAGGAAACATGGCACATCAAACTTTGTCAATTTGGCTGATATTAATTTGGGGCTGATACACAGACAGCACAGTGATGTAAGCAAATGGGTTATATAATCGCCACTTTATCACAACACCAAAAATATGCCTTCCATAACTATAGAACCTGTGCCTGCCACAGAAACACCAGTATTCATTGCTGAAATCCGATGCCGATGAGTCTACCGTTATTGGACAAATAATGATCTTGAAGACAGGAAGAGTTATCCATGCAGGTGGGAAATGTCTTGCCTCCCAACCGCTCATACAGACTTTGTGTCTGCTCTCCATCGGATAACCCACTTCAATGACCTGTTCACAGCAGAGGGTCTACCTGAACAGGGGTCAGATAGCATGTTAGAGTGCTAGCTCTTATTTCCTTTACAAGTTATGATGAAGCCATGATTCTATCCTAAATATGAGGGTGATACATACCATCTCAAGACATGGTTGGTCCTCTTTACTCTTATATGTATGACAATATTGTATTAGAGTATTCTGAATAGTTTTTTTGACCTTTCCCCTTAAGAGGCCTCTGTACCACGGTTGTGTTTTTTAATTTTAAGAAGCAAACAAATGGACTCTAGGCACCGGGACTTTCCTAACATGAGGTATAGAGATGTTGGCATTGCAGGAAAGGGACACAGACGCAACCAGACCGGTGGTTTTGGTTGCACGTGACTGCAAAACTGATATAATCTGTCTAGAATTGCAGCCATGTGGTCATTCTTGGCAAGTGGAGCGCTTGCCAAAGCCAACCAAGGGCTCATGCACACGTCCATGATTTTCTCGGTCTGAGTTTCATCAGTGTTTTGGATCAGATTTTCATCAGTGCCATCTAAGTGCTTAGTTTCTTTTTGAGAAAATAAGAAAAACATCTCCCCCTTTTCCGATCAGTCCATGAAAAATGGACAGCACTTGGGTACACTTGAATTTTTTTTTTTTACTGATCCTTAAGGGGGCTTTACACGCTGCGACATCGCTAGCGATGTCGCTAGCGTTCGCACCCGCCTCCATCGTTTGTGCGTCACGGGCAAATTGCTGCCCATGGCGGACAAACTCACTGCTACCCGTCACACATACCTTCCTAACGACGTCGCTGTGGCCGGCGAACAGCCTCCTTTCTAAGGGGGCGGTTTGTGTGGCATCACAGCGACGTCACACGGCAGGCGTCCAATTGAAGCGGAGGGATGGAGAGCAGCCGCATGAAAGTCACGCCCACCTCGTTGCTAAAGGATGCAGGTATGGTGTTGTTCGTCGTTCCTGGGGTGTCACACGTAGCGATGTGTGCTGCCTCAGGAACGACGAACAACCAGCGTCCAGAACAAGGAACGATATTTGGAAAATGGACGACGTGTCAACAATCAACGAGTTGGTGAGTATTTTACATCATTAGCGATTGCTCGTATGTGTTACACACAACGACGTCGCTAACGAGGCCGGATGTGCGTCACGAATTCCATTACACCAACGACATCTCGTTAGCGATGTCGTTGCATGTAAAGCCCCCTTTAGATTTTTGTTGCAGAATTTAATTGGACACTCAGTTCAACATTAGAACAAATCTCTACAATTTGGCATGGACCACAAAAAATAATGGACGTGTGGTCAGCCATAGACTAGCATAACTACGAGTGCTATCCGTAAAGAAAACAGCACTCTTATGGAAAAAACTGACATGTGAATGAGCCCTGAAGCTTGGTATCTTGATCTCTACACTGTACGCTGTCTTTAACCTACTTCTTTTTATGGTAGACCAATCTAAAGTGGTGAAAGACAAACGATTACCAACTAAGGAATGACCGCTCCCCGGTCTCTGAGGTGAAGCTCCTGCAAACATCACCATTGCTGCCCATTTCCTCCTCACCTGGCACCACAGCCCATAATTCTGATATGAAGACCTCAGCAGCATTCACTGAAATACAATTGATGATAATTACAGTAAAAATAATCTGTAAAAGTTCTTTCACTTTAAAAAAAATCACGGACATCTTAATTTTTTTACGGACAGGGCAAAAAAGTACAAGATTTTTATGAACAGTCCTGGAATATCTAGACTGTTGGCAATCCAGCCAGCGTACAGCCCATCTCTCTCTGACCCTTCTGTATCCTGAGTCTTTGCAGAGCTTTCCCCATGTCCCTGTCATGAGTGTCTCCCATCATTAGGAGACTTGTGACAGGTTTGGGACCAGAGTCTCACATTACGTTATGACACTCTGAAGTTTGTGAGTTGCTTTCTCTTGGTGCAGCGAGAGTTAATGTCATTTTCCTTGCTAGCAACTGCTATCTCCTTTAAATAGTTAGATGGCCCATCACCTGATGCCGGTAATAGAACTCATTCTCTTTCTGACTATCTTAGAGGGAGGAACTTCTCCAGGAGCTGCTGGTGATCTACTGCTGGAGCATTTGCAGTGCTATTCATTTGAGCCATGTCATCTGCAGCCTTGGTGTCTGGCTGTAGCAGTGAAATTCATTGGTATATACTTTTCTCCATGTCCCTATGTCTGTCCTCCTTCCCTCGTGCATTGGTACTGTAGTGGTGACATCTAGTGCACTCACCAGCCTTGTCACTATGCATGGTGTCTGGAGGGACAGTAAGGGACTAGGCACATGATGGCAACAAAGAGAAGGACAAGTTAAATATGGAAACTTAGGGACCAGACACAGGTTAGTGTCAGGAGGTGAACCATCCCCCGCTCCCTACTGTAAAGGCCACTTTACACGCTGCGACATCGCTAAAGTGATGTCGTTGGGGTCACGGAATTCGTGAAGCACATCCGGCCGCGTTAGCGATGTCGTTGCGTGTAACACCTACGTGCGATCGAAAATCGTCGCAAACACGTGAAAAATCGCTAATCGGTGACATGCTCCCCTATTCCCAATTATCGTTGCTGCTGCAGGTACGATGTTGTTCGTCATTCCTGCGGCAGCACACATCACTACATCTGACACCGCAGGAACGAGGAACCTCACCTTACCTGCGGCCGCCAGCAATGAGGAAGGAAGGAGGTGGGCGGGATGTTACGTGTCGCTCATCTCCGCCCCTCCGCTTCTATTGGGCGGCCGCTTAGTGACGTCGCTGTGACGCCGAACGAACCACCCCCTTAGAAAGGAAGTGGTTCGCCGGTCACAGCGACGTTGCTAGGCAGGTAAGTACGGGTCTGAGCGATGTTGTGCGCCACGTGCAGCGATTTGCCTGTGACGCATAACCGATAGGGGCGGATACGCTCGCTAGCGAGATCGCAGCGTGTAAAGCGGCCTTAAGGGTCCTCCTCTCCTATTCCATCCCAGTTGAAACCTGTGTGTTTCGCCATGTGGCGAAGAATAGTTGGTCCTTACGCATCTATCACGCCGTGTTTTCGACACTTGTCAGTCCAAGCGTGAAAGTCCCAACACTCTTCTCTATTTCCTTAGTGCCACCACTCTTTCTTTTAATACAGATGTTTGGATTCCAGGGTGGGACTTAGGGAGTCTGAATTTTGCCTGGGGTTTGTAATTAAATGGTCCAAAAAATTTAGATATCTGGGGTGTGACCTAATTCAGCGATTTATTCTGAATTAATTGTTTTTGGTGGCAGTGAGGTACTATAGCATGCAATATGTTAGCATATCCCTACGTTTGCATATCCAATAGATCTGTGCATTATAAGAATTGCCCATAAAGCGTTGTGGAAGTTAAGGGCGATATATAAGCAAGTAAAATAAATAAATATAGGACAAATAAAATAGAGAAACGTCAATGCTGTAGGATGACAATATAGGGAAGAAAAAGAATGTCAATGTCACTGTAATAAAATATGGATGAAAAACAAAAAATCATGTAGTATTCTTACCTGTAGGCAACCACAAACATCTGTCACGACTACCAGGGATCTGCCGCATAAGCATCGTCTCCTCGTCCAGTAGCTAAATTGCACTGTGGAGCCACCATCTGTAGCACCTCACCGGGTCACCTCGTCCCTCTTCTCTTTGCCTGCAGCTTTTGCATTTCTGTGGATCTTGTTAAAATGTATTTATGGGCATGTAATTGGATTATTAAAAGTTTGGAAAATTCGTAAGCTGTCTGAGAACAGTCTATTTTCACGGGAGGAATGAAATATGTTACTAACCTGTGTTTAGCTTATGTGCATCTCCAAAATACCACCAAACCTATGTATAAAAGCTCTTTTTAATAAGACCAAACAGCTTCCTACTCGTTGACCACCATTAAATCACTACTTCCCGCTTTCGCACCCCACTCACAAGGAGAATTCTGCATCAGAACAGTAATGGTACAAAAGTATTTGACCTAAGAATTAGGCAAGTGTGAACAGGTGCAAGCCGCCATAACTAGAGTAATGGTGTTTTTTTTGGAATATTTTACTAATAAGCAAATTTTCAAAAACGCAGCAGGGCAAGTGTGAACAGGTGCAAGCTCCCATAAATAGAATAATAATGGTTTTCCAAGAATATTTTGCTTATAAGCAAATTTTCAGCAATGCAGCACTGGAAGTGTGAACAGGTGCAAGTTACCATAACTACAGTAATGGTGGTTCTCTTGGAATATTTTGCTTAGCAAAAAATTTTCAGCAATGCAGCATGGCAAGTGTGAACAGGTGCAAGCTGCCACAACTAGAATAACAGTGGTTATTCAAGAATATTTTGCTTATAAGCAAATTGTCAGCAAGTGTGAACAGGTGCAAGCACTACAGTAATGGTGGTTCTCTTAGAATATTTTCCTTATAAACAAATTTTCATCAATGCAGCACAGTAAGTGTGAACAGGTGCAAGTTACCATAACTAGAATAATGGTGTTTTTTTTAATGTATTGCGTTTAACAAAATTTTCAGTAAATGTGAATAGGTGCAAACACTACAGTAATGGTGGTTTTCTTAGAATGTTTTACTTATAAGCAAATGTTCATCAATGCAGCATAGCAAGTGTGAACAGGTGCAAGACGTCATAACTAGAGTAATGGTGGTTTACTTAGAATATTTTGCTTACAGGCAAATTTTCAGCAATGCAGCACGGCAAGTGTGAACAGGTGCAAGCTTTCATATCTACAGTAATGGAGGTTTCCTTAGAGTATATTTTGCTTATAAGCAAATTTTCAGCAATGCAGCACATACAGTGGGTACCGCATAGATGTACCCCATACTGCCCTATGATAAAAATTTAATGTTTCTTCCCTCTGCTAATTTCCAAACAGCCAAATTGATTGCAGAATATCCAGTTTCTGATTATTGGAGGGGATGACAAATCTGCTCTCAATATAACATGTGGTCAATAAGGTTTTATACATTTTTAACCAACACATCTTTTACAGTAGGATGGATCCCGAGAACTCAGGAAGAGGTTTTCTCAGTGAGGCTTTTAAGAAACATTAACCTGTCTTACCCTGTTATATATTTAAAAGCTCCAGCCCAAACTTTCCCATCACAGACATCCTTGAATTGGTAGTAAATGCATTTACAAGGATGCTTAGGTCCAGATGTTCTCCATGAGTTTACCCAACGTTTTTATGCCGAGCACTTTAGAGACTAAATAAATTTCACATCGTTAGAAGAGTGATGTGCTGCCATCCCAATAAAGATCAATCTGTCTTCTTACGCCTTTATTTACTTTTCCACACTTTATAATTTGCATAAGGTTGTTAAAACTGATCCTAAACAGATTTACTTGTTCCCTTTACTTATGGGTGGTGCAAAATTAATTGATATATCTAATAGTTTTCCAGGTATTACTTTCATCTAAATGGTTTTGTCACGAGTGACTAAGGGTCACAGGAAGACCTATACTGGCCCTAAGACTGGGATCTCTGCGCTCACCCTCACCCTGGAGGTACCCTTAATGGTAGGGAGGTCCGGGTTCCCAACCTGGCCCTGTCTTCTGTCGGGCCCTGACCTAGTACCCCTGCACGTCCAACCCAGGATTGGGCAGGACACAAAGTAATTCACCTCCCACAAGACAAAGTCAAGGGGGTAAAACAAACTCACATCGCTAATATCCACAGAGGGGAGACAAGAACACACCAGAAGGGATAAACCAAAGGAGAAGGAGAAAGTCACACCAGGGAACTTTCATACAGAGCAGACAACAAGTAGTTGGTTACCAAGCGGAGGATCACCACGGACACCTGGATATCACAACTGCAAGCAAAAACTATCTTCGGTGGTCTCCTACTACACACAATATTTAAACACAACCGGGTTCTCAGCACACTGCTCCAAAAAGGATTAATCCCTGCACGGCTGGAAGCAGTGAAACAACTCAGCCGACACCCAGCTGAGCTGAGCACTTAAGAGAGACCAGGTTACCAGTCGGCATCTGCAATGTGAACAGAGTCTGATGCCTTAAAAGTAATCCATGTGTGCGGATATGGACAGCGCATGACAGGTTCCTTTATATTTCTTTTGTTATATTTATGTCAAGTAGTGACAACAGGGATTCCGCCAAGTACATGGAACCCCCGAGCGAGCGCCGCAGCACACAGGTTACACGTTACAACAGTGGGCCATTACGCTAGGTTAAGGGGAGCAGGGTCTTCTCTTAAACTCACCTGAGACTGATTCCTGCACTCCCCGTCGCCGATCTCATGCCTATCTCTTTCTTTGATCAGGTTTCAAAGTGTAGTGGTCATCACGTCTGCTTCACACGCAGAAGGTCCTGGGTTCAATCCCCCGTGAAATCATTAAGTTTATGGTCTTAAACTACTCCTGTCTTTTCCTGGACTCAGCCCTGTATAGTGCGCAGGGCAGTGAGAATGTTGGTCCTGCTCTAGGTTAAAGGCACATAGAGGATTAGACAGACGGGGTAAAATAACCAGCAATCATACAAAGCACTCAAAAAACAGGAGAAAGTAATGAGGATCAGACCAGAGCAGAATAACCAAAGAGGACTAAGGAAAGGAAAACAACACAACTTTCACACAGCAAATGTTCTCTGAATTACTTCCTGGTCCTCAGCTCACAGGTTCCCTCTAGAGGCAAGAATAGCAGAAACTATCACCAGCAATTACCTGGACTAGGAGGCAAGTCTTTATTACAGAGGTAATTAGCATTAGCTGATTATTACTTCCACTCAGAGAAACTATCACCAGAAATTACCTGGACTAGCAAGGAAGTTTTTATAGCAAAGCTAATTAGCAATAGATAAGAGTTGATCATTGCTTACACTCCAGTTTCAGGACACCAGAGGATCTACTTAACCCTAGCAGTGCTGGATAAAGAGAATCTGCACAGCCAGCAGTATTAACTTGAGCAAGTGTGTATGAAGCCCTTATCTGTGATCTCCTAACACTAGTAATAGGCGAGACCACCTTCCATTGCGGTACCCTCATGGCAATTTCAAAGCAAACTGGTCATTTCAAGTAACATTTCACAATAAGCTGTCGTATGCGTTCATGATTCATTTCTTGCCATTATAATGCTATGAGTTCAACAGGTAAAATGTATTTTCTAAGCTATAAGGCTGGCTGAGGGGCATGGACTGGAGGAGTTGATGCAATGAAAAAGGAAAACTGGATAGTACCTGGAACAGCGAGGGAGGTGGATATGCAGGATGGCCGGAGGATCAGCAAAGATGGAAGTACTAACTGCAGCAGAGCCATGAGTGTGGACAGCAGAGCCAAAAGTGTGGACAGCAGAGCCAAGAGTGTGGACAGCAGAGCCAAGAGTGTGGACAGCAGAGCCAAAAGTGTGGACAGCAGAGCCAAGAGTGTGGACAGCAGAGCCAAGAGTGTGGACAGCAGAGCCAAGAGTGTGGACAGCAGAGCCAAAAGTGTGGACAGCAGAGCCAAGAGTGTGGACAGCAGAGCCAAAAGTGTGGACAGCAGAGCCAAGAGTGTGGACAGCAGAGTCAAGAGTGTGGACAGCAGAGCCAAGAGTGTGGACAGCAGAGCCAAAAGTGTGGACAGCAGAGCCAAGAGTGTGGACAGCAGAGCCAAGAGTGTGGACAGCAGAGCCAAGAGTGTGGACAGCAGGAGTGTGAATAGCACATAGGGAAAGTAGGGTTAAATAGGGAATCAGGTCCCCTGTTTGGACAACACAAAGGAACAGTAGATTAAGTTGCCAATCAGGCACTCTGTAGTAGTGCATTCGCAAACAGGAACAGCAAAGATGAATAGGCAAACAGTTGCTGTATGAATAGCAGAGCCGAGCTGGTAGAAGCTGGATGCTGAATAATACACAGGAGCTGCTGAGTAGATAAACAGGTATCTGTCTGAGACAGAAAAATCTAGGCTTTATTGCAGAAGGTGCATAAAATGTGGGTCTACGGCCTGGAGCTGGCACTCAGGAGGACAACGCCCATTTTAAGCGGCTGCGCTTCTACAGGTCCATACCATGAACCTGTAGAAGCGCAGCCACGAGTGCCGCTTTTTTCATCTTTCACCCGGACTTCACCATGTTCCAAAGGAACTAAAGATTCCAGGAAACCAATGATGTTAATCCAAACATTTTATTCTCCTAGTTAGAACATAATTTTCTCTGTGTTGCTAAATATGGCTTACTGCGCTTAGTAGTTCACTTATTAGTAAGAGCTGACTAAAAGGCTTTAACAGTGCCCAAAAGGTCTCCCTGCAAGGAGACATCACCTTAGGGTTTTAGCCATCTTGAATCGTAATATTTATTGGTATAGCAGTATTATTTAGTCATTATTAGTCATTTAGTCTTCATTATTACAATAATTCAGGTATGGAGTGGTTACTGGGTGACTGTTTTTAAATTTTCTGGGTACAGTATGGTGGTAATTACATTCTGTAGCAGTGCAAGTTAAAGGGGTATTCCGGTTTTAGAAAACCCCTGTCCACTGGCTGCAGTTTGTTTAAAAAACAACATACACTTTACTCCCCCTCCCCTGGTCCAACCATCGAGTCTCTGCCACTGCTCCTGGTGTCTGTAGCACTAACGTCAGAACAACAGTGCTGCAGCCAGTATGTGATGCTTGACACCATGGAGTAGTCATATTAGTCAATAAGTGGTTCTGGATGGAATACTGGACACTATGTGGTGTAATATGAAGTTTGTCACTAGATGGCGCTTGGAATCACTAGCGTACAGAGTGAGCAGAGAGAAAGTCAGACAAGCCGGGATCAGAAACTAGGAGGACACGACAACACACAAAGAGCAGGCAGAAACAAGGTCAAGATACAGGCCGAGGGTCAGGATACCAGGAGAGTATGTATGGGATACAGGGAGCAGGCAGACACGAGGTCAGGAGGAGTTCCGAGGTCAGAAGACAGGAATTAACAACAAGGTCAAGGAGGGTGGGCAAAGCAGACTCAGTAATAGTCCAGGATTGAGTAGCCAAGATCAGAATGAAACACAAACAGGAGCTGAAAGCAGCGCAAATCAGAACCGTGACGAGTATCTGAGATCAGCGGCTCTGCCCAAGTTGACGGCTCGAGCTACTCAGAGCCGTAGATCTCACTTATTGACTACACCCGGGGGACAAGGATTTTCCCAAAATCGGAAGACTGGCATACACAATTCAAATGAATGGAGACTTGGAAAACTTTACTCACATAGAGTTCAGCAAAATCATATGTAACGTGCGGTCTCCAGTGATACATCAGGTTAATGTGTTGCCCTTTAGTAGTACAAATTATTTGATGCCAACTTATTGTATTACAATGACTTACAGCGAAAACCATCTGTCATCAGAAGGCATTTTCGTCTGTTCTTGCACAAATCATTTTACGTTTGATAAAAGAGATATATTTCAGCATTTTCATCTACATTATTCAGAGTAAAATATTAACAAGTACAAGCCATCCTTCTACTTTCTATAGATCAGCCTGTATTGCAGTCCGTACAGTACAGAGACTATGTATAAGGAGGGCATGACGCTGAATTATTGCTTATGTTACTATACAGTGCTGGCCAAAAGTATTGGCACCCCTGCAATTCTGTCAGATAATACTCAGTTTCTTCCTGAAAATGATTGCAATCACAAATTCTTTGGTATTATTATCTTCATTTAATTTGTCTTCAATGAAAAAAAAATAAAAAAAAATTGTCATAAAGCCAAATTGGATATAATTCCACACCAAACATAAAAAAGGGGGTGGACAAAAGTATTGGCACGGTTTGAAAAATCATGTGATGCTTCTCTAATTTGTGTAATTAACAGCACCTGTAACTTACCTGTGGCACCTAACAAGTGTTGGCAATAACTAAATCACACTTGCAGCAGGTGACATGGGTTAAAGTTGACTCAACCTCTGTCCTGTGTCCTTGTGTGTACCACATTGAGCATGGAGAAAAGAAAAGACCAAAGAACTGTCTGAGGACTTGAGAATCCAAATTGTGAGGAAGCATGAGCAATCTCAAGGCTACAAGTCCATCTCCAAAGATCTGAAAGTTCCTGTGTCTATGGTGCACAGTGTCATCAAGAAGTGTAAAGCCCATGGCACTGTGGCTAACCTCCCTAGATGTGGAAGGAAAAGAAAAATTGACGAGAGATTTCAACACAAGATTGTGCGGATGGTGGATAAAGAACCTCGACTAACATCCAAACAAGTTCAAGCTGCCCTGCAGTCCGAGGGTACAACAGTGTCAACCCGTACTATCCGTCGGCGTCTGAATGAAAAGGGACTGTATGGTAGGATACCCAGGAAGACCCCACTTCTTACCCCGAGACATAAAAAAGCCAGGCTGGAGTTTGCCAAAACTTACCTGAGAAAGCCTAAAACGTTTTGGAAGAATGTTCTCTGGTCAGATGAGACTAAAGTGGAGCTTTTTGGGAAAAGCCATCAACATAGAGTTTACAGGGAAAAAAAAAGAGGCATTCAAAGAAAAGAACACGGTCCCTACAGTCAAACATGGTGGAGGTTCCCTGATGTTTTGGGGTAGCTTTGCTGCCTCTGGCACTGGACTGCTTGACCGTGTGCATGGCATTATGAAGTCTGAAGTCTACCAACAAATTTTGCAGCATAACGTAGGGCCCAGTGTGAGAAAGCTGGGTCTTCCTCATAGGTCATGGGTCTTCCAGCAGGACAATGACCCAAAACACACTTCAAAAAGCACTAGAAAATGGTTTGAGAGAAAGCACTGGAGACTAATAAAGTGTCCAGCAATGAGTACAGACCTGAACCCCATAGAACACCTGTGGAGAGATCTCAAAATGGCAGTTTGGAGAAGGCACCCTTCAAATCTCAGGGGCCTGGAGCAGTTTGCCAAAGAATAATGGTCTAAAATTCCTGCAGAGCATTGTAAGAAACTCATTGATGGTTACCGGAAGCGGTTGTTCGCAGTTATTTTGGCTGCGAACCAAGTATTGGGCTAAGGGTGCCAATACTTTTGTCTGGCCCATTTTTGAAGTTTTGTGTGAAATGATCAATGATTTGATTTTTGTTTCATTCTCTTTTGTGTTTTTTCATTGCAAGCAAAATACATGAAGATAATAATACCAAAGCCTTTGTGATTGCAATCATTTTCAAGAAGAAACTGAGTATTATCTGACAGAATTGCAGGGGTGTCAATACTTTTGGTCAGCACTGTATAAGGCTATATAGTATACTATATAGCCTTATATACTATAACTATATTACTATATTCTCTAGCCACTGATTAGCATTAGCCAGTATTCTCCATTTTCATCCCAAATATTTTGGCAAAGCAATTCCAGATACTTTGATCCAAGCCATGAACTATCCGTCGTTTAAGTATCAATTTATGAGCAGGAGGAGTGGTTCAGGCCCGTTGCCCATTGTGCACATCCCCACTCCCAACAGCCAGAGTCTACACTTATTATCGAAATGTTAATTTTCCACACCAGAACGTCAGATTACTAAAAATCTAACTTTTTGAACTCCCACTGATCCTGCAATTTTTGGCCTCATCTCCACTGGAGTAGTGGCTGAGCAGTCACTGTCCAAAAATTATCACTTATCCACTGGTTATGTGACATGAAGGGGTAGGATGGGGTGCTCGGCTATTTCTAGTAGTCCCATTAAGAATGATTGGAGTGGCAGTGCTCGTTATTGACCACCACTCCCTTCACAACCCCAGTTTTTAAAATCAATGAGGGTCTCAGTGGTCGAATCCCAGAAATCGGGAAGACCCCACCTATCCAATGGATACAAGATAACTTCTAAACTTGAGAATACACCCTTAAAGTGATTGGGTGTTTAAGTCTGTGGAAGAAAACAAGTTACTTTAGTAAGTTAAAGCTCCACCAAATTGTAGCAGAATATTGCAGAGCACAGCTCCACTGTCACGAAGGTGCCACAACGAAGAGTGGTCCCTCCTATTTCTTGTATCCAGAGATCGCAGCACATGAGTACATACACGCTTGGTCAGGTTACTACTGCTGGCTGTGCAGATTCTCCTTTATCCAGTGCTGCTAGGGTTAAGTAGTTTCTCTGGTCTTCTAAACTCTGAATGAAAGCTGGAGCCAGCTGTTCTGTGTTGCTAATTACCTCTGCTATAAAGACTCCTCTACCAGCCCAGTTAAATGCCTGTGATAGCTTCTGCTTAGCTTGTCTCCGGATGGAATCTGTGAGCTATGGACCAGGAATAATGATGAGCGAGTTTCGAAATACTCGGATTTGTGATACTCGTAATGAGTACTGTCTAATACTCGCGTATTCATTCCGAATAGTCTGTGCAATGCAAGTGGGGAATACTCACAATGTAAGGAGTAACCCAAATGTCGTACTATTCGTGCGAGTAGCGAATAGTGTGGCATTAGGGTTACTCGTTACATTGCGAGTTTTCCCCATTGACTTCCACTGCACATGCTATTCGGAATGCATAATCGAATATTAGACAGTACTCGTTACGAGTATCGCGAATCTGGGTATTTCGAAACTCGCTCATCGTTAACCAGGAAGCCATTCAGAGAACATTTTCTGTGTCATAGCTGAATTGTGTTTTTCCATTCCTTATTCCTTTTTGGTTTTGCCCCTCTGGTCCATTCTTCATTACTTCCTCCTGTGGCTTATAGTGCTTTGTATGATTGCTGTTTATTTTACTCTGTCTGTCTAATCCTCTCAGTGTATTTAACCTAGAGTGGGACTAGCGTTCTTGCTGCCCTGTTCACTAGACAGGGCTGAATGTAGGGAAAGACAGGGATAGCGATGTGATCGGCAATGAGGTGAAAGAACCCGTATAGGAACGTCAGGGAGTACAGGGATCAGTGTCAGAGGAGTTTAGGAGGAGATCCTGCTCCCCTTTCCCTAGCGCAACGACCCACCATTGTATTGTGTTCCCAGTATACCCTGCATGATGCAGCGCTCGCCGGGAATTCCTGTGTACCTGACGGAACCCCAATAGTCACTGCGTGACATCCACATTGTGTTGGACTCCAAACTATATTTGCTATTGAACATTTTTACACACAGGGAAGAACCTCGTCTGGCTTGTTTCTAGAGAGAAGTCGTAGATTCCGGTGATCGCGGTTCAGGCATTGCTATTTTGAATCCAGTAAATGATTGATCGGGGATTCCAGGAGGCAACACAACAGAGAGTTGCAGTAATTAAACCTGGTAGAGAAAGACATTATTGGAAGTCTTGACAGAGACAGGATTGTGCTGAATAGCCGCAATATAAAGCAAGTGCTGAACTTAGGGTATAGGAGGTGACAGGCCCCGTGCATGGAGCAACATGAGTCACTCACTCCGCTCCACAATAATCCCTTCATTTCCTAAACGGAGCACGAAGATCCATGCTAAAGAAATACACATACAAATGAATGCAGAATAATCATTTTTGAATAAATTAAATCAGGAAATGTTATTTTATTCTGTGAAATGCGTCACTAAGATTTAAAGGGATTCTCTACTTTGGGCATTCCCTGTTTGTTAGCTAACATGCTAATTAATGGCCCTACCTGATTCATTAAGGTATTTTATACTCCAGTCTTAATTAAGGGAGCACCGGTGATAAATTGATTAAGATGCGTGCACTTATCTAACAGATCTGTTGACCGTCATGTGAAACCACCTGAAATGTACACCAGGCAGGAAAATGGTATCACCAAATTTTAGAGAGAAAACTTAGACAAAACTTATGTTTATAAACACCATGGATATCAATTAATCAATATAAGAGTCCAGTGGGCGGTCCTATTCATTGATTGACAGTCTTCCCTATATGACTGCACATGCAGAAATGACTGTCAATCACTAGTAGCACCGCCCGCTGGACTCATATTAAATAAACATCAGGGATTTCAATGGATAAAATACACGTTTTGCAGAATCCTTTCCCACATACCCATACATCAACCTTCTCAGCTTCTCCTTCTCTATATTCTGAACTCCACAGATCAGACTGCATGTGCACAAGAGGCTCCCTTTACGTATTATTCAGCACCCATTCAAAACAATGGGCTGTCTGCATAAGTCATAATGTGACTTCAGTTATCATGCCAGCTACGGGATGACTCCCGGCACGTGGCGCAACACAGCAGAGACACCGGGGGATGGGTTGACTCCCGGTGAGCGATACAACACAAAGGATACACCAGGGAAACAGTAGAACGGGTGGCCCTGGAACTAAGGAGAGGGGAGTGGGGTCACCTCCTAACACTCACCTGAGACTGATCCCTGGACTCCCTATTATCCATAGACCGATCACGTGCCTAGGCCCTTGCTAGCCCTGAACTCACCCTGACTAGTGGAGGCCAGTGAGACACTAGTCTCACCACTACAATAAGACAACACAAAGATGGTATGAAAAACGGGTAGAGAAAGACAACAATAAGCACTCCTTTGTTTCTTCTGTAAGAAACTTTGCAGCTGCAATAGAAAAGACACCACAGCTACGCAGCAACAAAAACCTTCCACATGGTCAGCACAAGTATGAGCTATAGCCGGCATAGGGAGAAGTGAGGAGAGGATATTTATAGCAAAAGGGAGCGGCTGCAGCTGAGATTATAACCACCTGCTAGATCACTGCAGGATCGAAAGGACCTTTAACCCCTTCAGTACCATACGGAATAAAATATGCTCCAACTCAGGGTAAATGATGAGCGGGCACTAAAGTGGATCTGTGATCCAAAATACACTGTTACCTTCTCATCCAAGATCCCCACAAGATCACATCAGGCCATGACCCACTTGTGACAAAGACAGGACAGATCCGACAGCATGAAGAATTTTCTTTGTAAACACTTTTCTTGCTGGTCAAGAGATAAGGATCATATACAGTTATTTTCCTTTTATTAATTCAGAATTTGGGTTCAGGTGTCTTAATGGGAATCTGTCAGCAGGTTTTTGCTATGGAATCACCATGTAGAGACACAGCCCCTGATTCCAGCGATGTAACACTTAGCTTACTGGGTGCAGCAGCTGTGATACAATCACAGTTTTCTCTGCTGCAGATCTAGCAGAGCTCAGAATGCTGAGCTGTGTATAACCCCGCCCACACAAACACGCCCAATACACTGTATATTGACAGAAAGCTGCTAATCAGTGTTGGGGGCGGAGTTGGACTTGGAGGCATAAGTAAGGTAGTCCTGTAGTGATAATCTCCTGCTGATAAAACACTGATTGTATTGAAACAGCCAAACACAGTCTAATAAGTGACACATTGCTGGAATCATTGCTGCTCCTACACAATGGTGGTCTGAGATTTGATATAAAAAAACCCTGATGATTCCCTTTAACATTTACTAACCCCTTCTATTCATATATTCATGTATGATATCATGGCTAATGTAAGCTTTCCTTATAGATACCCTATATATGTCTCACCTGTCTGAATTACCCCTATATCTAGTGCTGGAGGCGATAGTTACTATATTCCACCTGCTGTTAGACACAACTCTTTGGATTGACTTTGTTTGTTATGAGCTGTAGTCAGTAATATAATATGGCCATGGGAATCGGAGCGTAATTGAGCCCTTGAGACACGCCGGGTCTACACATAGTCTACCTCATCCCTGAAATATTCCCACAGCTGTAAGATTTCACAGTAAAGCGAAGATTGATCTCCTGGAAACATTGTAATTTCTCCAAGTATGTTATTACTTCCCTTTCTGCACCATAAAACTCCCATAGACTATAATGAGGAATGTACAGGTAAAGTATTTATATAACACCTACAATATTATTATTCTACAGAAACAGGAGAAAAGGAGTAATAATGCTGAAAAAATAATTTTATTTACGGTAATTTAAAGTACTGTGGCAGATTAAAAACACATATGATCAGGAAAGTGCAAGGAAGAACAGAGAGAAATATCCTACTGACAAAAAATGTAATACACCAATGCATATAGTTCCCATTAACAGGGTATTGCATTAAACCCATATAGGAAAATTAAAGTGCATAGATGATCAGGAAAATTCTAAAGGTGCCTGTGCATATCAATAGACATAAGAATCATCCTACATTTTGAAGAGACAAAGTGCCCATGATAAACATACCACGGTCTTTCTCTTCCCCCTGATGAAGCTGATTGTCACCAAACTGATGTGAAACGTACGTTGGGGAATTCTGGTCTTTTGGGTCATATCTACGCTGACACTGGTGCCTGTGGATGTCTTGTTATATCATACTGGTATGTTTATCATGGGCACTTTGGCTCTTCAAAACTTAGGCGGATTCTTATGTCTCTTGATATGCACAGGCACCTTTGTAATTTTCCTGATCATCTACAGTGCCTTGCGAAAGTATTTGGCCCCTTTGAATTTTTCAACCTTTTCTCACATTTCAGGCTTCAAACAAAGATAAAATTTTTAAATTTTATGGTGAAGAATTAACAAGTGGGACACAATTGTGAAGGTGAACGAAATTTAATGCTTATTTTAAATTCTTGTAAAAAATAAATAACTGAAAATTGGGCGTGCAATATTATTCAACCCCTTTAAGTTAATACACTGTAGCGCCACCTTTTGCTGCGATTACAGCTGCAGTCTCTTGGGGTATGTCTCTATCAGTTTTGCACATCGAGAGATTGAAATTCTCGCCCATTCTTCCTTTGTAAACAGCTGGAGCTGAGTGAGGTTGGATGGAGAGCGTTTGTGAACAGCAGTTTTCAGCTCTTTCCACAGATTCTCGATTGGATTAAGGTCTGGACTCTGACTTGGCCATTCTAACACCTGGATACGTTTATTTGGGTGGCACGGTGGCTCAGTGGTTAGCACTGTAGTCTTGCAGTAGGCTCAGTGGTTAGCACAGCAGTCTTGCAGTAGGCTCAGTGGTTAGCACTGCAGTCTTGCAGCGCTGGGGTCCTTGGTTCAATTCCCACCAAGGACACCATCTGCAAGGAGTTTGTATGTTCTCTCCATGTTTGCGTGGGTTTCCTCCGGGTACTCCGGTTTCCTCCCACTCTCCAAAGACATACAGATAGGGACTCCAGATTGTGAGCCCCAATGGGGACAGTTTTGCCAATATATGTAAAGTGCTGTGGAATTAATAGCGCTATATAAATTAATAAAATTATTATTATTATTAATTATTATTTGTGAACCATTCCATTGTAGATTTTGCTTTATGTTTGGGATCATTGTCTTGTTGGAAGACAAATCTCCATCCCAGTCTCAGGTCTTTTGCAGACTCCAACAGGTTTTCTTTAAGTATGGTCCTGTATTTGGCTCCATCCATCTTCCCATCAATTTTAACCATCTTCCCTGTCCATGCTGAAGAAAATCAGGCCCAAACCATGATGCTGCCACCACCATGTTTGACAGTGAGGATGGTATGTTCAGGGTGATGAGCTGTGTTGCTTTTACGCCAAACATATCGTTTGGCATTGTGCCCAAAAAGTTCGATTTTGGTTTCATCTGACCAGAGAACTTTCTTTCACATGTTTGGTGTCTCCCTGGTGGCTTGTGGCAAACTTTAAATGACACTTTTTGTGGATATCTTTAAGAAATGGCTTTCTTCTTGCCACTCTTCCATAAAGAACAGATTTGTGCAGTGTACGACTGATTGTTGTCCTATGGACAGACTCTCCTACCTCAGCTGTAGATCTCTGCAGTTCATCCGGAGTGATCATGGGCCTCTTGGCTGCATCTCTGATCAGTCTTCTCCTTGTTTGAGATGAAAGTTTGGATGGACGGCCGGGTCTTGGTAGATTTGCAGTGGTATGATGCTCCTTCCATCTCAATATGATCGCTTACACAGTGCTCCTTGGGATGTTTAAAGTTGTGGAAATCTTTTTGCAACCAAATCTGGCTTTAACCCCTTAAGGACGAAGCCAGTTTTGTACTGAATGACCGGGCCATTTTTTGCAATTCTGACCAGTGTCACTTTATGAGGTTATAACTCTGAAACGCTTCAATGGATCCCAGTGATTCTGAAATAGTTCTTTCGTGACATATTGTACTTCATGATAGTTATGAATTTAGAACGATATTTTTTGCTTTTATTTGTAAAAAAATAAGAAACTTGAAAATTTTGAAATTTTCAAAGTTTTAATTTTTATGCCCTAAAACCAGAGAGTTATGTCACACAAAATAGTTAATAAATAATATTTCCCACTTGTCTACTTTACACCAGCGCAATTTCTGAAACAACATTTTTTGGGGTTAGGAAGTTAGAAGGGTTCAAAGTTCACCAGCCATTTCCCAAATTCACAAAAACATTTTTTAGGGACCACATCACATTTGAAGTGACTTTTAGAGGCCGAAGTGACAGAAAATACCCAAAAAGTGACCCCATGCTAAAAACTGCACCCCTCACACTGCTCAAAAACATATTTAAGAGGTTGATTAACCCTTCATTTGCCTCACCAGAACAAAAGCAATATGGAATGAAAAAAAATATATATATACTGTATTTTACCTAAAAATGTTGCTCTTGCGCCAATTTATACACTTTTTGAAGAAGTAACACAACAAAATGGAACTCAAAATTTGTTACCCAATTTCTTGTGAGCGTGCTGATACCCCACAGTGGGCTCTAATATACATCATTCTAACATGCTGTATATAAGAGCCCAAGCCGCTGTGTAGAACGTAAAAGATAATTCTATAACACTCACTTAAGGGTCGGTCCGGTCCATTAGGTGTTGCTGCTTTCCGGTCTGGCACCTCCTCTCCGCGGTGATCGCCGTCCTCCTTCTGAGGCCCATGTATATGACGTGTCCTACGTCATCCACACTAGCCGGCATTCAGATCCTGCGCAGGCACAGTTTGATCTGCACTTCTCAGGGCAGATCAAAGTATTGTAGTGCACATGCGCAGGCGGTATTTAACATTTCCTCACACCTGCTCATTATAGTACTTTGATCTGTCTTCAGAATGCAGATAAAAGTGCGCCTGCGCAGAATTGCAATGCCAGCCTGGGCTGGATAGAAGTAGGATGGAAATTGCAGCAGAGTGGAGGCTGCAGTCTCATGAGAAGAAGCGCTGGACCAGTGAGAGGAGGCGCTGGACCAGTGAGAGGAGGCGCCAGACCAGTGAGAGGAGGCGCCGGACCGGTGAGAGGAGGCGCCAGACCAGTGAGAGGAGGCGCCGGACCGGTGAGAGGAGGCGCCGGACCGGTGAGAGGAGGCGCCAGACCAGTGAGAAGAGGCGCCGGATCAGTGAGAGGAGGCGCCGAACCAGTGAGAGGAGGCGCCGGACTAGTGAGAGGAGGCGCCAGACCAGTGAGAGTAGGCACCAGACCAGTAAGAGGAGGCGCCAAACCGGAGAGCAGCGACATCCATCAGACCGGACCGCCCCTCTAGATGAGTGTAATAAAAGGGCTTTTTTATGTTATACAGAGCAGCCTGGGCTCTTATATACAGTATTCTGGAATGCTGTATATAAGAGCCCACTGGTGGTGGCCGCAGCTTATAGTCTCCAAATCTGGTGACAGGTTCCCTTTAACTTGTCTCCTCATTAATGTATAACTATTAGCTACATACAAGAGTTGTATTTTGGAGACAAGGAAGGTAAACAGAGTAGTCTGGGCTCCTACCTGGCTCTCACTAACTGCTATGATATTTGCATTAGGTTGACAGATTGAATTTGGGAGACATGTATCACTGAGGCCATGGGCACTGCTCCATTACCTAAATGGGTAGGCCGTTCCGGGACACTATGTTCTCTGATGGCACTTGGACAGTAGAAGTTGAATTTGTTTTACCTTTGGCCCTGTCATCACATTAGACAACAGTTGATTCTTTTTTAATGGAGCCATCATGTCCCATGGTCCTGTTCACATAAGAGTTTCATAGCAAATTCTGCAATAGATCGGCCACTCCACCATAATCAAGATCAGCAGCCGGAAAGGTTATGATGACTATAGCAACCAGACCTTTGTCAGCCAAACTCACCCCATCCCCCAGCGATCAATCACAGTACTTGCCGTTTCACACAATCACCTCCTGACTGTGCCTATGAGGCCGTCGAGTTCAGGCTTTGCACTCCGTACTCGGACCATGAATCACAGAATTGTGAAACTGGCCTAGCCCTACCTCTGTGCCTTCTTTTTAAATTATAAATGAATCCAATATTGCTTAGTTTTTGCCCATCCACTTTACAATCTAATATCACTATGTCAGGATCTCCCACAGAGGCCCTTCTGGCACTATTAGAACTCTCCAGGTCCTTAAAAAAAAAAAAAGAGTCTCGTCAGCACAATATAACTGTTCAAACCAAGCACAGGCGCTCGGTGCACCCTTGGGAGGCCCAAACTGTTCAGTGCACCTTCCCTTCTATTTGTTTGGCATCTATCTTCCTTGATTTACAGCTTTGGCCTTAGAGAATTTATTGAAGGGTTGAGTGTCACACTGGGTAAGAGGCAGTACCAAGCGGGCGGCAGAAATTAAGGGAAGGGGACCCCTGCGTCTTGGGAAGGGGGAGACCCCCTAACCCCTGACCAAACATATCATCACACTAGATAGGTTCTGCACCTATGTGCCGAGCCGGATACCTGACCCTAGGTATCCCTAGTGCTAGGCCCTAAATAGGGAACGGGTGGGATGAGCTCTTCGTCAACCCAACTAAAAGGCGACACAAGGGTGAAAAAGCATGAACTACTTATCCACAGATGACTCAGGCAGAAGTTCAGCAAAGTTTCAGCAACAACACCACAGATGAGTACAAGCCACCTGCTTGCAACCAGAGCTAGAATGAGCTAAGTAATATCCCCAGCACCAGTCCAGGAAAGAAGGGAGTATTTAAGCACCAAGAGAATACTGATTATCAGCAGCGGGTTGGAAGGCGAGCTTCTGATGGGTCCAAAAGGGGGAGACATGAATCCAACAGGAAAGCTACCTATACCAGTGAATACTGACAGCAGCCGGGTGCCACAGCTAGTACCTCCATAAATAACACAACTCAGGGGCTTTTATTTCCAGGTATAGTTTTATGTTAATGAAACATGTTGCCCGATTGTCATTACACACCGTAGACGCCAACTGTAAGGATGTCATCTATACCTTTAAGCTAAATCTCTCTGATGTTCCCTTTGCGCTTTTCCTGCTCCGTTAATGCTAACAATAAATACACATAAATTATTCCATTAGATTATATTATGCCGTTGGAGTAAGTTATTTCCAAACTTAGGCGCTATTGTACTTCTTCACAATTTTAAAGATGCAACAAAAGGCGTCTTTAGCTTCAAGGCATGCGACTTAAATTGATGTTTCGACTATATCATATTTCTTGCAAAGCCAGCAGTAAAATCTAATATGTTACCAAACAGTAAATTGCTGCTGCCTTTATGCCGGCCGCCTGAGCTCTTTTGGATGAGAGAAGGGAGGGAGGGAAAAAAAATCTTATTTTGAAGCATTCCGCCTGCAAGGTTAGAATCACATTATCAGCTTATAACATCATATGGTATTGTTACAGTGTGTGGGTTTTAAAGATGATTAACTTATGCATTAAACGGGACACAATAACACCTGCATTTGTGTGGTCTGGGTGCAGAGCGATAGACTATCTGGACTATTCAGTGGTGGTGATAGCCTTTGGTGTATAAATTGTCTTATATCCATTTAAAGAACATGGGTATTTTAGCTTTTGGGTGCCTTTTTATCTAAAAATTATTTTTGTAATTGAAATCCATTAAAAAATGTCGAACTGTTCTCCAAACTTTATTTTAAGCAGCCTGAAACCTGTCTGGACTCCAGGGTCAGGCTCCGCTCCCTTCCCCTATGTTTGGGCTCCTTTGCTGTATTCCATGTCAGGTTTCACAAATTGCTCAGCATATCTCTCTGACATCATCAACCAAGGCCTTTAAAGGGTCAGGTGATTTTCTAGTACAATACTAAAGTGATCTTTAAGGGTTTAAAGAGACCTTTCAGGATCAGTAAGTGTTATTGCTCTACCTTATCCTGTTATCTTGTTGTAAGTTTCATATAATTCAGTGTGTTTTAGTAGCTAGTCAGGCATATGTAAATATAAACTGCATATTCACTGCTCCCCTCTTCCTCCTCTCAGTGTTGGCATCTGAATGAATTTGAGTTTGCACTGCTGCCCTCACCTATATTCCCTCCCACCTCTCAGCAGTGATAGTGAATGCACAGAGAGGTGGGAATATGCAAATTTCATTTACATACACTTGACTATCATACACAAGACACTGAATTCTATGGTGCTTACAGCAAGATAACAGGAAAAGGTAAAACAATAAAACTAACTGATCCTGAAAGGTTTCCTTAAGCCCTATTTAAAGACAACATTAGTATTTTCTTACAAAATAACTTGACAGATTCCCTTTAAGGTCAACTTAGGCACACCTCTATCACTGTTGACTTCAGTTGCAGTTTGCCACCATCCAGTGTCATTACCACCAATCATCTCTACAAACTTTTGTGGTTTCTACAGCCTGCAGCTACTACTACTCCTCCTCAGAAATGCTGTTAAGTCACCAACCGCTGTAATACAAACTGTAATTTAGAGACTGTTTGCATTATGCTGCAATCATCTCTGCAAATTCCTGTGGATTATATAGCCTACAGCTACTACTCATTAGATCTGCTGGTTAACTCACCAACTGCTGTAAGCATTACGAACTGTAATCTAGAGACTGTGGGCATTATGCTGCAAGCATCTCTGCAAATTCCTGTGGATTATATAGCCTACAGCTACTACTCATTAGATCTGCTAGTTAACTCACCAACTGCTGTAAGCATTACGAACTGTAATCTAGAGACTGTGGGCATTATGCTGCAAGCATCTTTGCAAATTCCTGTGGATTATAAAGCCTACAGCTACTATTCATTAAACCTGCTGGCTAACTCACCAACTGCTCTAAGCATTACGAACTGTGATCTAGAGACTGTTCGCATTATGCTGCAATCTCTGCAAATTGCTGTGTTTCTGTAGCTAACATCTACTTATCCTCAGACCTGCTGATTAGCCCATTATCTGCTGTGTGTATTACAAACTGTTATTTAGAGGTAGTTTACACTGCAATTATCTCTGCAAACTCCTGCTGTTTGTACAAACTGCATCAGACTTGCCATTTAACCCTTCATTTTGTCTACCCTTCTGGCTATGAGGTTTCCAGTTTGTCAAGTTCTACTTGTTTGCCTCATCCAGCATAGCTCATTATCCAGGTTTTTGCTCTTTCATGTCCTATCTGGCAAATCCTACCCACTCTTTGTAGTGTCAGACTGGCGCCGTAGGTGCCCACCAGTAACATTGACTCTGGGGGCCACTGATAAACTACATGCAATTATTACATTCACAAATGTTACTGATGCTTTTCTATCATAATATACTGGGTAGTTTGTAAAATGAATGAGGAGATACTTCTTTTATCTGTACATCGTGAAACAAGTATATTGTGCAAACTACTAATATTTGGGGGGTAGGTGACATACTACTGAAAAGGGGCCCACCTGAGGATTCTCCGGCTCTCCTGTGGTCCAGTCCGAGCCTGTGTGTGCCCTCACTCCATGTGACCTGGTTAGTGAATCCACCTCACCAGGTGAGCCCTAACAACAATGATACATAGAGGGTACAGAAGACAAACAAAACCAAATTAGATTTTTAATGAAATCCTAAAAAAAAAAATCATTTTTAACCAAAAATACATGCATTTAAGTGTGTAAGTTGTATTTAACCGTTGCTAGATGGCACGTAATACTGGATGTGGTAGCCACTGGTGGTCGGGACTACAATAGTAGTCAAATGGGCTGTGCTACACGGTTTCCATATTATTTACTTAAAAAATAAAAACAATGGGGTAGACTTACTTTTATGAAAAGGAAATGCCCCAAAATTTGAGACATTTTGGTGCACATTGTTGCATCCAGTTTTAGATATCATTATACTTTTTGGGCATATTTTTGGTGGCTTTAGGCTTG
Source organism: Anomaloglossus baeobatrachus (assembly GCF_048569485.1). Taxonomy (NCBI): domain Eukaryota; kingdom Metazoa; phylum Chordata; class Amphibia; order Anura; family Aromobatidae; genus Anomaloglossus; species Anomaloglossus baeobatrachus. The sequence continues at coordinate 54,958,463 of NC_134364.1, read as the reverse complement.
GTTTAGATAAATTATAGAATAGAATCATAGAATGGTAGAGTTGGAAGGGACCTCCTGGGTCATCTGGTCCAACCCCCTGCTCAAAGCAGGATTTACTAAGTCATCCCAGACAGATGTCCGCCCAACCTCTTTTTAAAGACTTCCATTGAAGGAGAACTCACCACCTCTCGTGGCCGCCTGTTCCACTCGTTGATCACCCTCACTGTCAAAACGTTTTTTCCAATATCTAATCTGTGTCTCCTCCCCATCAGTGCCATCCCATTGCTTCTAGTCTTTCCTTGTGAAAATGACAATAAAACTGATCCCTCTACAGTGTGACAGCCTGTAAGATATTTGTAGACAGCTATTAAGTCTCCGCTCAGTCTTCTCTTTTGCAAGCTAAACAATCCTAAATCCTGTAACTATTCCTCATAGGACATGGTTTGCAGACCAGTCACCATTCTGGTCACTCTTCTCTGAACTTGGGGGATAATGACTTCACGTGATCTAGAATGTTCGCTTCTGTTAATACATCCTAAATGGCTTGTTGTGGGTACAAATGTTAGCCTTACCGAATTGGATGACAAGTTAGGTACAAAAATGGTGTCTAATGATGAACTACATTTGTCATCCGCCATAAGCCACTGAGAAACATTACTGTACTTTTTGGCTGCTCCAGATTTACCCTTTGTATATACTGGACAGGAATAGTATTTCTGACCTATTGTGCCAGACTTATTTGGACTTTAAATATACAGATTTTCTTTATTTTCAATATTGCTTTTAGGGCAGAATCTTTCTATATATATGAGATAGAAGGAGCCGGTGTAGCATAGAGGCCATGGAGCTCCAAATAAAGAAGTTGGCATAGAGCTCTGCCGGATGAGCGGCACCCAACACTGATCGAGCACCAACTCTGCACAGTCTATGGAAATTGTCAATGTTTTGGAAGAACTTTTTCTGGGGAATATTACATAATTTATCCTATACATGTGTGCATGGGGGATTCAGGGGGTCCATGGACCATACACACAGCTATCGACTTCATTCTTGGAAGAGAAGACATTTATAGAAATGACCAGATACATCAAGTTAGAAAATTAAATAACTCGTCTACAGAATACTAAACCCGAAAACCTGTTACCTGCTGAAAATATAAAGCCACGGTATAAGGCTGGGGCCACACGGGCACTACTGCGATCCACTTGCATGAGACTCGGCTCGTGCTGGCAGTACAGCAGAGCCGAGTGTCATGCCTGTGTCCTTGCAACTGAGGTCTGTTCGTGCGAGCAGACCTCAGCTGCGGGGGGTGGGCCGGCACTCAGGAGGGGAGGGAGGGATTTCTCTCCCTCTCTCCTGCGTAGTCAGCTATTGCCATTCTCGCACTGCACTAGCAGTACACCGGTGTACTGCGAGTGCAGTGCGATTTTTCTCTCGCCCCATTCACTTGAATGGGTGCGAGAGAAAGAGACTCAGCTTACAATCGCAGCATGCTGCGATTGTTTTCTTGGTCCGATTAGGGCTGAGAAAATAATCGCCCATGTGTGCTGTCACACAAGCTAGAATTGGTCCGAGGGGAATGCGATGTTTTATCGCACTCCACTCGCACCGTTTTTCTCGCCGTGTGGCTTAGCCCTAACGCCACGGTTAGGATTGTTAATTTAGGAGTAAACATATAATCTGTGATGAATAAACACACACCGGACCAGATTAGTCAGTCTAAGGGTCAGACCTATAACTGGTCCCATAGGGATTCATTACTTTCAGACTGTGACATTTCTCTAATACCTGTTTGCTTCAGATCAATATTGCTGCCCAATCCCTAAACCATGAATTGTGCAAAGATATAATGTCTCCTCTATAATTATAGTCTACCGTATATACTGGCGTATAAGACGACTTTTTACCCCCTTAAAATAATGGCTACAGTGGGGGGTCGTCTTATACGCCGGATATACATATCTATCATATATATCATACAGCATATACAGCGGATATATAGCGGATATATAGCAGGGGGCCGCACTGTGTGAGGAGGTGTTTTTTTTTTCACTGTCCAGTATAACCAATAGGATTAGTGCAGTAACGCCAGATTCCCCTCGCATCCATGCAGGGACATTAATGAAGAGCTTACATGCTGGTGTAAGTGTGCATATTGCTACAGTACCGTAAGTGCTGCTGCCGACCCCGCCCCCTTTCTCGGCCCGGTGACTCCCCCGCCCCTGCACTAATCCTATTGGTTATACTGGACAGTAAAAAAAACACCTCCTCACACAGTGCGGCCCCCTGCTCTTAGCATACTGAAGCATACTGAATATGTATCACAAGATGTCATTGATGTACGGTACTTATGATATCAGATGACGAACAGGAGGATTTTGAAGGCTTTTAAAGGGAAACTGTCATGCCAGCAAGACCTGTTACAATATCGCAGCTTACAGTTATGATCACCAGGCACTTGCTCTCTTGTTTGTTTTGCAAAGTTTTAGCTTTACCGTACATGTTTGAAACAACCTTATGTTTATAAGTGACAGTTTTGCTGCTATATACAGTACCTGCATGTCATATGCATTTGAATTAAAATTAACATGTTGCAATCAAAGCAGACTTTTTTTCATTTGGGAGCGGGGTAGTCTTATACAGTGAGTATATCCCAAATTCTATATTTTTAGGGCAGAAGTTGGGGGTCGTCTTATACGCCCAGTCGTCTTATACGCCGGCATATACGGTATATGGAAGAAGCAATCCAAGACTAAACTATACATCGGATGGGATATCATTGTTTGCCTGTGCCATGTATTGAGCCATATAACCTGTGGACCATTAGACAGAAAATTTAAAAAATAAAGATATATGTACCGCCCCGGGGCTCGGCCGGCTGCCGAGCCGCTCGGCCGGCTGCCGAGCCGCTCGGCTCTGTGCTCGTCGGTGGGTGGCTCGAGCTCCTCCTGAACCCGGGGGTCACGTCGCTCTGAAGGGAAGCTGGCGCTACTTGTAGGGATTTCGGTGGGGAAGGTTCACGGCCGAGGCCGTGGCGTTTAGGGATGTAGTTAGTGATGCCACCCACGGGTTGTGGTGAATGTGGACACCACCGCTGCTGTTGACTAGGCTCCCGGGGACGGTGTTATGAAGCCTGGTGTTGACCCCTCTGTGGGCAAGGGGTGATGGTCCCGGGGCCCAGTGGTTGTGAGGTGCGGGCTGGATGGTGCAGTGCGGCGCGCGGCCCGAGGGCACTGTTGTACTCACTATGACAGACACAGCGGAGTCTCTGGTAAACCAAAAAGGATGGTGGTCGGTGCCCGCAGCTGGCTGCACTTTTCCCCTTACTCAGGTTGGTGGTTCCCGCCTTTATCCTGCACCTCTGTGGTAGAACTTGACTGCTTATGCTTCAGCAACGGTAGTCCGCTCCCCGGCTTTATATGTGTCGGGGAACCCGTTTGCCCGCAGGGGCTGGCCCGTGGGATCTCTCTGCCTGTGCAGTGGCTTTCTATCCCCCTCGTTGGGCTGTTGCCGTCTTTCGGGTCTTGGGACGGGAAAGGACCTAAGGTCCAGACCTCAATCAGTGAATTTGACGTGGTCCAGTGGCTTCTGGACCTCGTTCTGGGTCTGAGTACCCCTCCTGGTGCTCCGGTTTCCACCAGCTGTCTTCCCAACTTCTGCAGGCGGCAACCACCGTCTGCCTCCTGGTCACAGGGTATCTGGGCTCCTACCCAGATCCCTGACAGACGTCGACACACTGCTACTACTCTCCTTCACCTCCAAAACTCATTTGTTTGTGTTTTTCCCGTCTCAGGCTATCCAAACTCCTCGGAAGGCGTGGCCAACCACCTGGCTCCGCCCCCTGGTGTGAACGTCAAGACCTGAGAGGGGTGACTCAGGGTTTTTAGGTTGGCTGGTTACACCTTTTTAGGGGCTGGTGTTTGTGCAGGGGGTCTACCTGTGACTACCTGGCTAGTCCAGGGTGTCACATATACATTATATACTGTATATTTCATATATATATATACAGTACAGACCAAAAGTTTGGACACACCCTCTCATCTCTAGAACAACTGTTAAGAGGAGACTTTGTGCAGCAGGCCTTCATGGTAAAATAGCTGCTAGGAAACCACTACTAAGGACAGGCAACAAGCAGAAGAGGCTTGTTTGGGCTAAAGAACACAAGGAATGGACATTAGACCAGTGGAAATCTGTGCTTTGGTCTGATGAGTCCAAATTTGAGATCTTTGGATCCAACCACCGTGTCTTTGTAGAAAAGGTGAACGGATGGACTCTACATGGCTGGTGCCCACCGTGAAGCATGGAGGAGGAGGTGTGATGGTGTGGGGCTGCTTTGCTAGGTGACAGTGTTGGGGATTTATTCAAAATTGAAGGCATACAGAACCAGCATGCCTACCACAGCATCTTGCAACGGCATGCTTTTCCATCCGGTTTTCGTTTAGTTGGACCATCATTTATTTTTCAACAGGACAATGACCCCAAACACACCTCCAGGCTGTGTAAGGGCTATTTGACTAAGAAGGAGAGTGATGGGGTGCTACGCCAGATGACCTGGCCTCCACAGTCACCAGACCTGAACCCAATCGAGATGGTTTGGGGGTGAGCTGGACCGCAGAGTGAAGGCAAAAGGGCCAACAAGTGCTAAGCATCTCTGGGAACTCCTTCAAGACTGTTGGAAAACCATTTCCGGTGACTACCTCTTGAAGCTCATCAAGAGAATGCCAAGAGTGTGCAAAGCAGTAATGAAAGCAAAAGGTGGCTACTTTGAAGAACCTAGAATATAAGACATATTTTCAGTTGTTTCACACTTTAAGTATTTCATCCACATGTTTTAAGTCATAGTTTTGATGCCTGCAATGTGAATCTACAATTTTCAGAGTCCTGAAAATAAAGAAAACTCTTTGAACGAAAAGGTGTGTCCAAACGTTTGGTCTGTACTATATATATATATATATATATATATATATATATATATATATATATTGTGAGGTAGCGTGGTCGGCTGCGCAGCGGAAGACACGGGATCCAGGCACCAAGGGTCACAGCACACGGTTTAATATCCAAACAAAAGTCCACAACAGTACACATGTGCCTCTCCGGCAGAGAACTCAGGGAGTTGTGTTCACTCCCTCACACTCGGCACACCCCGCCCTTGTTCCTGTTTCCTTTTAACCCTTCTTTCAGCCTGTAGGGAAACAGCATTAACCCTGGAGTGGAGTTACTTTCTATCATGGAGTGAGCACAACCGGGGCGAGACATACCGGCCGTCATAGATAACCCCGGTCACAGTCTCACATACCCCCCCCCTCAGTTCAAGCGTGCGGGGTTGAACTCCCGCCATCAAACATGGGCCGCGGGACAAGGCATCGGCGTTGCCCTGCAACCTACCGGCCCGGTGTTCAACCGTAAACCGGAAGTTCTGCAGAGAAAGGAACCACCGGGTAACCCGGGCATTCCGTTCCTTGGCGGACCTCATCCAGACCAGTGGAGAGTGATCCGTCACCAAGCGAAACTGCCGTCCCAGCAGGTAATAGCGTAGGGACTCCAAGGCCCACTTGATCGCCAGGCACTCCTTCTCCACTACGCTATAATTCCGCTCGGGAGGGGTGAGCTTCCTACTTAAGAAGGTGACGGGGTGTTCCTCCCCCTGAACCACCTGAGACAGCACTGCCCCCAGGCCGACCTCCGAGGCGTCAGTCTGTACTATGAACTCCTTCCGGAAATCAGGGTTTACAAGAACGGGCTGTCCGCACAGAACCCCCTTCAGGGCCTGGAAGGAGTCCTCGGCCTGCAGAGTCCAGCGCACCATGACGGACTTCTTGCCTTTGAGAAGGTCCGTCAAGGGGGCTGATAGTTCCGCAAAATCTTTTACAAACCTCCTGTAGTACCCCGCGATACCCAGGAAGGCCCTAACCTGCTTCGTGGTCAGGGGTCTAGGCCACTTCTGGATCGCCTCAACCTTGTTAATTTGGGGCTTAATCACTCCTTGGCCTATCACGTAGCCCAAGTAGCGGGCTTCCGTGAGTCCCAACGCACATTTCTTGGGATTGGCTGTCAATCCGGTTGTTCGAAGCGCGTCCACCACCGCTTGTACCTGTTCCAAGTGGGTCTGCCACTCGGAGCTGTAAATAATGATGTCATCAAGGTACGCTGATGCATACGCCTGGTGGGGTTCCAGCACCAAGTCCATCAACCTCTGGAACGTGGCCGGAGCGCCATGTAACCCAAAGGGCAAGACAACATAGTGGAAGAGACCCTCCGGCGTAACAAAAGCGGTTTTCTCCTTGGCGGACTCCGTCAGTGGCACCTGCCAGTACCCCTTGGTCAGGTCGAGCGTGGTGAAATATCGCGCCTGTCCCAGCCTATCAATCAGCTTATCCACCCGGGGCATGGGGTAGAGATCGAACTTGGATATTTCGTTCAATCTCCTAAAGTCATTGCAGAACCTTAAGGAGCCATCAGGTTTTGGTATTAGGACAATGGGACTAGCCCATTCACTCCGGGATTTTTCGATGACCCCCAGGTGTAGCATTGTCTTCACTTCCTCTGATATGGCTTGTCTTCGAGCCTCCGGCACGCGGTATGACTTCAGGCATACCTTCAGGTGGGGCTCGGTGACAATATCATGTCGTATCAGACTGGTCCTACCAGGCAGCTCGGAGAAAACATCGGGGTTCTGCTGAACCAGCCGTCTGGCCTCTCGCCTCTGTGTCTTGTTGAGGGCTTCTCCAATCCTTACTTCCGGTTCGTCCTCTCCGGAGGTCGCTGGAGCCGGATGTGAACGACCCGAAGAGGAGGGAGATGGGGAAAAAACAACCATCAGGCTTTCCCGTTCCTGCCAAGGTTTTAATAGGTTGACATGGTATATTTGTTCAGGTTTCCGCCTACCGGGCTGCAATACCTTATAGCTGACCACCCCGACTCTTTCCTTTATCTCGTAGGGGCCTTGCCACTGAGCCAGGAATTTACTCTCCGCCGTGGGGATTAAAACCAACACCCGATCCCCGGGTTTAAAGGTCCGCACGGTGGCTTGTCTATTGTAGCGGCCGCTTTGCGCGGCCTGAGCCTCCTGTAAATGCTCCTTCACAATTGGCATGACCGCGCTTATGCGGTTCTGCATTCCTAAAATGTGTTCAATCACACTTTTATGGGGGGTGGGCTCTTGCTCCCATGTTTCCTTTGCCAGGTCCAACAATCCCCGGGGATGTCGCCCGTATAACAACTCAAAAGGCGAAAACCCCATGGATGCCTGTGGCACCTCTCGTATGGCAAACATCAAATAGGGAAGCATCATATCCCAGTCTTTCCCGTCTTTGGAGATCACCCTTTTGAGCATGGTTTTCAGGGTTTTATTGAATCGTTCTACTAATCCATCCGTCTGAGGATGATACACAGACGTACGCAACTGCTTGATCTGGAGTAGCCGGCATAGCTCTTTGGTCACTTTAGACATGAATGGGGTCCCCTGATCCGTAAGGATCTCCTTGGGCAACCCCACCCGGCAGAACACAGAAAACAACTCCCGAGCTATAAGCTTCGCCGCAGTATGTCTGCGAGGTATCGCCTCTGGATACCGGGTGGCATAGTCAACAATCACTAGGATGTGTTGGTGCCCTCGAGCAGACTTTACGAGGGGCTCCATCAGATCCATCCCTATCCGTTCAAAAGGGACTTCTATAATGGGTAACGGTACCAACGGACTGCGAAAGTGGGTCAGGGGTGCGGTAAGCTGACACTCCGGGCAGGTTTCGCAGAACCGTTTTACCTCCCCAAAGACCCCGGGCCAATAGAACCTTTGCAATATTCGCTCCTGCGTTTTCTTGACCCCTAGGTGGCCACTCATCAGGTGTTTATGAGCCAAGTCGAGGACCCGCTGGCGATACGGCTGGGGCACCACCAACTGCTCTACCCCCACGCCCCGTATTTCATCTACCCGGTAGAGTAAATCCTGCTTAAGAGCGAAATGGGGGTACCTTACCTGGGCACCGGGCAGCTGTGCCACCCCGTCAACTACTGTCACCCGAGTCCGGGCATGTACTAATGTAGGGTCCTGGAGTTGGGCTGTCCCAAACGTATCCGGGGACGCCTCCAACTCCGGGATGGGCTCGACCGTCTCAGCCTCTCCTGCCAATACCTCTAGGGGCGACCTATCGGGTTCACATTCTGTCCCTATCATGGGAACCCCTACGGCAGGCGTCCCGGATTCAGGATTGTAGGGCTCAGGTCCCGGACTGACCAACATCTGAGGGGACTTAGGAGGTCCCTTCCATAAAGTCCAAAAATAGGGCGGATCCCTTCCTAGGATCACGTCATAGGGAAGAGTGTTAAGAAGTCCCACCTCATGTTGCACCTGACCGCAAGGTGCTGTGATGGTGACAATCCCCGTGGGATAGTCTCGGCGGTCCCCATGTATGCAAACCACCCCCACGGTACGTCCTGTGGCCTTTACTTTAGCCCTTAGGGTTGATCGCACAAGGGTCAGTAAGCTTACGGAATCCAACAAGCCTGTAACCGGACATCCATTCACCTGTATTTGGCACAAGTGGGGCTCAGTCTCTGGGGAGACCAGGTCAGCGGTACACACCACCTGAGCATACATTGAACCCCGCCGGGTAACCCCACAATCCATGGGCTCCGTGGTGAGTGGACACTGGGCTTCCATATGTCCCACCCGCTGGCACCGCCAACATCTAATAGGGAAGGAAACCCCCTTGACGAGTTGTCGTTTAGGGTACAGAACCTTCCGGACCTCAGGGACGGCGGGCGCGGCCTCAGACGGGACGGTAGCGGACTCCTGCACCGGTGTCGGCGGTGGGTCCTTGACCTAGGATTGGAGGGGCCGGACCGACGGGCGGTACGCAAAGTCTCAGTGTCCCGTATCAAGTCCTGCGTAGCCACATGCCGCTCTACCAGGGACACTAATTGGTCCAGGGTACTCGGGTCGCCCTGTCCTACCCACCGTTGAATGGTGACGGGTAAAGTGCGCACAAAACGATCAACTACTACCCTTTCCACCATTTGCGCCGGGCTCAGAGTGTCAGGCTGCAACCACTTTTTTACGAGATGCAACAAGTCATAGGCCTGGGAGCGTACGGGTTTGGCTTCCTCATAGAACCACTGATTTACCCGCTGAGCCCGTACATAGGTATTCACCCCCAACCGAGCCAGTATTTTGGCTTTCAAAGTCGCATATTCTATGGCGTCCTCGGTACAGAGGTCCAGGTACGCTTTTTGGAGCTCCCCCGTCAGATAGGGCGACAATACCTCAGCCCACTGGGGGGTCGGCAGCTTTTCCCGCTCGGCCACCCGCTCAAACACCGCCAGGAACGCTTCCACATCATCCCCCGAGGTCATCTTTTGCAACGCTTGTCTCACCGCTTTCCGGACGCTGCCGTCGTCACCCGGTCCCGGGGCTGTTGCTGCCGGTCCGGCACGGATCGACTTGGCCAGTAGAACCATCTGTTCTTGGTGCCTTTGTTCCTGCAATTTCAAAGATTGCTGCTGATGATCCAACGACCGGAGCAGGTGTGCATTGATCTGTTGCTGCTGCTTTAGTATTTCCTCCATGGTGTCGCCGGGTTTGGGCTGTAGTATAGCCGCTTGAATCCAGGACATGTGCTACCGGGTCACCAGAAATGGAAGCTACACCTCACCGGGCTGGCATGCCCGCCGATTCTCCACCATATGTGAGGTAGCGTGGTTGGCTGCGCAGCAGAAGACACGGGATCCAGGCACCAAGGGTCACAGCACACGGTTTAATATCCAAACAAAAGTCCACAACAATACACATGTGCCTCTCTGGCAGAGAACTCAGGGAGTTGTGTTCACTCCCTCACACTCGGCACACCCCCGCCCTTGTTCCTGTTTCCTTTTAACCCTTCTTTCAGCCTGTAGGGAAACGGCATTAACCCTGGAGTGGAGTTACTTTCTATCATGGAGTGAGCATAACCGGGGCGAGACATACCGGCCGTCATAGATAACCCCAGTCACAGTCTCACAATATATACACACAGTTCATATACACTACAGTTCAAATGTTTGGGGTCACTTTTGTCTTTTCCACAAAAAAAAAAATCATACTTTTATCGAATGAATGAAACAATGAACAAAAAATATCATCCAGACATTGCCGAGGCTAGAAATAATGATTTTTACTTGAAATAATAATTGTCTCCTTCACACTTTGCTTTCAGCACAGAATGCTCCTTTGCAGCAATTCCAGCTTTGCAGAGTTTGGCATTCTAGCTGTTAATTTGCGGAGGTAATCTGGAGATATTTCACCCCATACTTCCACCCTCCCACAAGTTGGATTGGCTTGATGGGCACTTTTTGGTACTGTCAAGCTGCTCCTGTGGCGCCCTGAACTAGCCAGGTCGTCACAGGTAACACACATACACCCCCACCCCCCCAGACAGTAACATTAGCCAAACCAAAAGCCCTTGTTGCCTCCCTCCGGGGTCTGATGTCCACACCGGGTGGGGCGGAGCCAGGCGGTTGGCCCCACCCACCGAGGAGTTCACAGGCCTGGAGGCGGGAAAAGGAGCAGTTTAGTTCAGGAGGTGGAAGTGAGAGGAGTAAAGTGGAGAGTGTCTGGGTTTGTGGCCCAGGCACTGACAGCAAGGTTGGCAGACAGTGGTGGCCGTCTGCAGGAGTGGTGGATTAACGCGGAACCGTAGGACCGGGGTCGGGCGGTGGCCCGCCGGTACCGACCGGGGAGCGAAGTGAAGCTAGCACACAAAGGCAGGGCCATCGGACACCGACTAGGCTTGGAGCCTCCGTCAACAGTCAAATCCGAGTGTGACAGGAACCCCAGGGGTTTCCTAACAACCAAAGACCCGTTAGAAGGCAACCGTCTGCACCGTGAGGGTCTACAGCCACCGCAACAGGCTAGAGACCCAAGGGCCAGCGCCTGCGGGCAAAACGGGCTCCTCCGGCATCCATACACCGAGGAGCGGACTACCGTTGGGGACCCATCGTAGTCAAGACACTACACAAAGGTGCAGGGAAAGACAGCCGCCATCACCTGTCCGGGGAGAGACACTGCAGCCGGCTGCGGGACCCGTCCATCCAGCCGTTTGGTTTACCGGAGACTTTGTGCATCTCTTGCTGAGTGAGTACACCCGTGCCATCCGGCACCGCGCCGCGCTGTCCCTGCAACCCTGCACCCTAGCCATCCAGCCTCCCCGTTACACCACTGGGCCCCGGGACCACCAACCCCTACCCACGGAGGGGGAAAACAACATCTCAGCTGCTCCCTACCATCGCTCCTGGGATCCCCGTCACCAGCAGCGGTGGTGTCCATCTTCACCACAACCCGTGGGTGGCGTCAAGGACTAAATCCCCAAACCAACCACCCCCTTTTCACTCACGGGCGAGGAGCGCCGCTCGAGTACCCGGATCCGGCCCACCGCTTGAGCCACCGAGCAGCAGCGCCGGACCCAAGCGTTAGTGAGCGCAGCGCCCCGCCGCCCGCGACACTCCCACAACAGCTCAATAGGGCTGAGATCTGGTGACTGGGTGGCCACTCGATTACAGATAGAATACCAGCTGCTTGCTTCTTCCCTAAATAGTTCATGCATAATTTAAAGGTGTGCTTTGGGTCATTGTCCTGTTGTAGGATGAAATTGGCTCCGATCAGGCGCTGTCCACAGGGTATGGTATGGCATGGTGTTGCAAAATAGAGTGATAGCCTTCCTTATTCAAAATCCCTTTTACATTGTTCAAATCTCCCACTTTACCAGCACCAAAGCAACCCCAGACCATCACATTACCTCCACCATGCTTGATAGATGGTGTCAGACACTCTTCCACCATCTTTTCAGTTGTTCTGCATCTCACAAATGGTCTTCTGTGTGATCCAAACACCTCAAACTTCGATTCATCTGTCCATAACACTTTTTTCCAATCTTCCTCTGTCCAATGTCTGTTCTTTTGCTCATATTAATCTTTTCCTTTTATTAGCCAGTCTCCGATATGGCTTTTTCTTTGCCACTCTGCCCTGAAGGCCGGCATCCCGGAGTCACCTCTTCACTGTAGACGTTGACACTGGCGTTTTGCGGGTACTATTTAATGAAGCTGCCAGTTGAGGACCTGTGAGGCGTCGATTTCTCAGACTAGAGACTGTAATGTACTTGTCTTGTTGCTCAGTTGTGCAGCGCGGCCTCCCACTTCTCTTTCTACTCTGGTTAGAGCTTGTTTGTGCTCTCCTCTGAAGGGAATAGTACACACCGTTGTAGGAAATCCTCAGTTTCTTGGCAATTTCTCGCATGGAATATCCTTCATTTCTAAGAACAAGAATAGACTGTGGAGTTTCACATGAAAGTTCTCTTTTTCTGGCTATTTTGAGAGTTTAATGGAATCAACAAATGTAATGCTCCAGATTCTCAACTAGCTCAAAGGAAGGTCAGTTTTATAGCTTCTCTAATCAGCAAAACTGTTTTCAGCTGTGCTAACATACTTGCACAAGGGTTTTCAAGGGATTTCTAAACATCCAGTAGCCTTCTAACACAGTTAGCAAACACAATGTACCATTAGAACACTCGAGCGGTGGTTGTTGGAAATGGGTCTCTATAGCCTATGTTGATATTGCATTAAACACCAGACGCTTGCAGCTAGAATAGTCATTTACTACATTAGCAATGTATAGAGGGGATTTCTGTTTAATTTAATGTTCGCTTCATTGAAAAATAATGTTTTTCTTTAAAAAATAAGGAAATATCTAAGTGACCCCAAACTTTTGAACTGTAGTGTGTATGTATATTATAATATATATATATATATATATATATATATATATATATATATATATATATATATATATGCACACACACACTTATTTTATTATATCTACAGCAGGGAAAATATGTATTTGATACACCGCCGATTTTGCAAGTTTTTCCACCTACAAAGAATGGTGAGGTCTGTAATTTTTATTGTAGGTAACTTCAACTGTAACAGACAGAATCCCCCCCAAATACCCAGAAAATAACATTGTATGATTTTTAAATAATTACCTAGCATTTTATTGCATGAAATAAGTATTTAATACAATTGAAAATATACTTAATATTTGATAGAAACCTTTGTGTGCAATTACAGAGGTCAGACGTTTCCTTTACTTCTTGCCAAGATTTGCACACACTGCAGAAGGGATTTTTTTCGACTCCCCCTACAGATCTTCTCTGGGCAACATTGAGTTTCAGCTCCCTTTTTTGTCTCAGTTGCTGCCTATGCAGAGTGTAGCAATCAAGATAAGTTTGTCACCTACAGTTGGGCTTGCATAGGCAATGGCCAAGATAACAAAGCTCACTTTAAGGCCACTTTATACGCTGCAATATCGTGACCGATATTGCTAGCGTGGGTACCCACCCCCATCGGTTGTGTGACATGGGTAAATCGCTGCCCGTGGCGCACAACATCGTCCAGAGCAGTCACACTACTTACCTGCCCGTCGCTGTGAACGGCGAACCACCTCCTTTCTAAGGGGGCAGTCCGTTCAACGTCACAGCGACGTCACAGCTGCGTCACTGATCCACCGCTCAATAGAAGCGGAGGGGCAGAGATGAGTAGGATGAACATCCCGCCCACCTCCTTCCTTCCGCATTGCGAGCGGCAGGCAGGTAAGGAGAGGTTCCTCGTTCCTGCGGTATCACACGTACCGATGTGTGCTGCCGCAGGAACGAGGAACAACTTCGTTACTGCTGCAGCAACGATATTAGAGAATGGACCCCCATGTCACCGATGAGCGATTTTGCACGTTTTTGCAACGATGCAAAATTGCTCATAGGTGTCACACGCAACGGCATCGGTAAAGCGACCGGATGTGCATCACAAATTCCGTGACCCCAACGAGTTCGCTTGAGCGATGTCGCAGCACGTAAAGTGGCCTTTAGAGCTTTGTGACATGACTAAGGCTCAGTGCTAGCCGAAACGAGTCGATATTGTGTGATATTTTTTTACAAACCCCCGGGGTTTATAGAATTTTAAGTTTAAGAATATGCCACCTACCATATTTTTCGTTTTATTTGAGTTACTGGATTATAGGACGCACCCCAAATTTAGAGAGAAAAAAGGGGGAAAATAATATGGTGCCCGTTTTGTAATCTGGTGGTGTCTTACCGAAGGTAGGGTGGCAGCGGTGGTGGAACTAGGTCACAAGAGGCAGGGGCGGTGGTGGAGCAGGGCGATAGTGCGGGCGGTGCAGCGAGTGTCCCAAATGTTCGCTGAGGCAGGAGTTACATCCAGAAACTGTCAGTGGTGCAGGCTTAAAAAAATGGCGCCCGGAATCGGCGCATGCGCAGATTGACCTATTGGCTCAATGACAAGACGAGATCTCATTGGTGCACACGCCACCTCCGGGCGCCATTTTCCTTACGTCTGATGCTGGGAGATCAATGGGCTGAAGGTGGCACGTGCGCAGATGAGATCTTGAGCAGAAAGCTTCATCTGCGCACGCGCCTAATCTGGACGTCATTATTTGAAGCCTGCACCGTCATCATTTTCAGAATGATGGCCCCTGCCTCACCACCCACAGTGAGGACAGCCCACAGCACAGCCCACCGCCTGCAGCAAGCCCGCAGCACAGCGCACCGCCCACAGTAAGCCCACAGCACAGCAGCATCTCCCTTTCCTCCTGTGACCTCACTCCACCGCCCCCCTGGTAAGCTACATTTCGATTTTAAGACACACCCCTCATTTTGCTCCCAAATTTTTGGGAGTAAAAGTGCATCTTATAATAAAAAAAATGGTACTTACGAACAAGAAACAGTAGAAAGGTGAAAAGGAAAGAACAAGCAGCAGAGAGAGGAATCCTAGCTGGTCTTCCTCTGACTGGCAGAAACAAACAGCAATGTGGCTGGACTTCAAAATGATGATATCACCAGCAGGAAATACCAGTAGGGAGAAAGTATTTAAAGCCGCACCCAAAAGGTGATTGGGCAGACAAAGGAGTAAATGAATACTCATGTTACCCTAACAGAACCAAAGCAAGGATAACAGAAACTAAACACCCATAGACAAGATCTATCTGCTGGGGTCCGGTGGACAGAGAAGCCAACCACAGACTCGAGGATTCAAGTCCAGATACATGACAGTCTGTTTCTGAGCTCCCTTCCCCTAATTTATGACCACAGACTACATCATGATCTGCGAGAAACAATGCATGCGTTTAAAGGGGTTGTCCCGTAATTTCTCATTGATGGCCTTAGTCTTAGAATAGGTCAATGTAGTGCGCCTGAAGCCATCAGGGAGCTACAAGGTACTGCATCCTCACCAGGATGCAGGGCCTACCCCCTAGGGACCCAGAAGACCAGTGCCGGTCACACACAAAATCTCCAGGTAATCCCTGCTTCCCCCAACATCCCCCAAAGAATGGTACCAGACTAGGATTGGACCAATGGATGGCCGCCTAGAGGTAGAGCCAATCCAGTCCACTAGACAACCAGACGGGAGGGGCAGACAGCGGACAGTCAGACAGTAGACAACAGTAGTCGAGAGGAGACAATGCAAGTTAGCAGACGGACTGACAGGAGTTAACCTGAGGGCCCAAGCGGTTAGTTTCCGGTGGAGTACTCCCGGAACTACGCACCAACAGGGTACAGAATCCTAGGTCAGGCAAATGCCCCAGGCAGACCTGATAAAATCTGCACAGTGAGGGGACCATCAAGGACCTCACTGACCTTGAAGTTCGGGGCTCAGTAGCAAAGGGAGAACAGGGGACAGGACCAGAGACTCCAACCCCACTCTACTGTCTTCATGCTGAAGAAGACAGCCAGGAGGGAACCCCCAGCTGCTCTACACCACGGGGACCCACCAACCAAAGACAGGTGCAGGGAAAAGAAGCCACCAGGTCACTAAACCGGCACTGGGACTACGGGGACCTGCGGTTAAGACCAGCCTTTCTTGGGTGACCAGTTACCAGCTTGCAGTGAGTAAAAAGAACCAGTTACACTGAAACTTCCATTGTGGCCTACCTTCTTTTAACACCCATCTACATCTCCTATCCTCTGGGGCTTGGCCTTGCTTTCGGAGGGCTTCACATCCCGACTTCCACTAACACCAGCTCCAGTAGTGACATTCTGCAGCGGCGGCTCCATCCCCATAGCCGCAACACTGCAAGTGGCGTCATGTGTGAACATTATTCAAATCCCCTGTAAATATCCCCCTTACAAAAAGCACCCAGGGCACGGGACCGGGCAATGGACACCAAAGTGACATTCCCCAGTTATACACCACCTGGGACCAAATACCCCATAACTCTGGGTGACACATCCTCAGTATCTGATCGGTGGGGGTGCTAGAGCCGGAAGCCCCACCAATCAGTTATTACTGGTGTCTGATGGAAGTTCATGGAACATACCAGCCAAGTTCAAATATGGCTGGATCTGCAGTATCCGGCCAATATAGAAATGACGGAGCTGCCATTTTCCATAAGGACCTGAGAACTTCCAGTCCTGAGTGATCAGCGGTGGTGCCCTACTAATAGGTCTTCATTTAAAAAGTAGTGGCCAACCCCTCTAAGTAAAAAAAAAAAAAATTCCCAAGAAGTGAACCCCCCATAAATGACTCTTCTCAGTAACCATGCTTTGTCGTTGAGCGGTCTATTAAACCTCATTAGAAGAGAACATCTTGCGTTACTTTTTGCTTGGGTTTTCCACAAGGCCGGGGCTACCTGCTGTGTTTGCTCCAGACTTGATTTTATTTGGCGTCTTATCTAAAAGCTCAGCTTCTGTGTTTAAGACTCCTCGGAAATGCTGATCCTGTAAATCACCGTAAGGAGCGGAGCAGCTCCCTGATGGATGTCTCCTCCATGATAAGAGCCGTTCCTTCCGATTTTCTACAAGAATTTACAAGTAACAAATGAAGCCGTCGTAGGAACTTCCATCAATTCTTTTTATTCCCTGCAATCATCTTCGGCAGGTTACACGCTGCACAAAAATCCCGCAACAATTTATAAATGGAGGCATTTGTACTTTTCCAGCCTCCTCCGCCATTAGGTGGACTGTCAACATAGATGGATATTACGAGGGGGGTGCGAAAATCAATCTGAAATGACCAGTTATGGTGGAAGAAGCTTATTAATCAATAAAAGGGCAATTTGCTCCGAACGAAACTAATAGTTTATTTTCTAGACCAATTAGAGCTGAAGGCAATGCTAGAAAATGCTAACTTCATCCATAAATGTTCAATTAGTAAGAAAAAATAAAATAAAACGTTCTTAGAGTTTGACTTTTTCATAGATAAGTAAAATAAAGAACGACTTTTTGTGAGAAATGGAGTATGATGTAAACTTTAACAGCTGTCGTCTCGGAAAATGCCGGGCTCGTCGCTATCAGGGTGCCGGGTTCGTCGCTAACAGGGTGTTGGGATCGTCACTAGCAGGGTGCCAGTCTTGTCGCTAGCAGAGTGCCGGGCTTGTTGCTAGCAGGGTGCCGGGCTTGTTGCTAGCAGGGTGCCGGGCTTGTCGCTAGCAGGGTGCCGGGCTTGTTGCTAGCAGGGTGCCGGGCTTGTCGCTAGCATGGTGCTGGGCTCGTCGTTTGCAGGATGTTGGCACCTTGCAAGCAATGAGCCCGGCACCCTGTTAGCGTTAAGATTGGCACGCTGCTAGAGATGTGCCTGGCACTCTGCCAGCGTCAAGCTCGGCACCCCGCTAGCGATCAGCACCCTGCTAGCATCAAGTTTGGCACCCTGCTAGGGTCAAGCTCAGCACCCTGCTAGCGATGTGCCTGGCACCCTACTAGTGTCAAGCTTGGCACCCTGCTAGCATCCAGCTCGGCATCCTGCTAGCGTCAAGCTCGGCATCCTGCTAGAGACCTGCACGATACCCTACTAGAGATGAGCCTGGCACCCTACTAGAGATGAACCTGGCACCCTGCAAGTGATGAGCGCGGCACCCTGCTAGCATCAAGCTCTTCATCCTGCTAGCTTCAAGCTTGGCACCCTGCTAGCGTCAAGCTTGGTACCCTGCTAGCGTCAAGCTCTTCACCCTGCTAGCGTCAAGCTCTTCACCCTGCTAGCGTCAAGCTCTTCACCCTGCTAGCGTCAAGCTCTTCACCCTGCTAGCGTCAAGATCGGCACCCTGCTAGCGTCAAGATCGGCATCCTGCTAGCGGCAAGCTCGGCACCCTGCTAGAGACCTGCATGACACCCTACTAGAGATGAACCTGGCACCCTACTAGAGATGAACCTGGCACCCTGCAAGTGATGAGCGCGGCACCCTGCTAGCGTCAACCTCTTCACCCTGCTAGCGTCAACCTCTTCACCCTGCTAGCGTCAAGCTCTTCACCCTGCTAGCATCAAGCTGTTCACCCTGCTAGCGTCAAGCTGTTCACCCTGCTAGCGTCATGCTTGGCACCCTGCTAGCGTCAAGCTCTTCACCATGCTAGCGTCAAGCTTGGCACCCTGCTAGCGTCAAGCTCTTCACCCTGCTAGCGTCAAGCTTGGCACCCTGCTAGCGTCAAGCTCTTCACCCTGCTAGCGTCAAGCTCTTCACCCTGCTAGCGTCAACCTCTTCACCCTGCTAGCGTCAAGCTCTTCACCCTGCTAGCGTCAAGCTCTTCACCCTGCTAGCTTCAAGATCGGCACCCTGCTAGTGTCAAGCTCGGCACCCTGCTAGCGTCAAGCTCTTCACCCTGCTAGTGTCAAGCTCTTCACCCTGCTAGCGTCAACCTCTTCACCCTGCTAGCGTCAAGCTCTTCACCCTGCTAGCGTCAAGCTCTTCACCCTGCTAGCTTCAAGATCGGCACCCTGCTAGTGTCAAGCTCGGCACCCTGCTAGCGTCAAGCTCTTCACCCTGCTAGTGTCAAGCTCTTCACCCTGCTAGCGTCAAGCTCTTCACCCTGCTAGCATCAAGATCGGCACCCTGCTAGCGTCAAGCTCGGCACCCTGCTAGCATCAACATCGGCACCCTGCTAGCGTCCAGCTCGGCACCCTGCTAGCATCAAGATCGGCACCCTGGTAATGATGTGCCTGGCACCATGCCATTATCCAGCTCGGCATCCTGCTAACGTGGAGATCGGCACCCTGCTAACGTGAAGATCGGCACCCTGCAAGCAACAAGCCTGCTAGCGACAAGTCCACCTTTTTTTGCTTACACTTCTCATATCTTGAGATATCACTAATCTACAAGTTATTGTTACCCAAAATCAAACAGGATTGAACCCCTCTCTCCAAGGACCCATAGCAGCCACATTGTCTTCTATGCTTCAGTTCCAGATTTCTCAGTAGCAGAGGATTGGACTGGTCATACAAAGGCACTGGTCTTTGGAAAAGCTAAATCATTTTGCAAATTGATAGACATGCTATATAGTATATACTGTACAATGTTATACTATATACAGTACATATGTACAGAAAGTTACCTCCAGAGCGGGTCAGAGCGCCGTGAAAGGTCTGAACCAGAAGTGTGCATGGTGGGAATTTGCTCTTATTGCAAAGCATTGCTCTTAAACCAAGTTACACATTTTTAGAAAGCTTTGCTTGTCTTGCAAAACGCTCTCAAACCAAGTTACTCTTAATCCAAGGTTCCACCGTATAACATTTTTCTGCATGAGCCTTAAAAGTAAGGCTCTTTGGGATACATTGTATGCTCCTTTGCAGATAAAGAATATACTAATAGAGATAACATCGCTCTTTGTTGTCTCCTCCTAGTTGTCCCATTCCACCGTAAGGGACTTGTTTATATTGAGGCTATAAATGAAATATCACTTAGAAAATTCCACTCATCTAAATGAAAAGGAAGATCGGCGAAGTCCACAATACAATTGTGCTGATTCTACTGCAAAATCCGCTGAGCTGATGCAATCAATTACCGGCTCAATAACAGTTTATCAGAACAATTAATGGCCAACACCGGCTTATAATTTATATACATATCCAACACTTCATTCTCTGAAGGCTTTTTTTTTTAAGTTATAAAAGGGCTGTTTTTTATTAACCTGTTCCGGATTTTGTAGGAGAAAATGTTTAAGACTTTGTGATTTCTATGTATGGAAAAGGATTGCAAAATAAGTGTTAAAGGGAACCCGTGACCAGGATTTTGCATTATAAGCTGCAGCTACCACCAGTGAGCCCCTATATACAGCATTCCAGAATACTGTATATAAAAACACTTTTATTATACTCCCCTAGGGGACGGTCCAGTCCGATGGGTGTCACTGCTCTCGGTCCGGCGCCTCCTCCATCTTATGGGATCGTCGTCCTCCTGCTCAAGCCTGCGTGCATGATGCGTCCTGCGTCATCCACACAGAGGACTCCATTGTGCTCCTGCATATGTGCGCTTTGATCTGCCCGGCCAAGGGCAGAGCAAAGTACTGTATTGTACAGGCGCGAGAAAAGGTCAAAGACTGACCGCGCATGCGCACTACAGTGCTTTGCTCTGTCCTTAGCCAGGCAGATAAGTGCACATGTGCAGGAGCACAATGGAGGCCTCTGTGTTGAAGACGTAGAACACGTCATGCACACAGGGCTGGGCAGGAGGAAGACAGAAACAGACAAAGACAGACAGAGAGAGACACAGAGACAGAGAGACACAGAGACAGAGCGGGAAACAGACAGAGACACATAGAGACAGAGAGAGAGAGGGAGACCGAGAGGGAGAGGGAGACAGACAGACAGGGAGGGAGACAGACAGACAGGGAGGGAGGTAGACAGACAGGGAGGGAGACAGACAGACTGGGAGGGAGACAGACAGACAGACAGGAAGGGAAACAGACAGAGAGGGAGGGAGGGAGACAGACAGACAGGGAGGGAGACAGACAGACAGGGAGGGAGACAAACAGACAAGGAGGGAGACAGACAGACAGGGAGGGAGACAGACAGACAGGGAGGGAGACAGACAGACAGGGAGGGAGACAGACAGACAGGGAGGGAGACAGACAGACAGGGAGGGAGACAGACAGACAGGGAGGGAGACAGACAGACAGAGAGGGAGACAGACAGACAGAGAGGGAGACAGACAGACAGAGAGGGAGGGAGACAGACAGACAGGGAGGGAGACAGACAGACAGAGAGGGAGACAGACAGACAGAGAGGGAGGGAGACAGACAGACAGGGAGGGAGACAGGGAGGGAGACAGACAGACAGGGAGGGAGACAGACAGACAGGGAGGGAGACAGACAGACAGGGAGGGAGGGAGACAGACAGACAGAGAGGGAGACAGACAGACAGAGAGGGAGGGAGACAGACAGACAGGGAGGGAGACAGGGAGGGAGACAGACAGACAGGGAGGGAGACAGGGAGGGAGACAGACAGACAGGGAGGGAGACAGACAGACAGGGAGGGAGACAGACAGACAGGGAGGGAGACAGACAGACAGAGAGGGAGACAGACAGACAGAGAGGGAGGGAGACAGACAGACAGGGAGGGAGACAGGGAGGGAGACAGACAGACAGGGAGGGAGACAGACAGACAGTTACTATCCCGGGCAATGCCGGGTACTACAGCTAGTATATATATATATATATATATATATATATATATATATATATATACAAATAAGAAAGCCGCGGAGACACCATCACGTGTTTCTCAACGCTGGCAGGAAACTAGCCAGGTCTTTCACCGGGAAGGAACAACCACGGGAAGGGCAGTCTCCAGTCAAGGAGACCACCTATACCAAACATGGTATCCATCCACAGACAGCCGTTTCGGGGTATTTGCCCCTCATCAGTGTGGAGTAGGAATCTGGCTAGTGGGGGCAATGCCTAGTAAAAGACTACTTAAGCAAGCATTGTTGACCTTAGGGAGATCAACATATCCACTGCGGAGACACCATCACGTGTTTCTCAACGCAGTGATTCTAGAGCATTACCCCCTGGGAAGTACTAGTACTAGCCAGATTCCTACTCCACACTGATGAGGGGCAAATACCCCGAAACGGCTGTCTGTGGATGGATACCATGTTTGGTATAGGTGGTCTCCTTGACTGGAGACTGCCCTTCCCGTGGTTGTTTCTTCCCGGTGAAAGACCTGGCTAGTTTCTTGCCAGCGTTGAGAAACACGTGATGGTGTCTCCGCGGCTTTCTTATTTGCATACTTCCCAGGGGGCAATGCTCTAGAATCACTGCGTTGAGAAACACGTGATGGTGTCTCCGCAGTGGATATGTTGATCTCCCTAAGGTCAACAATGCTTGCTTAAGTATATATATATATATATATATATATATATATATATACACATATATATAAATATATACATACACACTGTATATATACTGTATATTTAGACTCCATTGAATTGCATAGTGAACACATTTGTTGGGGATTTTAATTTTTGTAGATTTTACACTTTCCTGTTTATCAGTCAGACGCACCCCGTACAATAATGAAGAAATTGACTACATTCTTGGCCGAAAGCCAAATGTTTAAGCGTTCAATGTTCAACAATTTCCATTACTTTTCCGCCACCTAATACATCTTCTCCGGGTGAATAAGAACCTAACAAAGACTGACACATATTCTGGTACATTAGATTGTAAAACCTATCAGCTTCTTTAGAAAACCTCTCCTCTTTTCTTGTACTTTTCATTATGCTTTTTCACCCGTTTTGCTCGCTATTACGTTTTTTTTACCGTTTTTCTTCAACTATAAATGTTAAAATGATTGTTATAGACTGAATACCTAACAATCCTCTAATTAGCCATCCATCTTTTTTTATATCTGTTTTTTTATGTGGCTGCAAACAAATATGCTAAAAGATATGGAGAAATAATTATAGATATAGTTTGTATATTTTTACTTAAATGCATGCATTATTTGCTAAAGCTCTAGTGTTTCATTGTACATTTTTTGATGGCTTTGCTTTGAAAGCCTCTATCTTTCACAGTACATAGCAGATTGAAATGTGAGCTAACTAAGCACCCATCAGTGAGCTCAACCTGATTGGAAGGATCTTAACCCTTGTCTCTCTTCTGAAAGTCTTCTAAGCCAAATTATGACCAAATAAATATTCAACTTAAATCTGGACATAAAGCGTAACAGAATGTGATATAAACAGGCTATATGTGCATTGGTATTGAGTCATAAATTACCATCTTTTTTATTTTTTATTTCATAAATCAGTATTACACCTCAAATTAAGCAACTTTGTAATATATTTTGTTAGAGAAATGTGCTTCATTTGCTAGGACTGATCTATAACACTCAAAGGGTAAAATCCATATTCAATAAAGACAGATTTAAAGACAGATTTTTCCATTACTGAGATAGAAGATGACAGTTGGTGCTCAAAGTTTTATGGAGGAAGGAGAAGCTGGAGGCCGACACAGACCTTCTGCTGGAAGTTCTTCTGAAAATCTAGTTTCAGTTTTCCATAGAACTTCATGAGCACCAACTGTCATCTCTCACCATAATGGGAAAATATGTGTTCACTGAAGACAGATATTACCAGTGACTTGAGAATTTTGAGAATAAATTATCATTCCAGGGAGAAAGAAGTGGATTACTCTTGTAAGACATATTACAATATGTCTAATATTCACCTATACCTATTGATTTATGGAAAGAAAGACGTCCGAAGAGGTTTTCCACAACTAATGTGATCCCCTTTCTTTTGTCCTAACTCTTCCTAACTAACACTTTCCCAATATGCTTCTGCTATCTACTCTGCTCCTGTAAGCTTATTTCTCTGAGGCCCATAAATACCTTTATCTGTAGCGCCTGGTCCAATGCGACACCCCCGCTGGGGGCCATATATTACGATGGGGGCCATAGGTTTCAATGGGGGCCAAATATTTCAATGGGTGCCATATACTGCAACAGGGCCATATATTGTGATAGGATCCATATATTTTGATGGGGGAAGTATATTTTGATGGGGGCCATACAGTCATATGAAAAAGTTTGGGCACCCCTATTAATGTTAACCTTTTTTCTTTATAACAATTTGGGTTTTTGCAACAGCTATTTCAGTTTCATATATCTGTCAAGCTCTCGGTGTCCCGGCAGCCCTCCTTACCCACTGAGCCGGTTCCTGCATCGCACCACCGCTCCGTACCCACTGATCCAGTCGTACCTGCATCGCACCACCGCTCCGTACCCACTGATCCAGTCGCACATGCATCGCACCACCACTCCGTACCCACTGATCCAGCCTCGCCAGCGCACCACCGCTCCTTGCCCACTGATCCAGTTCACGTGTCCGCCGGTCACGCCTGCCGCTCCCGCTCATGCTCCCCTGAGTCCTGTTCCTGGTCTCAGGAGTCTGACTCTGAGTCTTAGCCACATGGTTCTATATAGGACCGGGCCGTGCCCACTCTCCTGGTCTTATAGGCCCAGCACACCTGCAGCAGGAAATGACATGAGGCTGTGCTGGGTATATAAGACTGGCCTTTCCATGTGGGCGGGGCCTGATCAACGTGTATTGAAGCTTAGTCTTATGAGCTAGGTGCTCAGGTCCCCTTGTGCCGTGTCCCGTTACCTGGACTACTGTTTGTCTTTCCTACCCGGCACCTGTACCAGTATACCGTACAGTCTTAGGAACTCCGTGACCCCAGTGACTTTGTTCTTCCCGTCCCCTGTGGGACGCGGCTCCCGTCCCGGCCACGCCAGTGCTCCGGCTGCCGTGTACCCTGCCCCCCGGTGGGGTGCTCGGTCCAGCGGATCCACCTCCTGGGTCTACCAGTCCTCCCGGTCCTGACAATATCTAATAACTGATGGACTGAGTAATATTTCTGGATTGAAATGAGGTTTATTGTACTAACAGAAAATGTGCAATCCGCATTTAAACAAAATTTGACCGGTGCAAAAGTATGGGCACCTCAACATAAAAGTGACATTAATATTTTGTAGATCCTTGTTTTGCAAAAATCACAGCCTCTAGTCACTTCCTGTAGCTGTTAATGAGTCCCTGGATCCTGGATGAAGGTATATTTGACCATTCCTGTTTACAAAACAATTCCAGTTCAGTTATGTTTGATGGTCGCCGAGCATGAACAGCCTGCTTCAAATCATCCCACAGATGTTCAATGATATTCAGGTCTGGGGACTGGGATGGCCATTCCAGAACATTGTAATTGTTCCTCTGCATGAATGCCTGAGTAGATTTGGAGCGGTGTTTAGGATCATTGTCTTGCTGAAATATCCATCCCCTGCGTAACTTCAACTTCGTCACTGATTCTTGCACATTGTTGTCAAGAATCTGCTGATACCATGCGAATCTATGCGACCCTCAACTCTAACAAGATTCCCGATGCCGGCATTGGCCACACAGCCGCAAAGCATGATGGAACCTCCACCAAATTTTACTGTGGGTAGCAAGTGCTTTTCTTGGAATGCCGTGTTTTTTTGCCTCCATGCATAACGCCTTTTTGTATGACCAAACAACTCAATCTTTGTTTCATCAGTCCACAGGACCTTCTTCCAAAATGTAACTGGCTTGTCCAAATGTGCTTTTGCATACCTCAGGCGACTCTGTTTGTGGCGTGCTTGCAGAAACGGCTTCTGTCGCATCACTCTCCCATACAGCTTCTCCTTGTGCAAAGTGCGCTGTATTGTTGACCGATGCACATTGACACCATCTGCAGCAAGATGATGCTGCAGGTCTTTGGAGGTGGTCTGTGGATTGTCCTTGACTGTTCTCACCATTCTTCTTCTCTGCCTTTCTGATATTTTTCTTGGCCTGCCACTTCTGGGCTTAACAAGAACTGTACCTGTGTTCTTCCATTTCCTTACTATGTTTCTTACAGTGGAAACTGACAGTTTAAATCTCTGAGACAACTTTTTGTATCCTTCCCCTGAACAACTATGTTGAATAATCTTTGTTTTGAGATCATTTGAGAGTTGTTTTGAGGAGCCCATGATGCCACTCTTCATAGGAGATTCAAATAGGAGAACAACTTGCAAGTGGCCACCTTAAATATCTTTTCTCACGATTGGTTACACCTGCCTATGAAGTTCAAAGCTCAATGAGGTTACAAAACCAATTTAGTGCTTTAGTAAGCCAGTAAAAAGTAGTTAGGAGTGTTCAAATCAAGAAATTGATAAGGGTGCTGTGAGGTAGCGTGGTCGGCTGCGCAGCAGAAGACACGAGATCCAGGCATCAAGGTTCACAGCATCCGGTTTAATAGTCAAACAAAAGTCCATAACATTACACATGGGCCTCTCCGGCAGAGAACTCAGGGAGTTGTGTTCACTCCCTCACACACTAAGCTCCCACGCCCATCTTTCTGTTTCCTTTTAACCCTGTAGGGAAACAGCATTAACCCCGGAGTGGAGTTACTTTCTATCATGGAGTGAGCACAACCGGGGCGAGACGTACCGGCCGTCATAGATAACCCCGGTCACAGTCTCACATACCCCCCCCCTCAGTTCAAGCGAGCGGGGTTGAACTCCCGCCATCAAACACGGGCCGCGGGACAAGGCATCGGCGTTGCCCTGCAACCCACCGGCCCGGTGTTCAACCGTAAACCGGAAGTTCTGCAGAGAAAGGAACCACCGGGTAACCCGGGTATTCCGTTCCTTGGCGGACCTCATCCAGACCAGTGGAGAGTGATCCGTCACCAAGCGAAACTGCCGTCCCAGCAGGTAATAGCGTAGGGACTCCAAGGCCTACTTGATCGCCAGGCACTCCTTCTCCACTACGCTATAATTCCTCTCGGGAGGGGTGAGCTTCCTACTTAAGAAGGTGACGGGGTGTTCCTCCCCCTGAACCACCTGAGACAGCACTGCCCCCAGGCCGACCTCCGAGGCGTCAGTCTGTACTATGAACTCCTTCCGGAAATCAGGGTTTACAAGAACGGGCTGTCCGCACAGAACCCCCTTCAGGGCCCGGAAGGAGTCCTCGGCCTGCGGAGTCCAGCGCACCATGACGGACTTCTTGCCTTTGAGAAGGTCCGTCAAGGGGGCTGATAGTCCCGCAAAATCTTTTACAAACCTCCTGTAGTACCCCACGATACCCAGGAAGGCCCTAACCTGCTTCGTGGTCAGGGGTCTAGGCCACTTCTGGATCGCCTCAACCTTGTTAATTTGGGGCTTAATCACTCCTTGGCCTATCATGTAGCCCAAGTAGCGGGCTTCCATGAGTCCCAACGCACATTTCTTGGGATTGGCTGTCAATCCGGCTGTTCGAAGTGCGTCCACCACCGCTTGTACCTGTTCCAAGTGGGTCTGCCACTCGGAGCTCTAAATAATGATGTCATCAAGGTACGCTGATGCATACGCCTGGTGGGGTTCCAGCACCAAGTCCATCAACCTCTGGAACGTGGCCGGAGCGCCATGTAACCCAAAAGGCAAGACAACATAGTGGAAGAGACCCTCCGGCGTAACAAAGGCGGTTTTCTCCTTGGCGGACTCCGTCACTGGCACCAGCCAGTACCCCTTGGTCAGGTCGAGCGTGGTAAAATATCGCGCCTGTCCCAGCCTATCAATCAGCTCATCCACCCGGGGCATGGGGTAGAGATCGAACTTGGATATTTCGTTCAATCTCCTAAAGTCATTGCAGAATCTTAAGGAGCCATCGGGTTTTGGTATTAGGACAATGGGACTAGCCCATTCACTCCGGGATTTTTCGATGACCCCCAGGCGTAGCATTGTCTTCACTTCCTCTGATATGGCTTGTCTTCGAGCCTCCGGTACGCGGTATGACTTCAGGCGTACCTTCAGGTGGGGCTCGGTGACAATGTCATGTCGTATCAGACTGGTCCTACCCGGCAACTCGGAGAAGACATCGGGGTTCTGCTGAACCAGCCGTCTGGCCTCTCGCCTCTGTTGCTTGGTGAGGGCTTCTCCAATCCTTACTTCCGGTTCGTCCTCTCCAGAGGTTGCTGCAGCCGGGTTTGAACGACCCGAAGAGGAGGGAGATGGGGAAAAATCAACCATCAGGCTTTCCCGTTCCTGCCATGGTTTTAATAGGTTGACATGGTATATTTGTTCAGGTTTCCGCCTACCGGGCTGCAATACTTTATAGTTGACCACCCCGACTCTTTCCTTTATCTCGTAGGGGCCTTGCCACTGAGCCAGGAATTTACTCTCCGCCGTGGGGATCAATACCAACACCCGATCCCCGGGTTTAAAGGTCCGCACGGTGGCTTGTCTATTGTAGCGGCCGCTTTGCGCGGCCTGAGCCTCCTGTAAATGCTCCTTCACAATTGGCATGACCGCGCTTATGCGGTTCTGCATTCCTAAAATGTGTTCAATCACACTTTTATGGGGGGTTGGCTCTTGCTCCCATGTTTCCTTTGCCAGGTCCAACAATCCCCGGGGATGTCGCCCGTATAACAATTCAAAAGGCGAAAACCCCGTGGATGTCTGTGGCACCTCTCGTATGGCAAACATCAAATAGGGAAGCATCATATCCCAGTTTTTCCCGTCTTTGGAGATCACCCTTTTTAGCATGGTTTTCAGGGTTTTATTGAATCGTTCTACTAACCCATCCGTCTGAGGATGATACACAGACGTACGCAACTGCTTGATCTGGAGTAGCCGGCATAGTTCTTTGGTCACTTTAGACATGAATGGGGTCCCCTGATCCGTAAGGATCTCCTTGGGCAACCCCACCCGGCAGAACACAGAAAACAACTCCCGAGCTATAAGCTTCGCCGCAGTATGTCTGAGAGGTATCGCCTCTGGATACCGGGTGGCATAGTCAACGATCACTAGGATGTGTTGGTGCCCTCGAGCAGACTTTACGAGGGGCCCCACCAGATCCATCCCTATCCGTTCAAAAGGGACTTCTATAATGGGTAACGGCACCAATGGACTGCGAAAGTGGGCCAGTGGTGCGGTAAGCTGACACTCCGGACAGGTTTCGCAGAACCGTTTTACCTCCCCAAAGACCCCGGGCCAATAGAACCTTTGCAATATTCGCTCCTGCGTTTTCTTGACCCCTAGGTGGCCACTCATCAGGTGTTTATGAGCCAAGTCGAGGACCCGCCGGCGATACGGCTGGGGCACCACCAACTGCTCTACCCCCACGCCCCGTATTTCATCTACCCGGTAGAGTAAATCCTGCTTAAGAGCGAAATGGGGGTACCTTACCTGGGCACCGGGCAGCTGTGCCACCCCGTCAATTACCATCACCCGATTCCGGGCATGTATTAATGTAGGGTCCTGGAGTTGGGCTGTCCCTAACGCATCCGGGGATGCCTCCAAGTCCGGGATGGGCTCGACCGTCTCAGCCTCTCCTGCCAATACCTCTAGGGGCGACCTATCGGGTTCACACTCTGTCCCTATCATGGGGACCCCTATGGCAGGCGTCCCGGATTCAGGATTGTAGGGCTCAGGTCCCGGACTGACCAATATCTGAGGGGACTTAGGAGGTCCCTTCCATAAAGTCCAAAAATAGGGCAGATCCCTTCCTAGGATCACGTCATAGGGAAGAGAGTTAATAAGTCCCACCTCATGTTGCACCTGACCGCAAGGTGCTGTGATGGTGACAATCCCCGTGGGATAGTCTCGGCGGTCCCCATGTATGCAAACCACCCCCACGGTACGTCCTGTGGCCTTTACTTTAGCCCTTAGAGTTGATCGCACAAGGGTCACTAAGCTTCCGGAATCCAACAAGCCGGTAACCGGACATCCATTCACCTGTATTTGGCACAAGTGGGGCTCCGTCTCTGGGGAGACCAGGTCAGCGGTACACACCACCTGAGCATACATTGAACCACGCCGGGTAACCCCACAATCCATGGGCTCCGTGGTGAGTGGACACTGGGCTTCCATATGTCCCACCCGCTGGCACCGCCAACATCTAATAGGGAAGGAAACCCCCTTGACCTGTTGTCGTTTGGGGTACATAACCTTCCGGACCTCAGGGACGGAGCGTACGGCCTCAGACGGGACGGTAGCGGATTCCCGCACCGGTGTCAGCGGTGGGTCCTTGACCCTAGGCTTGGAGGGGCCGGACCGACGGGCGGTACACAAAGTCTCAGTGTCCCGTATCAAGTCCTGCGTAGCCACATGCCGCTCTACCAGGCCCACTAATTGATCCAGGGTACTTGGGTCGCCCTGTCCTACCCACCGTTGAATAGTGACGGGTAAGGTGCGCACAAAACGATCAACAACTACCCTTTCCACCATTTGCACCGGGCTCAGAGTGTCAGGCTGCAACCACTTTTTTACGAGATGCAACAAGTCATAGGCCTGTGAGCGTACAGGTTTGGCTTCCTCATAGAACCACTGATTTACCCGCTGAGCCCGTACATAGGTATTCACCCCCAATCGAGCAAGTATTTCGGCTTTCAGGGTTGCATAGTCTATGGCGTCCTCGGTACAGAGGTCCAGGTACGCTTTTTGGGGCTCCCCCGTCAGATAGGGCGACAATACCTCAGCCCACTGGGGGGTCGGCAGCTTTTCCCGCTCGGCCACCCGCTCAAACACCGCCAGGAACGCTTCCACATCATCCCCCGGGGTCATCTTTTGCAACGCTTGTCTCACCGCTTTCCGGACGCTGCCGTCGTCACCCGATCCCGGGGTTGTTGCTGCCGGTCCGGCACGGATCGACTTGGCCAGGAGAACCATCTGTTCTTGGTGTCTTTGTTCCTGCGATTTCAAGGATTGGAGCAGGTGTGCATTGGTCTGTTGTTGCTGTGCATTAGCCTGAGCCAAATGCTTTAGTATGTCCTCCATAACGTCGCCGGGTTTGGGCTGTAGTATAGCCGCTTGAATCCAGGACATGTGCTACCGGGTCACAAGAAATGGAAGCTACACCTCACCGGGCTGGCATGCCCGCCGATTCTCCACCATATGTGAGGTAGCGTGGTCGGCTGCGCAGCAGAAGACACGGGATCCAGGCATCAAGGTTCACAGCATCCGGTTTAATAGTCAAACAAAAGTCCATAACATTACACATGGGCCTCTCCGGCAGAGAACTCAGGGAGTTGTGTTCACTCCCTCACACACTAAGATCCCACGCCCATCTTTCTGTTTCCTTTTAACCCTGTAGGGAAACAGCATTAACCCCGGAGTGGAGTTACTTTCTATCATGGAGTGAGCACAACCGGGGCGAGACGTACCGGCCGTCATAGATAACCCCGGTCACAGTCTCACAGTGCCCATACTTTTGCACCGGTCAAATTTTGTTTACATGCGGATTGCACATTTTCTGTTAGTACAATAAACCTCATTTCAATCCAGAAATATTACTCAGTCCATCAGTTATTAGATATATGAAACTGAAATAGCTGTTGCAAAAACCCAAATTGTTATAAAGAAAAAAGGTTAACATTAATAGGGGAGCCCAAACTTTTTCATAAGACTGTATATTGTGATGCGGGCCATATATTTCAATGGGGCCATATATTTTGATGTGAGCAATATACTGCGACGGGGTCATATATTTAGATGGGGCCATATATTGTGATGGGGTCATATATTTGGATGGGGCACATATTGTGATGGGAGCCATATATTTTGATGGGGGAAATATATTTCGATATTGGGCCATAAATTGTAATGCAGGCCATATAATGCTTTGGGGGGGGTCGTATATTTTGATGGGAGAAATATATTGAGATGGGGCCATATATTGCATTGGAAGCCATATATTGCGATGGATGCCATGTATTTCTATGGGGGCCATATACTGCGACAGGGGCCATATATTGTGATGGTGCTACATATTGTGATGGGAGCTATATATTTTGATGGGGGCCATATATTGCGATGGGGGTCATCTATTGCGATGGGAGCCAAATATTGCGATTGGGAAAAATATTTCAATGGGGGCCATATATTGCGATGGGGGCACGTATTTTGATGGAGGCCATATATTGCGATGGGGGCATATATTTTGATGGGAGCCATATATTGCGACGGGGGTCATATATTGCGATGGGGGTCATATATTTCAACGGGGGCTAAATATTTTGATGGGGGTCCTATTTTGCAATGAGGAACATATATTTCGATGGGGGCCATACTAGAGAGGCTCATTCCATAGGTCTGTAATGCGGCTGTGTAAATGAGCCCTTGAAGCCAGCAGATGTACCCACAGCGGTACAATTATGACGCACACTGCTGTGTCGTATGTGGGGACACAATGCAGAATTTTGGAACCTTTTTGCGTACAGTTGTATTTGGAAGAAGAGGTTGGAGCTGCACTGTGTGTCTTGCGTCCAACCAAACCATCCAGGCGGCTAAACGAAGTGTGGCAGGAAATTAGTTTGGCTCAGGATTTTTGGGTTGTATTTCAAGCATGACAATGGAGAAAAAGGGACATAAATGATTGATATTTTTAAAGGAATGGACTGGGTATAGATATAATCTGTGCAAGAATACTATAATTTAGGTAGTATTTGATGGAATACTGGTTTTTAATATTGATAGTAGGGGTATATGTTAATAACATAGGAAAGGGAAAGGATATATAAGCTTTTCAGCCAAAATATATGGCACATATTACATTAGCAAAAGTGGCCTGATTTTTTTTTCTCTGACAACAGCGCCACCCTGGCCCATGGCTGTGTCTGGTATAACACTCCTTATGTAAACACTGTCCCACTTGCTCCCTGATAAGTCACTAGATGACATTATGAGAGGGTAAAAGTGTAGATAAAAGATCAAGTTTTTTAGTTTGTTTGTTTTTATAAAATAATTTTACTACTTGTTTTTAATTCTTCTGCTTTTTGAGGGTATTGGACAAGTTTGAAAAGTGCTTGGCGTCCAGAGGGTGAGATTGTTAGAACTTAATGCTGCTTATTTCTCATGCTTATTTCTTTCATTATTACTCAAATTAATTTACAATACATAATCTTTTCAAAAATTCTTGTTTTGTGCATATAGCTCCTATGCAGGGATATGAGTTTCCATGGTAACAGACTACATCCTGTGTAGTCTGATCCTGCAATAACATTTCTCTTCATTTTTGCATCATTTGTAATCATTTAAATCCAGTAAACTTGGAAAAAGAATATGGCTGCAGGGTCAGACTACACGGTGTCTGGAACTACGTGGTCTGGAACCATGCAAACATAGATGTCATGGTGAAGGTGGAGAGTAGAGGACAGGGGCTCCTAGACTGGCACTCAGACTAGAGGGATCCTAGCTATCTATAATTTCAAGTTACCTCTGATGGTGAGTGAGGATATCTGAGCTGCCTTGTTTGCACCGGTTCCTGAGCAGCTCTGGTCTTATACCTCCTCCCAACAACCCCTGGAGAGGGCCGGGGCAGGAGTGATAACACCAACAGAAATAAACAGGGGGAAGCCAAATCTTTATCTCATGGCACACACACACACACACACACACACACGTATAAAACAAAAAGAGCTTAGGAGGAAAATAAGAGCTGGGTGGAAACAACAAGACAATGTTGCAGCATGCTCATTGCTCTCTTGTCCACTGGCTTGACAGCTCTAAACTGAATATCTGCCTCTTGGTTATGCCTGTATACACTATGACCAGCCCCACTTCTTGTAGAAAGAGAAAACCCAACCCCGCTTCTTGTAGAGAGACAAAGACCAGCCCCGCTTTTTGTAGAGATATGAAGACCAGCCCCACTATCTGTAGAGAGAAAAAGACCAGCCCCACTACTTGTAGAGAGACAAAGACCAGTCCCATTTCTTGTAGAGAGATGAAGACCAGCCCCACTACTTGTAGATAGACAAAGACCGGCCCTGCTTCTTGTAGAGAGATGAAGACCAGCCTCACTACTTGTAGAGAGACAAAGATGGGTCCTGCTTCTTGTTAGAGAGACAAAGACCAACCCCGCTTCTTGTAGAGAGACAAAGACCAGCCCCACTACTTGTAGAGAGATGAAGACCAGCCCCACCACTTGGAGATAGACAAAGACCAGCCCCGCTTCTTGTAGATAGACAAAGACCAGCACCACAACTTGTAGAGAGACAAAGATCAGCTCCGCTTCTTGTAGAGACACAAAGACCAGCCCCTCTTCCTTTATACAAAAACCAGACCCACTTTTTCTAGATACATAAATACAAATACCTGCCCTGCTTCCTGTACTCCATCTTGTAGGTTCTTCTGCTGGAGACAGATTTCAGGTGACACAAAGAAATGATTAGTGTGACACCCTGGCCTATCAGGTCGTCACAGGGTATTGTGAAACCTGTCCTTCTGCACAGTATCTGCATCCTCCTTGGTTACGGATCCCTGTTCTTTGGTGTTACTAAGATCAGAGCTAGGAACACTTTGCACTACAACCACCAGACACACCATTGGGGGGCCTGAAGGGAATAGGGCCGCCCACTTGGGAGGTTGGTAAGGGGAAAGTGAAAAGTGAGAGGAGAAATGAAAAAGAAGTGGAAAGAGAAGGTGTGGAGTGGTGACTCTCAGAGGGAGAGGTCACCGTGTTGGAGCAGGGCTCCTCTAGACTTCTAGGTGGCAGACGTTGGTCTGGGCCTGGTAGGAGCTGGAACCCCGGTCGCAGGGGATCGTGTCAAGGGGCACGTACTGCCAAGGAGGGCGGCCGGCGGCCTTGAGCCATCTCCGGGCAGGGGCCAGGGCACGACGGGGTATGTGGACCCTAGGCCAGGAAGTAGCTTCAAGCGTCCTGGTAATTTACCCGATGGGGGTGAAGTCTTCAAGATTCATCCCTCACCCGCTCCAAAAATCGGGGTACTAGCGCAACGAGGGGATAGGACTTTTCCCAAAACACAGTCCATCAAATCCCAAGCGTGAACCCTGAGAGCAAGCTCACTCCGTTAGCCATACGGGTGAGTGGGACCCGATTAGTTCCCCAATATAGGGTCCAAACAGTGAAGAAGGTGCCACGGAAAAGGTCACAGGCTAACAAGCAATATCAAGGGCACGGATCCAAGCGTGCTCCATCCTTGCTGCAGCGGTGCTCAGAATTCTGGTTCACAAGTTGTTGGTGTCAGTATTCTTGGACTGAGTACGCAGAAACCCTTTCCTTTCCCAACGGCACCCCTTCGCTATCACCACCGGGCTCCGGGGCACAACCCCCTACCCACGGAGGGGTTAGACACCTTGCTGCCATACCACCGCCACCGGGCGCTCCCAACAGCAGTGGTGGTACTCCATCTTACCACGCACTGTGAGTGGTGTCACTAACTTCCAAATCCCCTGTACATATCCCCCTCTTCACTTCGAGTGTCCGCGCGACCCCCTCCCGGGTCCGGAGACCCCTCAAGCCACCGCGGTTCCGGATCAGAGTGGCTCGGCCGCTGACACCGGGGCGGTACAATTAGCAAATTAAACAGAAGAGAGCAAACATAATTTATAAAATAAAATTGTGGTTCATTGGATTTTTGCCTTCTTTTGGATCAACGTCTAAGGTTATAACAACTTTATGGGACTATAAAAATAAATAAAATAATTTGCAGATTGTCTCTTTTTACGGTATTTATCTAATTATATCAAGTTGCCTGAAAGCACAAGGTATCCGACCATGTAAATATCTACTGATGGACCTGAAAATGGAAAAAAATAAACAAAAAAAAAAAGAATACCGGAAAAAAGTGATCCGCTTGATACAACTGCCGGTCAGATCACAGCTTTCATGTTTTTGAAATATTATAATGAAGAAATGATTCTGTTTACAAAACATGGACGCTCATTTTTCTCCGCATGACTTTACAAAGGCTTCTGTGTTTTAACTATTGTTACAATACAGATAGAGGATCTAAAGAAACCTAATTGGACTCATACATGTCTGGTTATGAAATAAATACAGCTTTATTCCCACTGCAGCACCTATAGGACTCATATAGAGAAATGCAACAACTCCGTCACATCCATTTAACTTCTTAGTGGCCACTCTCCTCCCTGTGCACATTGATCAGGGACACAGAGCAGGCAGACCTGCCAAGTGATACTATCAGTGTTCTAGGTCTCATAGCAGGACAGGATAGAAAGGGTGGCGGAGGATTATGCGAGATCATTGCAAAGGGGAGGGGAATGGTTTAATGGGAGAGGATTTATTGGTTAGATTGGAAAAATGCTGCAAGAGCAGAGAATGCCAATAACACTAGTGGAAATAGTGCCTGTACCAGAGGGGAGATGGAAAGTAACAGGCAGGACTAAGAGCCAAGGAAAGACAGAGCTAAGGATATAGAAGAAACAACCTGCAAGCATAAGAGGTGACCCCAGAGGATGGCTTCTGAGGGGCTGCACTCATACTAAGGTGAGTTACACTTTCTCATCCACAATGGGAGCCCCCCTCCCCATTGCACTACTTTTAGATGTGCTATTGAATCCACCTGAATGACACCTTACCCTACACCTCGTTCCTCCTGGAACATCACAGCCCCATTTACACTACTGAATAATTCTGATGTCTATATGTTTTCTGCTCTGAATTATTCTCAGACTGCATATAAGTGACCAGACAAGGAGAGGATCCTTCCTCCTTATAGGAGCAGCTCCTTGCCCCAGTTTTATACCTGACTTCTGCATGCTGACGCGTTTACCTTTACTGCTTGCAGGAATCAAACCAAGTCCCTGTATACATGCAGGCTGCATATGCGTTTCCTGCGAGGTGGAGCGTCGTCCTGATATACCGCTGCCTGGACGGGACCGGAGGAGCTCACAACTCTGCACTTAGAATGGGATGATTTTCGAGGTGTTAAACTGCCGGCACTTCTTATATTGGATGCTGTCCGAGGTGCTGAACTGCTGACATCTATATTGGGACCTTGTTTGCGCTTCTTCAGCACTTTCTGCATTGGGACACTGCTCCGGGATCTTCTGCCGTCACTTCATGCACTGGGATGCCCTCTGAGGTGCTAATCTGCCGTCACTTCATGCACTGGGATGCTCTCTGAAGTGCCGATCTGCCTGCACTTCCTGCACTGGGACGCTATATTAGGTTCTGAACTGCCTGCTATTATATTGGGATGCTGACCTAGGTTCTGAACTGCTCTGCTGACTCATATGTACAGTGTGCCGGCAGTTTTTCAGAGCCGCCGGCACACTGCACCTGGATCTTCTTAACTGCCTGCACTTGCTGTATCGGAAGCTATTGTGCTTGCACTGGGACGCTATTTGGGGTACTAACTTGCCTGCATTTCCTACATTGGGACGCTATTTGAACTACTTTCCTGACAGCATTTCCTGCATTGGGACGCTATCTGTGGTGCTGACCTGTCTCCACTTTCTGGACTGGGACGCTCTCTGGGGTGCTGACCTGCCTGCACTTCCTCCATGGGTCGCTCTCTGGGGTGCTGACCTGCCTGCACTTCCTCCATGGGTCGCTGATCTGACGGCACTTCCTGCACTGGGACGCTTTCTGGGCTGTTGATCTGCCAGCACTTCCTGTACTGGGACGCTGTTCATGGTGCTGGACAGCAGCCAGATTACGCAGGCGGAGTGTCTCCAGAGCCTGCAGGTCCAGAGCCCTGTGTGCAGCCCTGCCACAGTCTCAGCCCCAGCAGCCAGAGGAGCGTTACCATGAACTGCTTCACCCATCCCAAACCCACTCACGCGGACTCCACCAGCACCAGCAGCAGCGCCAGGTCTCAGCCCAGGAGCTTCCCACGCGCAGAATGCCGGGGGGCAAACGAGGGCTGGTGGCGCCGCAGAACACCTTCCTGGAAAACATCGTCCGGCGTTCAAGTGGTGAGTGCCCGACTACCGCGTCTGTAGTCGGCAACCTGTTTCTGTTGTAAAACTATCACCCCGACTTTGCTGTCAGAGCAGGCTGAGAGTTGTAGTTTCACAATGGCAGCAGAGGCAAAGCCGACTACCTCTTGTGTGTGCACTGTCCTATATCTATTGGGTGATGCATTTATACGGGCTCTACTCTAAATCGATTTACTGTGCAGTCTATTTTCTTCCTAAACTTTCTGGGACTAGTGTTCTGTAAAGGAATCAGTCACAGAAAATTGTAACTTATGCCTCATGATGACTACTTTATCTAATATTCATTCCCCAAATGCTGAGACCTTGTACAAGGATTAGAGCATTATAGTATTACTAGGGTCAGAGCGCTGCCCGGACTGCACATGGGCACAATCCTCAGCCAGGCCTGAGAGTGGCAGAAAAGCCCCAATATCTCCCACCCTGGGCTATCAACTCATCAGGGGGACTGGATGCTGGGAGTTCTCTAACTTGTGGGCTGATCAGGAGTTATACTCACAAATGCATAAAAAAAAGTTTGCTTTATTTATTTTTTTTTGCACCTATGTGTATTTATTTCTCAAACCCAGAGAGACTTGTTTGGGTTCTGGCTTAGATACTAAAGGAGATTATAGTTTTAATTTACAAAATTAAATGTAAATATATTAATTTAATATTCAATTTATGTTCAATGTATAGTTATTTCAATTTAAATATCATCTATTTATAAATACACAGCAACTTATGATAGTCAGAAAATCTGTATATGCATTATCTGCATTTTATATTGTACATAACAGAAAATAATACCTATGTATCTATCACAGCAAATATATATATTATACACACACCTAGCTATATAAATAACTCTTAAGTGTGCTATTGACAAAATATGTAGTTTTTGCAGTTTTAGTGTAGAAGTATATACTTTTTATATCTGTCTGCATCTATTTAGCCATTCTTCTATATCTAGCTGTCTATTATCCAATCTTTATCTATGTATTCTATTTATATATCTAATCATTCATCCCTATCTGTCCATCTATTTATTCTGCCCTCTATTCTATCTATATCCTATCCATCCATAGCAAACTATCCATCCATCCATCCGTTCATATCTATCTATCCATCCATCTCGTACATCTATCCATTCCTATCTATCCTTCTATCTATTCTTTTATCCATCTATCCATCTATTTATCCAGCTATCCTATCTATCTATTCCTCTATCTTTCAATAATTTATCTCTATCATATATCATTCTATATATCCTAATACCTATCTATTTATCTATCTGTCCTTCTATCCTAATATCTAATCATCTATCTATCCTTCTGTCTATCCTTCTACCTATCTATCTAATCATCTATCCTTCTATATATTCTAATAGCTATCTGTCCTTCTATCCTAATATCTATTCATTTATCTATCCTATCTATCTGTCTATCCATCCTTCGATATATCCTTATATTTATCTATCTTTCTATCTATCTATCTATCCTCCTGCCTATCCTTCTATATAGCCTAATATTCATCTATCTATCCTAATGTGTATCTGTCCTTCCATCCTAATATATATTTATCTATCCATCCATCCATCCATCTCTATCTATCGCTCTTTACTTGCCAAAATCACTATTCTTACACAGTGCCTACATTTTACCTATTTTTTTTCAATGATATGTGGCTCCTTTAACTAAATGTGAGAACTCGCTGTGTTCATTTCATACTAAATAAGCTTTGTCTTGCAAAATAATATAATCCTTAAAAGCCCAGGGTAATATAAATGGCTCTAAATGACCTGTACTTGAGGAATACAATGTGTTATGTAACTAACAGGCACGCACATAGGAAAGCCCTTGGGGCCCTTTGGGCATTACAGATATAAAACTATATGACGTGTTTGATCACTGTTAGAGCCTATAAAAAGATGAGATGTAGCAGAGCTGAGTTTGTCACTTCGCGCATAATGATGCTGTGATATCTGCTGTTTTCCATTGGACTCCCTATACAGGATCATTAGTCTCTGTATAATGGCTACACTGCAGTCAGCTCTGCTACAGTGTGTCTTTTTTGCTTGAGATGTTGTAGCAATTTCAGGTGTAAATATTGACAATTATTGTATATTTTAATTGGTAAAATAAAAGAAAACACAATGTTTCCTCCGGTCACAGTTTACCTTATTTTCCTTACTTGCCACCAGAGGTCATCCTAAGTGCTTCCATACAACGAGGGCTGCGAGTAGTAGCTCATAATGTCCCCAAATGTTCAGCTCACCTTACCCAACATACAGCACAGCAGTATAAAGGTTACACATTGTGAGTTACATGAAAACAGAAGTGCCTCCAAGTACGAAGTCCTCTTATGTCCGATAGTGAATAATATCATTGATGGATCCTGCTACATTAAAGTTAAAGGGCCCCTTTCAGAACATATTTACATACTGAAATAGTGTCTGGCTGTATAGGTGCTTGTCCTGCAATAAAAATGACACCTTTATTGTACAGATCCGATGTGCCAGTCATGAGAAATAGTATAAAAGACAAAGCTGGAAGTGCAAAGGGGCGTGTAAGTGCACTTAGAAGAGGGCGGTCCGGTGCAGTGACACGCCCCCCAGTGCACTTCCTGCCTGATTTTCTTGCAGATTCTACACTAGATTTCTTATGATTGGCACGTCACATATCTATAAAAAAGGTATTTTTATTGTGGACAAATTCACATACAATCATATAACTATTTCCATGTACTTGATGACAGAGTCCCTTTAAAGCAGTGTTTCTCAATTCCAGTCCTCAAGACCCAACAACAGATCATGTTTTCAGGTTTTCCTCAATGTTACACAGAGAATAATTCCATCACCTGTGCAACATTAAGGAAATCCTGAAAACTGATTGAGGAAAACCTGAAAACATGATCTGTTGGTGGGTCTTGAGGACTGGAGTTGAGAAACACTGCTTTAAAGGATATGTTTTATACTTCCCAAGTAGTTGCCTGGATTTTCATGCTGTTGCCTTGCTTTACTTCATCCATTCCAGATCCAATACTCAATCCTTTCACTCAGACTTCCATCTTTGCTCTTGTATTGATTTGCTGCCCTATTGGGCTGCAGGTGCCTCTTACATATGCATTAGCTTTTGGCTACAAAAAGACCGGTCTGCTTTACATTGGCTGGTTATTAAAAATGGGGGGGATCTGTTACGTGACCACCGGAGTCCGCTCCATCGACTTCTACTCCGATTGCCAGGCGACGCCGTGTTCCTGCCATGGATAGTGCTGGTGGTGGGAGAGGAGTAGATGCCAGCGGTGCCGGTGGGCGCAAGCTCCGATCATCCACTGGTCTGGGTTTCCTGGGGATCTGCAGTGCCACTGGCTGACTGTAGGTGGCAGGTGTCTCCCAGCTGAGGTACCATCATTCAGCTACAGCCTATGAGAAGACACCACACCCTTTTTAATGCCCCTCCTGTCTGCTGACCTCTGCCAGAGATAGTTCTGAGAATTTTGGCTCCTGTTTCTTCCTGTGATTTTGTGTGCTGATTACCGCTTGTTTCCTGACTACCCTCCTGCCTGCTGTTTATGTACCTCGCTGCCAGTCCCGGATTTGATCTTTGCTATGTTTTCTGATTACTCTTTGCCTGCCGATTCTGTCCCTGTTCTGCAATTCCTGGTTTGACCCTGCCTGACTAGTACTCTCATCGGACTGCAGCCTTCCACAGGTAGTGATCTCCAGGGTCCTGTGTAATTCCAAATCCCTGTATAGGGGTTAAAGGGTTTCAGGGTTCTGGGGGTCCTGCTTGGTGAGCGGCTTCCCTCTAGCCTGTCCATTACAGCCCATCTGAGTCTGTGGATCCAGGCAGGCATTACAGGATCCCACACCTTTTTTTTTTTTTAATTATTTCATTTTCAACTTCCCAGCAGTGACCTGGGAGTCAGAGATACATCCAAACATCTTTTCTATGCTGTTCCCATTCCTTTTGAGTGCTGTTTCCATCCATTTCATCTATTTCCACCCCCCAGCCATCCTAGGGCAGTGTGCAGGAAAACTGCCCCAGTTCCCCATAGACTTCCATTATACTTGTTACTTGAATCAAGCTCGTCTGAGCATCGGACCCGCTCGAGCCTTTTAGTG
Source organism: Anomaloglossus baeobatrachus (assembly GCF_048569485.1). Taxonomy (NCBI): domain Eukaryota; kingdom Metazoa; phylum Chordata; class Amphibia; order Anura; family Aromobatidae; genus Anomaloglossus; species Anomaloglossus baeobatrachus. The sequence continues at coordinate 54,916,892 of NC_134364.1, read as the reverse complement.
CTCACTCATCACAACTCACAAATGCTCTTCTGGATGAATGGGCAAAAATTCCCACACACCTCCAAAATGTGGTAGAAAGTCCTCCCAGAAGAGCGGAAATTATTGTTCCAAATGGATGAACTCCATATTATTGGCTATGGATTTAAAATGGGATGTATACATACGCACGCAGTAAGAATAAGTATATCAATGCTAAAGAAATTGAATTTGTTTAACATTTTTCCCTTCATGGTAGATATCTCCTTCTTCTTGTATATATGTCCCCCTCCTTGTATATTTGTTTGCCGCAAAGATAGCAAAAAACCAGAAACATTTTATTCACCCTCCTCGGCTCCCACTCGCGGGGTGTCCTCTCTGAGCCGCGAGGCATTTCAGCTGGATGTGCACCCTCTGACGCACATCCAGCTGAAGCAAGGCAGGAACTTTGGTCAGTGGGCCTTCATGCAACACCTGGCGATCTTCAGCACCTACCTTTCACAACCGGATACCACGTCCTCGACACCTCCGTGGCTCTGCATTGCCTGCAGCAGTGTGATGAGGTTGCAGAGTGATGACCTCATCCTACTACTGCACACTGGACTACGGGATGAAGTGCTAACATTCTGCTCCACTTACCTTGCTTCCACCACAGGGCTTCGCATGCAAATTAACCATCGGAAGGAAGTGACACAGCCAGGCCCCTCTGTTGCGGCTGTGACTGGGGCCTGGTGAAGAGGGAGGCCCAGCCCGGGACTTCATAAAGCTAAGTAATTACCCCAGGCTTTGGCCGGGTCCTCCTCTTCACCGGGCCCCATACACGCAAGTCATGGTTGTCATTCCCTGATGGTGGCCCTGGATCCATGGGCACCCTGAATCCCTGGTCCCAGACACGATCCCTGCGACCCCAGTCAGTCTGCCCATTAGTGAAAGTGCCTTATGGAATAAACAGAGGGCTGGTAGGGATCCCGATGGTGGGGACAGATGACGGGTTAAGATTTTTTGTCTCTTTTTTTTTTAATCATAATCAGGGAACATTTGTTTCATGTGGAGCAAATTCATGCAAATAAACCAACATTTGAATCTCGTCAGATCCGCTCATCTCTAGTACACACATATTAGAATGATATCTACAGACATATATATATATATATATATATATATATATATATATATATAAACACACACATATCTGATATACAGTGCCTACAAGTAGTATTCAACCCCCTGCAGATTTAGCAGGTTTGATAAGATGCAAATAAGTTAGAGCCTGCAAACTTCAAACAAGAGCAGGATTTATTAACAGATGCATAAATCTTACAAACCAACAAGTTATGTTGCTCAGTTAAATTTTAATACATTTTCAACCTAAAAGTGTGGGTGAATTATTATTCAACCCCTAGGTTTAATATTTTGTGGAATAACCCTTGTTTGCAATTACAGCTAATAATCGTCTTTTATAAGACCTGATCAGGCCGGCACAGGTCTCTGGAGTTATCTTGGCCCACTCCTCCATGCAGATCTTCTCCAAGTTATCTAGGTTCTTTGGGTGTCTCATGTGGACATTAATCTTGAGCTCCTTCCACAAGTTTTCAATTGGGATAAGGTCAGGAGACTGACTAGGCCACTGCAACACCTTGATTTTTTCCCTCTTGAACCAGGCCTTGGTTTTCTTGGCTGTGTGCTTTGGGTCGTTGTCTTGTTGGAAGATGAAATGAGGACCCATCTTAAGATCCTTGATGGAGGAGCGGAGGTTCTTGGCCAAAATCTCCAGGTAGGCCGTGCTATCCATCTTCCCATGGATGCGGACCAGATGGCCAAACAGCCCCACAGCATGATGCTGCCACCACCATGCTTGACTGTAGGGATGGTATTCTTGGGGTCATATGCAGTGTCATCCAGTCTCCAAACATCACGTGTGTGGTTGGCACCAAAGATCTCGATCTTGGTCTCATCAGACCAGAGAACCTTGAACCAGTCTGTCTCAGAGTCCTCCAAGTGATCATGAGCAAACTGTAGACGAGCCTTGACATGACGCTTTGAAAGTAAAGGTACCTTACGGGCTCATCTGGAACGGAGACCATTGCGGTGGAGTACGTTACTTATGGTGTTGACTGAAACCAATGTCCCCACTGCCATGAGATCTTCCCGGAGCTCCTTCCTTGTTGTCCTTGGGTTAGCCTTGACTCTTCGGACAAGCCTGGCCTCGGCACGGGTGGAAACTTTCAAAGGCTGTCCAGGCCGTGGAAGGCTAACAGTAGTTCCATAAGCCTTCCACTTCCGGATGATACTCCCAACAGTGGAGACAGGTAGGCCCAACTCCTTGGAAAGGGTTTTGTACCCCTTGCCAGCCTTGTGACCCTCCACGATCTTGTCTCTGATGGCCTTGGAATGCTCCTTTGTCTTTCCCATGTTGACCAAGTATGAGTGCTGTTCACAAGTTTGGGGAGGGTCTTAATTAGTCAGAAAAGGCTGGAAAAAGAGATAATTAATCCAAACATGTGAAGCTCATTGTTCTTTGTGCCTGAAATACTTCTTAATACTTTAGGGAACCAAACAGAATTCTTGTGGTTTGAGGGGTTGAATAATAAATGACCCTCTGAATAAACTTTTCACAATTTAAAAAAAAAAAAAAAATAAAGAAATAACATTCTTTTTTGCTGCAGTGCATTTCACACTTCCAGGCTGATCTACAGTCCAAATGTCACAATGCCAAGTTAATTCCGAATGTGTAAACCTGCTAAATCTGCAGGGGGTTGAATACTACTTGTAGGCACTGTATAACCTCGCTTCACTACCACAATACCTTCCTGGAACTGGATTCTAGCGCCAATCCTCTTCTCTTGGGCCTGCCCTGTCTTTTTTAATTTGGTAGCAGTGACACAAATGACCAGACGTCTCTTCTAAACCATTCCCTCCAGGAAACACATACTGAGCTCTTTTGGTTCCTCTTTTTAATACTCCTGTCAATTATTCTTGTTATACCGTTTTTGACCAGCAGATGGTGACATTTATTGCAGACGAGTCTGTATCCCCTTACATCTGTAGAATCAGTTTGCTAATTAGTACAGTTGTGTGATTAATTTAAAATTACAATCACAATTTAAAAAAAAAAAATAAAAAAAGAAACATTCTTTTTTGCTGCAGTGCATTTCACACTTCCAGGCTGATCTACAGTCCAAATGTCACAATGCCAAGTTAATTCCGAATGTGTAAACCTGCTAAATCTGCAGGGGGTTGAATAGTACTTGTAGGCACTGTACATGATTATACTATTACTTATTATTTTATATCAAGGATTGTGGAAAATCCACTTGTGACTTTTAGGATCGCTACTTCCAATAGGTGGCGCTGTGCTAGAGTTTGTCTCCTTTACTGGAGAGACAATTTGAATATTTCCCAGAGGGGCATTGCAGCTATAAGTCCCCTTACCTGGCAGCCAGACTGGCTTGCAAAGTCTCCTTAAGGAGAATAGTGTTCCCCCGTGGTCCCCGCATAGCTTTCTCATGAGCCAGATCAGACACCCCCATACTTTGCACTGACGAGGGGCAAGCACCCCGAAACACCGTGTCTGCAAATTGGGATTCTGATCTGGCTTATATATCCTGAGTCATATTGCAAAGGATTGTGGAAAATCCACTTGTGACTTTTAGGATCGCTACTTCCAATAGGTGGCGCTGTGCTAGAGTTTGTCTCCTTTACTGGAGAGACAATTTGAATATTTTATATCAAGACAGTTGATGCATCTAGTTTTATCATTTGTATCATATTTGTGAACACTACCACGATGCCATATTGTATCACCCACAAAGACCATAAGGGTGCATTAGTTATGTCTAACACCCTCTCCAGGGGCAATACTTAGAGGATTTATGTCCTTCTGACAACTGCTTGGCGGTCTGTTCATGAAATATTTATATGTACCTGTGCATCTAGAACTCGGCTTTTCTGAGACGTCAGGAATCCTATCTGAGACTGATCACAAGTATCAAAGAAAGTCGAAATATACCGGATTTATCTTCTAGGGCTCCTTAGGATTGCTCATTAGTATATGATGAGTGAGGGTCCAGACCCTTCTTATGCTGTGTAATTCCAGGTATAGGCTCTGATATTGATTAACTTCTGTACTGCAAACAATTAAGGGGACGAGTTATTCCGGTTTCTTGGAAGACCTCCTTTAAAAGTTTGTTTCATCCATCATCATCATCAATCATAATAAGACAATTTTATGAGAACTTAGTTACAGATGTTTTTGCTGCTGGGATCCCAGGCTAACAGCTGTAGGTTTTGAAATTATAAGTTTTGCGGACTCCTTTAAGTAATGCCTATATTTTACATAGACCTCCATTCCCAACCACATATATGGGCATGAAGGTCTTTGTAATGTAACTGCATCGACACCTTTATGTCTTCTATCTTTTGTTGCATTCTTGAGTATTTAGTGTTGTCATTCAATTGCAAATGAGGTGTTAAGTGCTCTTGGTGTAACAGAGCACTTCTCGAGCCTCTGCCTCCTGAACTTGTTTTCCCATCCAGCATCAGCATTTTTAAATTGATTGACAGCTGTCTGTGTGAATCAGGAAATCAGACAGTGAACTGTCAATCAAGCTAAAGAGGCTGGTGCTGGGTGGGATCAAGCTCGGGATGCAGCGGCTCGGGAAGCAGAGGCTGGTGAAGTGTGACGCCCCTGGACTAGTCAGGGCGTCACAGGGTACTGCACGCTCTTTACCTCTTAGTGCAGGACTCAATCCCCCATGGTTCTGGGTTCCCAACCTATAGCACTGCCTCCATCCGCATCCAAATCCCAACCACACCTCACACCACACCCTGAGGAGACACACCAGTGGGCTGCTGAGCTGGAATAGGGCTGCCCACCTAGGGGTCAGGAAGGCTGGTGGGAGGCAGGAAGTCAGTGAGAGGAAGTGGAGAGCAAAGCTTAGTCAGTGAAGTAGTAGCTCCCAAAGAGTGAGGAGCTGGGAGTTGGAGCTCCCTGGGAGTTAGAGGTTGGGTCGCAGACGGTGGTCTGGGACCAGAGGAGTCGGAGACCTGGTCGCAGCGTATTGAGGCTGGGTGCCTGGACCCGGTCTTGGAGAACGGGAAGAATCTGAGTCTAATAACCAGTCCGGGACCGAAAGTACGGCGGGGTACTGGACCCTAGATCGGTGACTAGCTTCAGGCAACCTGGCAATTAACCTTCAGAGGATAGTGACTTTATGGACTGTCCCCAAGAAGCTCAGAGATCAGGGGCACTAGTGCAACGAGGGGGATAGGGCTTTCCAACCCATGCAGCCCACAGAAATCCCAAGCGTGAGCCCTTGAGAGCACAGCTCCACTACCAACAAGTGGGGAGCGGGGACCAGACAGCTTTACGCCAACGGGCCACCAGAACACTTCTAGTTTGTGCACAGAGGCAGGCTCCGGACCACCCAGCAGTACTATAGGGGACGGATACCTGGACGGGCTTCCCCAAGAGGGCAACGGCACCCAGAGACTTGGTTTACCTTGTTGTCAGAGTCTACTTTGAGGTCGCATCATCATCAATACTGCCTGAGTGAGTACGTGGTCCTCCCCTGCTTCTAGCCAGCCCTGTGCTCCTCTACACCAGCATTCCCACCATCCCAGAGTCATGGGGCCTCCCCTACCCGTGGAGGGAAACGGCATCTGGCTGCCCCCACTCCATCTCTCCCGGGTATTTCCATCGGCAGCGGAGGTACTCCACTTTACCGTGAACCACGGGTGGCGTCACAAACTCTCTCCCCTCTGTAAATAGCCCCCCTTCTCATTTGAGAGTGGTCGTGAGCAGAGGCTTGGGAAGCAGAAGCTGGGAACGCAGAGGTTGGTGAAGCAGCGGCTCGGGAAGCAGAGGTTGGGGAATCAGCGGCTCGTGAAGCAGAGGTTGGGGAAGCAGAGGCTGGGGAAGCAGAGGCTCGAGAAGCAGATGTTCGGGAAGCAAAAGTTCAGGAAACAGAAGCTGGGGAAGCAGCAGCTTGGGAAGCAGAGGCTGGGGAAGCAGAGGCTCGGGAAGTGCTCTGTTACAACCAGAGCACTTAAAGTGGCTGTCCACTACTTTTACATTGATGGTCTATGCTTAGGATAGGTCATCAATCTCTGATCAGTCAGACAGTGGAAGGTCAATGAAGCTAAAGAGCCTGGTGCTGGGTGGGAACAAGCTTGGGAAGCAGAGGCTCGGGAAGCAAAGGCTTGAGAAGCAGAAGTTCTGGAAGCAGAGGCTCGGGATACAGAGGCTGGGGAAGCAGAGGCTCGGGAAGCAAAGGCTTGAGAAGCAGAAGTTCTGGAAGCAGAGGCTCGGGATACAGAGGCTGGGGAAGCAGAGGCTCGGGAAGCAAAGGCTTGAGAAGCAGAAGTTCTGGAAGCAGAGGCTCGGGATACAGAGGCTGGGGAAGCAGAGGCTCGGGAAGCAAAGGCTTGAGAAGCAGAAGTTCTGGAAGCAGAGGCTCGGGATACAGAGTCTGGGGAAGCAAAGGCTCGGGATGTGCTCTGTTACAAACAGAGCACTTAAAGTAGCTGTCCACTACTTTTACATTGATGGTCTATGCGTAGGATAGGTCATCAGTCTGATCAGCTGGGGCCTGACACCGGGCACCTCTGCCAATCAGCTGCTCTTGATACTGACGGCGACAGCAGGTGCTATATATATATATATATATGGAGCCTTGGGGGGTTGATCTCACTGACAGATTCCACTATGCCTATATACATTCCTATACAGCTAGATTTACACAGAGTTCTGCATTCTTTTCTTTTACCCTTTTGGTAACTTATTGGTACCGAAACTCAGTAGAACCCTCTAGTGCAGGTGATTGAGCACCAGCGGGGTTATTCCTTACCACATCACAGCGACTATAATGAGCGCGGAGGTCTCAGAGTAAATCTGCTTTAATGTGACAGTGAAAATGATGCGGACCCTAAATAAAGCTGGTAGCGGCTTCTCCTTCTCTACGCCCACATGGTTCTCTGATGAAGCTGGAGCAGATGATGTGATAATGCATCATACTAAGAGCAAAGGATCATCAGCAAAACATCAAGACTGAGAAATCCAACATAATGAAGACTATTACGGTAATTGCACTAGGTCCTTAAATGGAATCTGTCAGTTGAATTTCACCCTAAAATATATATATACAGTGCCTTAATAAGGTATTCATACCCCATATTTTTTTCCCATTACACCCACAAACCAAAATGTATTTTATGTGATATTCTAACACTTAGTAGCAAGTATTTGTGATGTGTAAAGGAAATGATACATGGTTTTCTAAATATTTCAAACCTAGAAATCTGAAAATTGATATGTGCATTTGTATTCAGCCCCCTGAGTCAGTACTTTGTACGATCACCTTTTGCTGCAGTTACTGCTGCAAGTCTTTGGGGATGTCTCCACTGGCTTTGCACCTCTAGAGGCTGACATTTTTGCCTATTCTTCATTACACACGAGCTCTCGCTCAGTGAGATTGGATGGAGATGTCTATGGTCTGGGCCGCTCACACACAGGAATCTGCTGTGATCATCTAAACCCTCCATTGTCGCTCTGGCAGGATGTTTAGGGTTGTTATACTGCTGGAAGGTGAACCTATGCCCCAGTCTCAAGTCTTCTGCAGTCTCTAACAGGTTTTCCTCCAGGATTGCCCTGCCCTGTAGCATTGCTCCATCCATCTTCCCATCATCTCTGACCAGCTTCCCTGCCCCTGCTGTAGTAAAGCCTCCCCACAGCAGGATGCTGCCTCCACCATTTGTGACGGTGGGGATGCTGTTTTCAGGGTGATGTGCAGTGTTTGTTTGATCTTCCGTGTGTCATGTAGGGGACACAGCGAGCATGTAGAAGACTGTGCTCTGGTCAGATGAGACCAAACGAGAACTTTTTGGGCTAAATACAAAATGCTATGTGCGGTGGAAAACTAACGCCATGCCCTGCTCAAGATTGCAGATACTTTCTCCCCTCTCCACAGAGCAGAAATAAGTGTACAAACACCTCCCTCCTGCTATCTCTAACCCTAAGAAAACAGAGAAGAGAAAACAAAGAGCCTCCAGAACCAGCAGCTCTTATCACTTTTTAACATTTTTTTGCAAATCACTAAGCTAGATAAAGGGACTTGCAGCCATTCTGACACAACAAAATGCTGGACTTTTTTTTTTATGAAGACTATTTGTAAAGTTGTATAACTCTGCATTTAGGAAGCAAATTAATAATCTTTAAAATCATTAATTTAACTTAATTTGATTATTAACCACTTCATACCTGGGCGAGTCTCCATTTTTTGTTTTCTGCTCCCCTTTTTAATTTTTATTTTTTCGCTTTTGTTGCTATTTTCCGAGAACCATAACATTCTCACTTTTCGAGATCTGGGGCTCAGTGATGGCTTATGTTTTGCAACCTTAGCTGCACTTTTTAATTCTACCATTTTGGGTTAGATACAAAAAAAAAAAAGTAATTCTGCCATTTACATTTTTCTCATTCTGCCATTTACCAAGCAAATTATTTTATTTTATATTTTGACATATCAGACATGTCTGAACCTGGTGATACTGTACCGCCCCCGCGTCAGCAGCCTGCCGCCACTGCTCGGATCCGGATCCGCGGTGGCTCGAGGGGTCTCCGAACCCAGGGGTCGGGGTCGCACGGCCACTCGGAATAAAGGGGGGATTATTTACAGGGGATCTTATGGACAGTTTGTGACGTCACCCATGGTGTGTGGTAAGGTGTAGTACCACCGCTGCAATGGGAAGTACCCGGTGGCGAGGGTGTGGGCAGTCAGATGTTTAACCCCTCCACGGGTTGGAGGAAATGCCCCGGGACTCGGTGTTGGTGGCAGGGAGGTGCCGTTGGGACGGTCAGGGATCGTTTTAGTACTCACTCAGTCCAATAATACTGACACTGACAACCGTGGTAAACCAAAGTTCGTAGTACCGCTGCAGCAGGGAGGGAGCACGCCTGGATCTCGTGCCCGATGGTGTTGCTGGTTAGCCTGTGGCTTTTTCCGTGGCACCTTTCTTCTAAATGATCCCTCTAGCTTAGAACTATCGGGTCCCGCTCACCAGTATGGCTAACTGGGTGAGCTTGCTCTCAGGGTTCACGCTTGGGATTTTCTGGACTATGTAGTAGGAAAGTCCTATCCCCCTCGTTGCGCTAGTACCCCCGATTTTGAAGCGGGTGGAGAATGGATCTTGAAGGCTCCGTCCTCGTCGGGTGAATTACCAGGACGCCCGAAGCTCCTTCCTGACCTAGGGTCCATGTACCCCGCTGTGCCCTGGCCCCTGCCCGGTGATGGCACAAGGCCGCTGGCTGTCCTCCTCGACAGTCGTGCCCCTTGTCACGATCCTCCTGTGACCGGGGTCCAGCTCCTACCAGGCCCAGACCAACGTCTGCCACCTAGTAGTCCAAGGAGCCCAGCTCCTGACCTCTCCTCTTGAGAGTCACTCCTCAACTAACCGACTCCTAACACTCTTGACCTCCCCTTTACCAACCCCCCAAGTGGGTGACCCTATTCCCTTCAGGTCAGCCACTGGTGTGTCTGGTGGGTGTGGATTTTTATTAGCCTGTTCTTAGCAACACCAAAGGTCAGGGACCCGTAGCCAAGGAGGAGGTGGATATCATGCAGAAGGGCTGATTGCACAATACCCTGTGACGACCTGATAGGCTAGGGTGTCACAATACCAAATGTGTATTTTTTTTTTATTTTTTTTGTTTTATTTTTAATGGGGCAGAGGGGGGGTGATTTGAACTTTTTTATTTTTATTTCAATACTTTTTAAAACTTTTTATTGTATTTAATTGTCCCATAAGGGACTTGAAGCTGCGATGGTCCTATCAACTGTGCTATACAGACTAGTGCTTATGCACTGCTGTGTATGCAAGAATCATGATCTATGAAATCCAGCCATGGGAGGATAGTGATGGCAAACACAAGGGTCTTCAGCTGACCCCCGGCTATCATGACAACCTATCGGCGCACAGTGATCATGTGACGGGTGCACCAATGGGCGGGATCAATGCCGCGCTTAGTATCTGCATGTATTAAAGCAGCATTTACTACTAATTACTAACTATTAACTACTTAGCAGATCCACCCACTGCTGTTAGAGGCACTTTATGGCTGATTAAATCAGCTATAAAGTGCAGGCTGAGTGTATGAGCCCACATCAAAAGCAGGGACACGTCCGATGACATAAATAGACGTCATCAGTCGTGAAGGGTTAACATGAACAACACTCTCTTGCCAGTATTGAAGATACCCATGCCATGCAAATAAATATCTGGTCCCTACCGCTCTAGAGATCTTCATGCATGATGTGTCTGCAGCCAGATCCAGTCCATGACTTGCCCTAAAACCTAAATACTGATTTTCAACTTTGGCTTTAAAGAGATCTAGAATTCGAATATGTGACACTATACACTGGGTGACATATATATTACACATAGTCTGGTCAGATGAGACAGACATTGAACTCTTTGGAGGCCATAATACACACCATGTTTGGAGGCCAAAAGGGAAATCATTCCAAAAACACCAACAGTTAAGTTTGGAGGTGGGAACATCATGGTTTGGGGCAGTTTTTTCAGCATATGGCGCTGGCAAACTTCAAATGATTGAAGGAAAGATGAAAGTACAAATGTACTGAGATATTCTTGATAAAACTCTGCTGCCATCTTCCAGGATGATGAAGATGACCCGACAGTGGACATTTCAGCAAGACAACGATCCCAAATACACGGCCGAGGAAACTCTCAACTGATTTCAGAGAAAGAAAATAAAGCTGCTAGAACGGCTGAGCCGATCACCAGACCTGAATCCATAGAAAATGTATGGAAGGAACTAAAGCTCAGAGCTCATCGAAGGAGCCTGGGACCTGCAGGATGTGAAGAGTGTTTGTGTGGAAGAATGGGCCAAAATCCCACCTGAGCAATGCATGCAACTAGTTTTATCATACAGAAGGCTTCTTGAAGCTTCACCAACAAAGTCTTTGATATAAAATATGAATTAAATTTCAGTAAGTGTGTTCAATACTTTTTCCCTGTGTCATTTCTCATTATTACACATCACTACATTTTTGGACATTTATGCTTTGATTTCTTTGCCTGTGTGGATTGGATGGGTTGTTACTGACATCTGGTCATAAATTTATGTCAGTAACAACTTTTAGAAATATATTTAATTGGTCACGTGCTCAATATTTATATCACCTGCTATATATGATAACTAATGAGAGCAATTGTTAAGGCCACTTTACAGCAACGACATCGCTAACAAGATGTTGTTGGGGTCACGGGATTCGTGACGCACATCCGGCCTCGTTAGCGACATCGTTGTGTGTGAAACATGGGAACGACTGTTAACGATCAAAAATACTCACCATATCGTTGATCGTTGACACGTCGTTCTAATCCCAAATATCGTTGCTGCTGCAGTGTTTGACATCTCAGGAGCGAGGAACCTCACCTTACCTGCGGCCGCCGCCAATGAGGAAGGAAGGAGGTGGGCGGGATGTCACGTCCCGCTTATCTCCACCCCTCCGCTTCTATGGGGCGGTCGCTTAGTGACGCCAAACGTACCGCCCCCTTAGAAAGGAGGCGGTTCGCCGGCCACAGCAACGTCACTAGGCAGGTAAGTATGTGTGACGGGTACTAGTGATGCTGTGCGCCACAGGCAGCGATTTGTCCGTGACGCACAACCGACGGGGGCAGGTGCTTTCACCAGCGATATCGATCGCGATGTCGCTGTGTGTAAAGTGGTCTTTAGATTTGATAGATAATGTCTTGAATAATTAACCCCTTCACGACATGTACGTCATCAGCGGTGTCCCTGCCTTTGATGCAGGCTCACATGCTGAGCCCGCATCTTTCCCGACACTTGTTGACTGATTTACTTACCCATCAAGTGTCTCTAATAGCCCAATTCAATGCCGCGGCCAATCTTTGACAGCGGCATTTAACATTGGCAAACAGGAAGAGCGTCATTAATCCTGCCCATCGGCGCCATGTCATGTGATTGGATGGTATGTCGTGACAGCCGGGGGTCTACTAATGACCCCTGACAATGTCATCACGATCCTCGTATGAGCCGCCATTCATAGTGCCACTCTTGATCATGGGCTGTGCAGTTTTGCAGTTCAGACCTATTCACGCCAGTGTGGCTGAGGTGCAGTACCACAAATGGCCTATCCACCTGTGTGGCGCTGTTGCTACACATTAGCCTAACATGGTACAACCTCTTTGATTATTATAATGCTTTGCTTCATTTTAAAAAATAAAGTTGATTCTGCATGAGAAAGCAATTATCAATTTCACTCCATTGCTGCCGTCCCTTGCATGGTTCGTAGTGTCCGAACTGGTTACATAATATATGTATGCTGGATTTAGGCGTTCTCCTTGTCATTCCGGAGTGCGGATTTCCATTTATTGTATTACTGCATTGACCTTGTTTTGGGATTTAGGTCATTAGGTGTAAAATCTGCGATGATCTGTACTGAATGTTATTTTACATTTCAATAGGATAATGCGGGAAGCCGTGCTGTAATTACAATTAATATCCACCTTTGGGAAAAAAAAATTGTTGTATGTAGTTGGATCTAAAAATCAGTTTTTTTGCAATTAGGGTTTATCAAAAATGTTGCACAGGCTTTATTTCTCTGTATATACCACTTTAATGTAGTTTGTGGTCATAAATAAACAGAGGAGTTCAGAAAAAGACAGATAAAAGTGTTACAAACGCCCCATCTGGCTCTCAGGGTAAGCTCACTGATGGATTCTTAGTTAGCTCCATCTGCAGCCAGCAAGAGTCAGTGCAACATAGAGGGTATACACAGCAAATGATTCAAGGTTTTTAATGAAAACCAATTGCAAAAATTGTTTAATTAGTAATAAAAAAAAATTGCAAAAGGTGGACAACCCTGGTAAAACATACACCCCCCCCCCCCCCAACACACCAAAATTAAAATACTTTATAGAATATATAAAATATATTATTGTACTGTGGACGTATGAGAATAATTTCTTCAAAACAAACAAATCACACAACACAATCATTAAACCCCAGATCAGCGCTAATGTCACATGGAGGTTTTTTATTAACGTCGACGACTGTCATGGCAGCGTTGGGATCTGTTCAGACTACAGATTCTGACACTCCGCCTGATAACTTCTCTGAGGTCTATAATCAGAGCAGGCTGACTCGGGCGTCAACCAACAGATTGGTAGTTCATAGAGTTAATCTCTGCTGGTCTGCTTGTCAGTCATCTTTGATCACATGTTGTGGGGAGACCTATCACATCTGCTTCCCTCATATCTATGCTGGCTAGATCCTTCTACCTATGCCAGCTATAGTTTATTTAAGCTGGTCTGGGGAGGTGTTGTAATACAGATTAAGGCCGGTTTCAGACATCCTTGTTTAATCAGGTACCAGTCACACGCATGGTTATGGTCAAATGTGTGTCATACATGTGTTACACATGTGTTACACGTGTGTCGCGCGTGTGTCACACGTGTGACATCCATGTTTGCATACGTGTGACACGTACCGGGTAAAAGACGTGTCTCTGTAATGAAAAGATGTTCTATATTTACCTGTATCCAACGATGCTGTCTTCTGCTCTGCTGCCTCCCGCTCCTGACCCCCACTCATTATTTTAATTGATTATTGACTGCCCGAGGATTTGGAAGCCGGAGCATCGCGGGGACAGCGACGGACAGCACAGCCGAGGACAGCACTGCCGGGGGCATCGCCGATGACAGGTAAGTATACAGCAGTTTGTGCAGTGACATCCAGGGGGTCATCGGAGTTCCCAATGAACTCTCATGAACCCCTGGAAGTCACCGTCGTGACACTCGCTGTAGCGCAGTTGTCACAGGGGTGTCATCAGGAGGTCATCAGAGTTCATTGGGAAATCCGATGACCTCCTGGACATCACTGCACACACTGCTGGCAGATTACTCACCTGTCACTAGCGATGTCCCCAGCGATGCTGTCCTCGGCGATGCTGTCCTCGGCGGTGCTGTCTTCAGCGCTGTCACTGCGATGCTCCGGCTTCCAAATCCTCGGGCAGTCAATAATCAATGAAAATAATGAGCGGGGGTCAGGAGCGGGAGGCAGCAGAGCCGGGGACAGAAATCGCTGGATACAGGTAAATATAGAAAATCTTTTTATTTAAAAACCTGTGTTTTCTCCGGTCCGTGTCACACTGATGTCACACGGATCACATGGATCACATCAGTGCGCAGTCCGTGTGACACCCGTGCTGCCGGAGAAAAAAAGGGGCAAGTCTCCGTGTGAAATAGCGGGGCCAGACGGTCCGTGTGAAAACACAGCCGTGTGAGTACACAATAGGGTAACATGGGTACATGTGATATCCGTGTTAAAAACGGATGTCACACGTACCTAAAACACGGACATCTGAAACCGGCCTCACTGGTAGTTGTACTAATTGTTGCTGTGTGTGTGGAGCCCCGCAAACGCTGTGTCGGTGCATTACCTTCAGGGACTCCACGCAGCTGGATCCTGTCACCGGTAGGAAATCTTCTATTTGTCGTGACGCCACTCTCAGAATTGCGGTCAGTGGGGACCGCCACTGCAGATTAAGGGATGCCTGGGGCTGATGGTGGGTGCAGTCGGTTGTAATAGCCTCCTGAGAGTGAGGCAAGCCCCAGGGCCCTGTGTAAATGTGTAGAACCACAAGGCGCAGAATAACTTCACACAAGCAGAATGTCTTTCAGGGGTTTTACTCACTGAAGATGGCAGGGTGAGTAACCCGGGCGTAGCTGGGATGAACCAGGCTGGAACCAGGTGTCCTTCAGGCTGACTGATGAGGGTGACTACCGACTCGCCTTCCTTAGCCCTTTGCGTTTTGGGGTAACCCCGACTTTTAGTCCCTATGGGGGTCACCCAGGGAAGTTGCTGACGCCTCTCTCCCCTTCGTTTGGCCCGTTTGCTTGTAGCCTGGACCAGGACACTCCGGCTGCTTGCCTCCTGTGAACTATGGGCCCTAACTGTGGCTACGTGGCTGCGGACTCTGTAGTGTGTTCTTGGGGGTGTGAAGTGCCCCCTCAAGCAGGTTTGGCAAGGAAAGGTGGATCTATCCCTGCACTGGGACCTACTACCCGTTTGGGCCTGGTAACTCCCTAGCAGTCTCCTTACTTCCCACTCCGTTGCTCTCTCTTTAGCTGAAGATGGATTTCGGGTAGCACTACTAGGTGACCGTTCTCCCCCGTCGGTAGCCACCGCGCGGACGCTGTCAGACTGCAACAGCCCCAGGGGTCTGCTCCTGACGTCTGCTCCTGACGTCTGCTCCCCCTCCACTGCACACTGAACCGGCTCACTGCTCCTCCTCTCCTGTTCTTGCCTACGTCACCTAGCAACCAGGCTCTCTTACCACACCCCTTGAGTGGAGATGGAGGCTTTACCCCCTCCACTATTCCAGTGGAGGTGAAGGCTTTGCCCCCTCCTGGGATCCCCAGGGGTCCTCCCAAAGGTACATGTGTGAGACCTGATCACTATGCGCCTGTGTAGTCACACCTCGGTCAGCCTTCTGGGTTACCTGTGTTGTACTGTCCCCAGGATGGGTGCAGTACTCAGTGGTGCCTGACCAGGTCAGGGGCGCCACATTCCCCCTTAGTTATCACCAGCACGTCCTCGGGCTGCAAGACAACATTTTAAAATGCATGCATGCATAAAACGTTAAAACATGTAAAACATTTTTAAAACCACCTGGTACCATACATCACCACCCTCCACCCACAAGTCCGTTAACCCACCCAAAACCCTCTCAGGAGGCAGGTCACCGGTTTCTTTTGGTAACCAGGTCTGGGCCATCCGTTTCCCCAGACCTTTCCTCCAATCTGCCTCTCCCGTTGGCCGCGCCTTCAGCCACTTCTGGCAGGATGTAGAGGCGGCTTTCATGGTCTGGTGGTTTTCAGGGTATACCTGGCCTGGTGGAGCCGCGCCTTCAGCCTCTTCTGGCAGGATGTAGAGGCGGCCTCCACAGTTGGTGCTGACCAGGTACCCTCTTTGTGGTGGAGAGCCAGGCCCCATAAACAGGCATGCTCTCTGGTTGCAGGTGAGCCAAGGCCCCATAAACGGACGTGCTCCCTGGTTGCAGACGAGCCAAGCCCCTAAACAGGCTGGCTCTGGTGGTGGTACCCTCTGGTGTAACTATTTACACTGCGAGAGTTTGTGGCTATAGCCAGTTCATAGCCTTAAGGTTTATGGGTTTCTCACATTAGTTTATGTGGGCACATACTTAAACTTGGAAACGTTGCAAACTGGTCAAAACTGTAACTTGCTGTACTTTACTTTGCTTCAAACAGATTCCTCCTCACCAGGGCTTGGGCCTGTAGGGCTGCGGCACCTGTTGCTTTCTCGATCTCTTTCATCGTCCGTGGTGGTCTCATCAGTAGGTTCTTTGTCTTTTCTTTCTCTATCTCCGTCTTCTTCTGTGTCTGTTTCTTTTGCAGGACTGCTGTAAGGATGTCTGGTACATGGCGTAACATCCAATGCATACCAGCCTCTTTCTCCTTGGTGCATGGTAAATTCCACTGAGTCTCCTGTTCGTAGATTTCTGCCTGGATGTCCTCTGGGCAAATGGGCTCTAACGTCTCTTCTGTTAACAAAAATGCCCTCTTTCATACCAGGTGCTACTATGAAGCCGTATCCTGATTTCAAGCTGAAGTCTTCTACTACACCACGACAAAGTGGACCTCTAACCTGGGATTTGGCTCTTCTCAAAAACCGTTTCTCCTCCAAGTCTCTGGCCGTGACTTCATCTTTATTCTCTGGAGACTGCGGTGCAGGGGAAAACTTGGTTCTACTACGGCGCCGTGTCCTACGGGCTGGATTCTGCTGGGTTGCTGCTTCACTGTTTGCAGGCTCCCAGGTGAGGTTGCTGGACAAATCTTCCTCTTCATCCCAGCGAGAATATGGCAACATCTCTGGCTCTGGGCATGGATCCACTGCTGATGGCTCCGGGGTCAGCTCCTCAGCCTTCTGGCCTCCTCTCCCCCTTAGTTCTTCTGAGCACTCCTTTGGTGGCAGCGCTGGGGATGAGTGTTCATCAGCTGGCCCGGGCGGTGGACTTTTTGGCGTGGATATCTCCAGAGTCTTCTGAGGGGTATGCGGAGGGAGCAGATACCGGTCCACCACCTCCTTTGGGAACTGGGCCTCTAGGTCAGCCTTCAGCTTCTGGTATTCGGGGTCCTCCCCCAGCGTAGACTGCCTAGCAGGGACTTCCTTGGACTGGGGAGCGGTGTCTGCTCTGGCCTTGCAGGCCGGGGTAAATGGTGATGCAATCTTATCTTGGCGGGCCGCGCCTGGCATGGCGGCGGCCTGGTCTTGGCGGGCCGCGCCTGGCATGGCGGCGGCCTGAATCAGCGTCGCTGTTGCAGCTGGCGTCTTAGCGGGCATCGCTACCATGGCCGGTTCTTGGCGGGCCGGGCAGGGCATCGCTGCGGCGGCCTGGCTCGGCGTCGCTGTCGCGGCCTGGATTGGCGTCGCAGCTGCGATGGGATCTGTGCAGGCTGGGCTGGGCGTCGCTGCAGCGATCTGGGCTTGGCGGGCCGCACCGGACGTGGCTGCGGCCTGGTTCAGCACCTCACTTGCGGCGCGGACGAGCGTTGCTGCTGCGGTGGGGTCTCGGCGGGCCGGGCCTAGCATGGCGGCGGCCTGGGTCAGCGTCACACCTGCGGCGTGGATGAGGGTCGCGGTGGCAGCCGGTTCTTTGCGGGCCGGGCAGGGCATCGCTGCGGCGGCCTGGGCTGGGCGGGCCGCACCTGGCGTGGCTGCGGCCTGGTTCAGCGTCGCCGCGGCGGGCGCCTCTTCAGGGACTACGGGCGTGGCAGCAGGGGTCGGGGCACTCGTGCTGGCAGGGGCAACACTGGACTCACCCATCGGTAGCAGCATCGGGGTCTGAGTCGTCGCCACTCGGTCTGGCACTCGTCGCGTGGCCCTCTCCTCATAGGCCTGAACCGCCGTAGCCATCCCCAGAAGCTCCTTGCGTCCCTCGCTGAGCTGCCGTAGAACCCTGGTTTCTAGTTGGTCGCAGCACTGAGCAAGCTCTCGGGCCCACCAGGCAGCGGAGCCTGGCTCGGAGTCTCTGCATCCAGACGCCATTTTCTCTGCGTCTCCTCCCTCTAACAGCAGACTTCTGGCTTCCTTTCTGTCCCGACGTCTCTGAACGCTTCCGCTCTCATCACTTGCGAGGTCAGAACTCTGCAGGGGATCTCTGGGTAGCCACACCTCTTCGTGGGCGGTAACTTCTTCCAGCGCGGGCTGCTGTTGTTTTTCAGCGCGCTTTTCATGGTGGCAATATGGCGGCGCTTCCAATTTTTCAAGCGGACCGCCCGGGCACATGGTCACCTGTCTGAACAGGTCTAGTCCTTATCCTGTTCGTGACGCCAGATGTGGAGCCCCGCAAACGCTGTGTCGGTGCATTACCTTCAGGGACTCCACGCAGCTGGATCCTGTCACCGGTAGGAAATCTTCTGTTTGTCGTGACGCCACTCTCAGAATTGCGGTCAGTGGGGACCGCCACTGCAGATTAAGGGATGCCTGGGGCTGATGGTGGGTGCAGTCGGTTGTAATAGCCTCCTGAGAGTGAGGCAAGCCCCAGGGCCCTGTGTAAATGTGTAGAACCACAAGGCGCAGAATAACTTCACACAAGCAGAATGTCTTTCAGGGGTTTTACTCACTGAAGATGGCAGGGTGAGTAACCCGGGCGTAGCTGGGATGAACCAGGCTGGAACCAGGTGTCCTTCAGGCTGACTGATGAGGGTGACTACCGACTCGCCTTCCTTAGCCCTTTGCGTTTTGGGGTAACCCCGACTTTTAGTCCCTATGGGGGTCACCCAGGGAAGTTGCTGACGCCTCTCTCCCCTTCGTTTGGCCCGTTTGCTTGTAGCCTGGACCAGGACACTCCGGCTGCTTGCCTCCTGTGAACTATGGGCCCTAACTGTGGCTACGTGGCTGCGGACTCTGTAGTGTGTTCTTGGGGGTGTGAAGTGCCCCCTCAAGCAGGTTTGGCAAGGAAAGGTGGATCTATCCCTGCACTGGGACCTACTACCCGTTTGGGCCTGGTAACTCCCTAGCAGTCTCCTTACTTCCCACTCCGTTGCTCTCTCTTTAGCTGAAGATGGATTTCGGGTAGCACTACTAGGTGACCGTTCTCCCCCGTCGGTAGCCACCGCGCGGACGCTGTCAGACTGCAACAGCCCCAGGGGTCTGCTCCTGACGTCTGCTCCTGACGTCTGCTCCCCCTCCACTGCACACTGAACCGGCTCACTGCTCCTCCTCTCCTGTTCTTGCCTACGTCACCTAGCAACCAGGCTCTCTTACCACACCCCTTGAGTGGAGATGGAGGCTTTACCCCCTCCACTATTCCAGTGGAGGTGAAGGCTTTGCCCCCTCCTGGGATCCCCAGGGGTCCTCCCAAAGGTACATGTGTGAGACCTGATCACTATGCGCCTGTGTAGTCACACCTCGGTCAGCCTTCTGGGTTACCTGTGTTGTACTGTCCCCAGGATGGGTGCAGTACTCAGTGGTGCCTGACCAGGTCAGGGGCGCCACATGTGCAGTTGTGGAGTTAACTCTTCTTGTCTTTTTGTTGCTACCTTCCTGCTCTTGCTTTTCTCCTGAGTCTCTCATTGTTTTTTCTTGTGAGTTTGTGGTGTGTCAAAGTTTTGGTTTTTCCCTGTCTGTCTTTGTATGTGCTTCCATCTCACTCCTGCCCCTTCCTGCACAGGTTTGAAGGCTGAATAAGATCAGTTCAGTTCATGAGCTACGCCAGACACGGAACTCAGGCATCTCCACCATTAGGAGTAACCCTGAGGTTACGGATAACATAGAGCCACCTAGTGTGAGGGACAATATAGGAGCCCCCTGTGCCTTGCTTTACTACAGTCACATCGTGACAGCCAACAATCATAGACACATAGGAAATGCAAGTCAGAAAACGACTCATTGACTTCTATGGGAGAGTGGTATGCTGTGTACTGAGGAGGAGCTGCTCCCAATAATATATTATTAATTACTAAATTATGTCCCCAGCTTTATAATACAAGACATTACCTGTTATTATGATATGACCTGGCTCCTGACTGAAAAATCATTCCTGCAAAATAATCAAAATATCCATTAAGAAACTGATTATTTTCTGATTAATTGATTTTCATTTTTAGGTAGATTTAATTCCATAACCACATTTTTTTTATTTCAGTTTTAATTCCTTCCTAGCCCTCAAAAATATCCAGAAAAATGTTGACAATCAAAACCCCAATAACTTGAATTTGTGTAAATACGTTTTTTTCGGGAGGAAAAAAGTTGATAATGAATTCATTTGATATTGATTTGCCCTTCTATAATTAACTATTCACATATGTTGTGAGCTGTACAAACAAATGTTATCTATTTTTCTCCAAAGTAGCCCTTTTCTTTCATCTTTTTGTAACACATACCTGTCACACGGAGATTTTTACAAACATCGCCGACTGTCATGGCGGTGTCGGGATATGTTCAGACTACAGATCCTGACACTCCGCCTGATAACTTCTATGAGGTCTGTCATCAGCACAGGCAGATTCTGGCATCGACCAACAGATTGGTAGTTCATAGGCAGGCTAGCAAGAGTTAATCTCTACTGGTCTGCTTGTGAGTCATCTTTGATCACATGTCGTGGTGAAGCCAATCGCATCTGCTCCCCTCCTATTTCTGCTGGCTGGACACTTGCGTTAGTGCCAGCTATAGTTTATCTTAGGTGGTCAGGTGAGGTGTTGTGGTTCAGACTAACTGGTGTTTGTGGTACTTGTTGCTGTGTGTGGTTGTGGAGTTTACCCTTGTTGTCTTTTTGTTGCTACCTTCCTGCTCTTGCTTTTCTCCTGAGTCTCTCATTGTTGGTCTTTGTGTGTGTTTAGTGTGTCAGAGTTTTGGTTTTCCCCTGTCTTTATCTGTATTTACATCTCACTTCTGCCCCTTCGCTCTCTGGTGGGGGTGTAACAGATCAGTTCTGTAGATTGTAAGATTTGTAGATTGTAAGCTCTGACGAGCAGGGTTGTCTTTTTTTCCCTCTAAATATTGTACTTTCTATAATTACTTGTTTGTATATGATCTTTCTGAATTGTAAAGCGCTGCGGAATATGTTGTCGCTATAGAAATAAAGTTTATTATTATTATTAGTTCTGTTCAGGAGTATAGTAAGACAAGGCACTCGGGCATCTCCACCATTAGGGGTAAACCAGAGGTTAAGGATACCTAAAGGGGGTTTACATGGTACGACTGATTGTGCAATTTCACAATCGATCGTACCCGCCCCCGTCGTTTGTGCGTCACGGGCAAATCGCTGCCCGTGGCGCACAAAGTCTGTAACCCCCGTCACACATACTTACCTCTCGTGCGACCACGCTGTGGGCGGCGAATGTCCACTTCCTGGAGTGGGAGGGACGTTCGGTGTCACAGCGACGTCACACGGCCGCCGGCCAATAGAAGCGGAGGGGCAGAGATGAGCGGGACGTAAACATCCCGCCCACCTCCTTCCTTCCACATAGAGCCGACGGCGGCCGCGAGAGGCAGGTGAGCTGCTGTTCATCGTTCCCGTGGTGTCACACGGAGCGGCGTGTGCTATCACGGAAACAATGATCAACTAAATTAAACGATATTATGGAACCTAGCGAGCAGTACACGACTCACGATTTGTGAGCGATACTGCGTCGCTAGGAGGTGTCACACAGGCCGGCATAGTCAGCGATGCCGGATGTGCGTCACAAAAACCGTGACCCCAACGATCTATCGCATGATAGATTGTCTGGTGTAAAGCAGCCTTTAGGGTCTCCTAGTGTGAGAGACAGCATAGGGGCCCACTGTCCCTCACTATCCTACAGTCACATTGTGACACAGGTCTAATATGTCCAGAAACTGTCACAATTTTCATGCACAGGACTCAGGCATCTCTACCTTTAGTGGTAACCCTGAAGTTAGGAATAACATAGGGACCCCTAGGGTGGGGGACCTGTAAGAGCCCCTGTACTACACTTTCCTACAGTCACATATTGACAATACCTCTATAGCTTTCGTACATTTATTTGTTGACTTCCTAATAATGAACGTATCAAGTTTTCCCAATGCATATTTCCTTATTGAAGGCTGGAAGGATATTGGCTTAATTAACATTGCTATTCTGCTGAGGCCGGGCTGTCCTACATCTAATATAAAGCAATGTGGTTGCCGCACAGAGGAACACTTACAAACACTATGCATTATTTAGAAATGAAGGGAGCCAATAAACTGTTGGAACACGGCTACATTTAATATACAGGCGCCTGCAGATTTGGCAGGAAGGGTTTTTGTACAGTAGATGGATACAATGTAAATTTATAGCTTGCATTAAAATTTCTATCTTGTATGGTCGGAGTTTCTGATTCACAAGATAAAATACATTTTGTCAGATCTTCCATTTCTCCACTTTATTAGGAGATGTAAGGTGGAAGCACTTCATGTTAGATCACACAGTATAAAGAATAATGCAGATGGATATTTAAAGGCTATGTCCACTTTTGTAACCTTTTTATTGATTCAAGGGCTCTAAAATAAGAAAAAAAGGCAATTTTGCCAATAGTCTTCTTTAAGATTCCCTAGTCGTTTTGTGCATACAGCTCTTATGCAAAGCTATGTGTTTCCCTGGTTACAGATATTTAAAAAACAAACAATCTGGCTAGTCTCATCGTGCAGTAATACGGTCTTCTGTCCACTCTATTTTCCTGGGTCAAATACTCAGTTTGCTGCCATTACCTTGACTAAAAATTATCCCAAGGGCAGTGCGCCTCGTTTACTTTCCTATGCCCAAAACTAACCCCTACAATACCATCCTGGCTAGTCTCATCGTGTAGTTATACTGTCTTCTATCCCCTCTATTTTCCTGGGAAAAATAACAGTTTGCTGCCTTTGCCTTGTCTAAAAATTATCCCCAGGGCAGTGTGCCTCATTGAGTTTCCTATGTCCAAAACTAATCCCCATAATACCATCCTGACTAGTCTCATCGTGTAGTCATAATCTCTTCCATCTCCTCTATTTTCCTGGGGCAAATACTCAGTTTGCAACCATTGGCTTGTCTAAAAATTATCCCCTGGGCAGTGTGGCTCATTGATTTTATGTCCAAAACTAACTCTCACAATATCATCCTGGCTAGTCTCATCGTGTAGTTATACTGTCTTCTATCCCCTCTATTTTCCTGGGAAAAATAACAGTTTGCTGCCTTTGCCTTGTCTAAAAATTATCCCCAGGGCAGTGTGCCTCATTGACTTTCCTATGTCCAAACCTAACCCCCATAATACCATCCTGGCTAGTCTCATTGCATAGTCATACTCTCCTCCATTTCCTCTATTTTCCTGGGGCAAATACTCAGTTTGCGGCCATTGGCTTGTCTAAAAATTATCCCCTGGGAAGTGTGCCTCATTGATTTTCTTATGTCTAAAACTAAAACCTGCTTTAGACGCTGCAATGTATCTTACGATGTGTCGGCGGGGTCACGTCGTAAGTGACGCACATCCGGCATTGTAAGGTACAAGGTACATTGCAGTGTGTGACAGGTACGTGCAATTAAACGTTATAACGTTTATCGCATACACATCGTACCTTTCTCTAGAATTGCACATCAGATTGTTCATCATACCCGGGGTTGCGCACATCGCAGTGTGTGACACCCCAGGAACGATGAACAGATCTTACCAGCGTCCTGCGGCTCCCGGCCCACAATGCGGAAGGAAGGTGGTGGGCGGGATGTTTACGTCCCGCTCAGCTCCGCCCCTCCACTTTATTGGCCAGCTGCCGCGTGATGTCGCTGTGATGCCGAACGTCCCTCCCACTACAGGAAGTGGACGTTCGCCGCCCACATCGAGGTCGTATGGAAGGTAAGTACGTGTGACGGGGGTTAATCGTTTGTGCGGCACGTTCAACAAATTGAACATGCCACACATACGATGGGGGCGTTGCAAATCGCATACGATATCGTATGCAAAATTGTAACGTGTAAAGCAGGCTTTACTCTCACAATACCATCCTGGCTAGTCTCATTGTATAGTCATACTCTCCTCCATCCCCTCTATTTTCCTGGGTCAAATACTCAGTTTACGGCCATTGCCTTGTCTAAAAATTATCCCCGGGCAGTGTGCCTCATTGACTTTCCTATGTCCAAACCTAACCCCCATAATAACATCCTGGCTAGTCTCATCGTGTAGTCATACCGTCTTCCATCCCCTCTATTTTCCTGGGTCAAATACTCAGTTTACGGCTATTGCCTTGTCTAAAAATTATCCCCAGGGCAGTGTGCCTTGTTGGCTTTCCTGTGTCCAAAACTAACCCCCCACAATACCATCCTGGCTATGTGTCTGTTTCTTTTTCCTTTAGCTGCCATGATTGAATACTCTAAGGATACACATTTTCATTTGCAGCGCACACTTTATTCATTTTTGTATGGAGTATAATATGACTTGAATGACTTGAGACCTTTACTTCCTCCCTGCTGATATCAGCTACAGGAGCAGAGAGAGGACTACGAGATGGAGCAAAATAATGTTAATAACAAACAGGGAATGACATGACACCTGTGCGTCTGTGTAATGTTCAGCTGGTTGTCAGATGCAACAGCGCAGACAATGAGGAAGCAGTGATAACTGAACCAACAATGGCTTTATTAATTTTATACAAATTCAGGATTATGAGAGATCATGATATGAGACAAGTGACAATGGTAAATCAGAGCACTCTTATAGGATAAATCAACAAAGATATCCAGAAAACAATCACAGTATCATTTACACATTGACATGGCTCCTATCACCGTTGATGTTATTGTACTGTAGATCCCTCTAATAGGGAAACGTCAGTGTCACTGTTTGGTACTATAGTCTACTTATTAATAATATGCATTGTATATGCCCTATCAGAGTCAAAGACGTTACTCGCTAGGCCGCAAGTCCAAATTGGGAGTTTCCTCACACACTATACAGACTAGCTGAAGCGCCAGTCAGTACCACAGGAAGCAACGGCCTGGCTCTGGATCTTGACCAGCATAGTCTGAGTCTTGAAAACAAAGTCGGTTCTCTGGATCTTTACCGGCATAGTCTGCAGCTTCCTTGGGTACTTCTCCTGACGCAGGTCACGGGCTTCTACTGGAGCTGATGATCGGCTTCTACTGACACTGATGACAGGTTTCTACTGGCTCTGATCACGGGCTTATCCTGGCACAGGTCCACAGGCTTTTTGTGGCGCTAATCATGGGCTTCTCCTGTCAGAGGTCATGGGCTTCTACTAGTGCTGATCACGGACTTCTCCTGGCACAGGTCACAGGCTTCTCCTGGGACAGGTCACAGGCTTCTCCTGGCACAGGTCACAGGCTTCTCCTGACACAGGTCACAGGCTTCTCCTGGCACAGGTCACAGGCTTCTCCTGGCACAGGTCACAGGCTTCTCCTGGCACAGGTCACAGGCTTCTCCTGGCACAGGTCACAGGCTTCTCCTGGCACAGGTCACGGCTTCTCCTGGCACAGGTCACGGGCTTCTCCTGGCACAGGTCACGGCTTCTCCTGGGACAGGTCACAGGCTTCTCCTGGCACAGGTCACAGGCTTCTCCTGGCACAGGTCACGGCTTCTCCTGGCACAGGTCACGGCTTCTCCTGGCACAGGTCACGGCTTCTCCTGGCACAGGTCACGGGCTTCTCCTGGCACAGGTCACGGGCTTTTAATGGCGCTGATCATGGGCTTCTCCTGGCACAGGTCACGGGCTTCTACTGGTGCTGATCACAGACTTCTACTATGCTAAGCAAGAGCTACTACTGGCTCTGATCACAGGCTTTTACTAACACTAATCAGAGGCATCTACTTGCATGGGTCACGGGCTTCTATTGGCACTGATCCCAGGTTTCTACTAGTACTATTCACGGGCTTTTACTAACACTGATCACAGGCATCTACTAGCATGGGTCACAGTATTCTACTTAGCTCAGGTCACCAATCTTACTCTTAGCTCAGGTCACCAATTTTCCTCTCAACTTGGGTTACTGATTTTACTCTCAGCTCAGGTCACAGATGGTCTTAGCTTTGGTCACCGATCTTCTCAGCTCAGCTCATGGATCTTTCTCTCAGCTCAGGCCTTCTCTGGGATCTGACCATTCTAGGACCCTTTTGTGGCAATGGAGCTATAACCTCGCTTCACTACCACAATACCTTCCTGGAACTGGATTCTAGCGCCAATCCTCTTCTCTTGGGCCTGCCCTGTCTTTTTTAATTTGGTAGCAGTGACACAAATGACCAGACGTCTCTTCTAAACCATTCCCTCCAGGAAACACATACTGAGCTCTTTTGGTTCCTCTTTTTAATACTCCCATCAATTATTCTTGTTATACCGTTTTTGGCCAGCAGATGGTGACATTTATTGCAGACGAGTCTGTATCCCCTTACATCTGTAGAATCAGTTTGCTAATTAGTACAGTCCTGTGATTAAAGCAGCCTTGGCATTATGTAAGAGTGTAAAAACATGGGAAGGGGGAAGAAGTGGCAAGTGTAATGTGATCTAGGAGGTTCCAATTCATAGTTGACCATGACCGGGCTACAGATCATCCGTATTTGCAACATGACTGACCATGACAACAACTTCTTGAAAGTAAATTAGCAAAAAGGAGAGGTTTGCAGTTCCAAAGGTAAACACTTTACAAAAAGTGCTGCACATGAGGATCTAGGCGCCTGTTAAGTGTTTTTTTTTCTGCACTCAAGACTCATCTTAATAGCAGCTCAAACTCCATTGAAGCATTTTAGCAATTAGGTATCTGCTCTGGTGTGCGCAGATTAATGAGCTGTATTCAAAAGGACATGTATTTTCCGTAACGCAGCTGAAAAGGCAAGAAAATGTCACAAGAAGCTGATTTTTTATTGTTACAACATAGGACCTGACATTCCAGTTTATTCTGCTACGGACAATAGACCGCGGTCTGCCTAAATAATCCAGACATCCTGCTAACAAAGCACAAAAAGAGCAACTGGACTCACAGATAGCAGAGGACGGTGATTGCAGCTCAGTAATGGGCAGTATCGGATATTACCAGTTGCCGCCAGACCTTTTTAATTCTACAGTCATAGGTTTCCAGGATTTATTTTTCATCACAATGGAAAAAAAAGACAAGGTGGACATTTATACCTAGCATGTATCATTGTCAGCACAGAATAACTGTTCAAACCAAGTTCATGTGCTCAGTGCATCAGGGCGGGGCTAATCATTTCAGTGCACCTTCCCACCTGCTTGTTTGCCATCTATCTTTTCCCTTCTCTGCCTCTATAAAGCCAGAGACATCAATCAAAAAGCAGGGAAGGGTGGAGATACAGGGGAAACCAGCAGGTGGGAAGGTGCACTTAAAGGGAACCAATCACCAGGAATTTCCTATATAACCTAAAGCCGGTGCTATACTGGCACTATCAGGCTGATTTTCTATATAGCTTTAATGGTCAGCTCAGATGTTTAGCTTTTGAAATCCAACAAAGTAAAGTTTACATGGGTATGACCTCACACAGGTCCTGGTAGTGAAAAGTTAAATTAATTGTATAATACTTATGCTAATTCTAACAGGGGACGGGGATAACTATGAATACCCCCAGATATTATCTCATCCTCAGCTGCTGTCACTCAAGAAGCTGCTGATTTTATAAACTTTACTTTCTTGGATTTCAAAACCTAAACATCTGAGCTGACCAGTACAGGTATGTATAGAATCAGCCTGATAGTGCCAGTATAGCACTGGCTTTAGGTTATATACGAAAATCCTGGTGACTGGTTTCCTTTAAATGTATGGCTCCGCCCTGATGCACTGAGTGCCTGTACTTAATTGGAGTCCCTTTAAGTGAACCTTCAGACCCTCTAGGGCACTAGGATAAGTGTGAAACAACTGAAAATATGACTTATATTCTAGGTTCTTCAAAGTAGCCACCTTTTGCTTTGATTACTGCTTTGCACACTCTTGGCATTCTCTTGATGAGCTTCAAGAGGTAGTCACCGGAAATGGTCTTCCAACAGTCTTGAAGGAGTTCCCAGAGATGCTTAGCACTTATTGGCCCTTTTGCCTTCACTCTGCGGTCCAGCTCACCCCCAAACCATCTCGATTGGGTTCAGGTCTGGTGACTGTGGAGGCCAGGTCATCTGGCGTAGCACCCCATCACTCTCCTTCTTAGTCAAATAGCCCTTACACAGCCTGGAGGTGTGTTTGAGGTCATTATCCTGCTGAAAAATAAATGATAGTCTAACTAAACACAAACTGGATGGAATAGCACGCCGCTGCAAGATGCTGTGGTAGCCATGCTGGTTCAGTATGCCTTCAATTTTGAATAAATCCCCAACAGTGTCACCAGCAAAGCACCCCCACACCATCATACCTCCTCCTCCATGCTTCACGGTGGGAACCAGGCATGTAGAGTCCATCCGCTCACCTTATCTACAAAGACACGGTGGTAGGATCCAAAGATCTCAAATTTGGACTCATCAGACCAAAGCACAGATTTCCACTGGTCTAATGTCCATTCCTTGTGTTCTTTAGCCCAAACAAGTCTCTTCTGCTTGTTGCCTGTCCTTAGCAGTGGTTTCCTAGCAGCTATTTTACCATGAAGGCCTTCTGCACAAAGTCTCCTCTTAACAGTTGTTTTAGAGATGAGAAGGTGTGTCCAAACTTTTGGTCTGTACTGTATATATATATGCATTGATATTTTACCCATTTATATAATACCATCATATTCTGCAGACATTGTTATCACTTTCCTCATGGGAGTGTAGACCATGCACCAGGGAGGGCTCCCCAGGATACAGCAAAACCATGAACAAGAAAAACGGCCAATCACTAAGCTTGCCAAAGGAACTCTAATCTTTACCAATGAACTTGGATAAAATGCTTTCCCAATAACAAAAGAAAGATCCCAATTGTTTTCACATACACGCAGTCAATGGCAAGGCGACCTTGGCTGTGTACCTGCAAGGTTGAACTCGTATGCTACAGTTTATCAACATTCCAAAAGGGAACCATGTGCAATAGCAACTGTGACAATTCTCAATGTTATCCTAGCATGGGCATCTAAATTACAAGCTCATGTAAAGGGGCACATGGTGCTCATGTTCCTCTAGTAGATCTATTCCAGCTAAAAGAAGACAAAGTTTGTCCACTCCCGATTGAAGAGTTAATTTAGCCATGCATGCTGTTATTCTGCTGTAAAGTCAGGAGTCGGGTCCATTTTTTTGTCCAATTGCCTCCATTAAAACTGGCTGATTGACCAGAAAAGTAACTTTGCAATCACTTCTCTACAACAATGATTACAATTGGTGAAAGACATCTTTTTAACCAGTATTTACATTAGTCCATTCATATTCTCACTACTTGGTGGGACTCTGTCAGCACAAAACAACTGTTCAAACCAAGCACTTTAGCTGTGTGCACTCTTGGTGTGACCAAACACTTCAGTGCATCTTCCTATCTATTTTTTTTCCATCTATCTCCTCCATCTGTGTCGCCCGGGGACCAAGAGTACTCAGATCCAGGCCATGGGGTCAATTCTGTGGGTATCACGGTGGCGTGACCCGGTCTGTGATCCCAGGCTCCACAGTAAAAGGGGATTTGGTAAGGGAGATTGTCCGTGATGCCACCCACGGTTGTGGTGAGATTGGAACACCACCGCTGCACTGGACGGGGATCCCGGGAGTGATGGTATGGAGCAGCTAGATGTTAGTTCTCCCCTCCGTGGGCAGGGGGTTGGTTGTCCCGGGGCCCGGTGAGGTAGGTGGATGGGTAGCAGGCGGGTTACGGGGCCTGGTGAGGTGCAGGGTCGCGGGGGCAGCGCGGTGCCGCACGGCACGGTGGTACTCACTCAGCCGGTAATGATGATGACACGGTTCTCAGTAAAACACACGGCTGGATGGACGGGTCCCACAGACGGCTGCGGTTGTTGTTTCTCCCCTGACCCAGTTTGGTGGTGTAAGTCCTTTCTTTCATCTCTGTGCACACTCCTCCTGCGTTCCGGTTTCCAGCTGGCTCCCCAGTTCAGTACCGGTGGGCCACCGCCAAGCCCCGGCTACCTACGGTTCCACCAACTGTCTCCCCGGCTCCCTGCAGACGGCCACTACCGTCTGCCTGACTTTCTGTACGAGGGCCCTAGGCTCCAACCTAGGCCCCTGGCTATGTCTGCCTCTCTGCAGACCTCCTCTCTCTTCCTCTGCCTGAACTTGACTGGGCTTGTTTCCTGCCTCAGGCCAGCCAAACTCCTGGGTGGGTGTCTCCATCTCCTAACTCTGCCCACCTGGTGTGTCTGTCTGAGCCCGAGGAAGAAAGCAGGTCACTTTGGGGATGTCTGCTGTGAACTGCTGGGGGTGGGTGTGTGTGTGTGTGTTGTTACCTGTGGCCCCTGGCTTGTCCAGGGCGCCACACATCCTCTGTCTCTTTTAAACCCAGAGGTGTCCATCAAGAGAGAGCTGGAGGTAGATTTCACGCTAGTTACGGGGAAGTACCAAGCGCATGGTGAACGGGAAGGGAAACCCTGTGTCTAGGGAAGGTGGAGATGGTGACCCATGACCGATCCTAGAGCTGTTCACTGGCGTTCCTCACCACCCTAGATAGGTTCCACACCTATGCACCGAGCAGGATACCTGACCCTAGATATCCCTAGTGCTGGGATGGGATGAGCTCTTCGTCAACCCACTAAACAATTATAGGAGGACACATGGGGGAAAATGCATTAACTACTTAATAGATGAATCAGGTAGGAGTTCAGCAAAGCTTCCAGCAACAATACAACAGGGGAAAAACCACCCGCTTGCCACTTCACCTGGAAAGAACTGAAAATATCACCAGCACAGTCCAAAGGAAGGAAGGGGTATTTAAACACCAAGGTAATACTGTTGATCAGCAGCTGGGTGGAAGTCCAGCTCCTGCTGGGTCCAAAAGGGGGATAAATGAATCCAGCAGGAAAGCTACCTATACCAATGAATAATGACAGCAGGAACAATGGAAAGTCAGGGAGCATTCTATGCAGCCAAACACTGTGACCTTCTATGGCCAGAAACCACATAACTATCTGTCACATGTGATACACCCGTGACAGTTAATAGATGGAAAAGTAGTAGGTGGGAAAATTCCTTGGACTATTTGGCTACACCAAAGTGCACCCATCGCCTGTGTTTGGTTTGAACAGTCATTTTGTGCTGACAGATTCACTTTAAGAATTCACATTGGCTTTTAAAATAAGTAGACTAGATGGCTACCAAAGACAATAGTCAACAGCATTACTACTTCTGGACTTCATGGTCTCTTCGCTCCCATGTGTCCATACCATTGCATGCCCAAGTTGGCCAATCAAATATCCAAAAATTATTATTTTTTTTGCGTCGGGTATAGCAATCTAGGTGACATTCTTTTCCCAAGGTTTGGTGATAAATCTTTCACTTCGAACTCCTAAACTCTTGTGTATGGCAGCCATTGCTCTCCTTGTTCCTGGTTGTACATTAGCAAGAACAGCATGGCAGACATCATGGGACAACTTTTTCCTGCTATCCTCTCTGCCTTTCTTCAGAAGACATTGTGTTTGCACTGATAAAATGATGTTTTCAGGAAAACGCTGGAAAAATTGGAAAAGGCAAGCGGAGGACATCAGTGGAGTTGCCAGACACATTGAATTCAACGACTCAGGTAGGACACTGAATGCGGTCAGTTATATAAGATGTACCTGTCAAAATGGAAGAATCCTAAAAAGACAATATCATCTGATCTTCCTATATCAAACAATGATTGTCATTGCTATCATGTGTTATCAAGTAAATTTCAATTTCTGATGACCTCAAGGATGACATTTCCTTAGATGACCTCGTATTCTATTTTATGGATGACGTTTCCTTAGATGACCTTGTCTTCTATTTTATGGATGACGTTTCCTTAGATAACCTTGTCTTCTATTTTATGGATAACATTTCCTTAGATGACCTTGTCTTCTATTTTATGGATGACGTTTCCTTAGATGACCTGGTCTTCTATTTTATGGATGACGTTTCCTTAGATGACCTGGTCTTCTATTTTATGGATAACATTTCCTTAGATGACCTTGTCTTCTATTTTATGGATAACGTTTCCTTAGATGACCTTGTCTTCTATTTCATGAATGACGTTTCCTTAGATGACCTTGTCTTCTATTTTATGGATAACGTTTCCTTAGATGACCTTGTCTTCTATTTCATGGATGACGTTTCCTTAGATGACCTCGTCTTCTATTTTATGGATGACGTTTCCTTAGATGACCTCGTATTCTATTTTATGGATGACGTTTCCTTAGATGACCTGGTCTTCTATTTTATGGATAACGTTTCCTTAGATGACCTTGTCTTCTATTTTATGGATAACGTTTCCTTAGATGACCTTGTCTTCTATTTTATGGATGACGTTTCCTTAGATAACCTTGTCTTTTATTTTATGGATGACGTTTCCTTAGATGACCTTGTCTTCTATTTTATGGATGACGTTTCCTTAGATGACCTTGTCTTCTATTTTATGGATAACGTTTCCTTAGATGACCTTGTCTTCTATTTCATGAATGACGTTTCCTTAGATGACCTCGTCTTCTATTTTATGGATGACGTTTCCTTAGATGACCTGGTCTTCTATTTTATGGATAACGTTTCCTTAGATGACCTGGTCTTCTATTTTATGGATGACGTTTCCTTAGATGACCTGGTCTTCTATTTTATGGATGACGTTTCCTTAGATGACCTCATGGATGACGTTTCCTTAGATGACCTTGTCTTCTATTTTATGGATGACATTTCTTTAGATGACCTTGTCTTCTATTTTATGGATGACGTTTCCTTACATGACCTCATGGATGACGTTTCCTTAGATGACCTTGTCTTCTATTTTATGGATGACGTTTCTTTAGATGACCTTGTCTTCTATTTTATGGATGACGTTTCCTTACATGACCTCATGGATGACGTTTCCTTAGATGACCTCGTCTTCTATTTTATAGATGACGTTTCCTTAGATTACCTCATCTTTTATTTTGACTTTCTGGCTTCGAAGAGACATTTTTATTCTTTCTTATTTCTGACCATTCTTTTCTTCTTTACTCTTAAAAGGTGTAGAGCAGCCTAAAAAACTGCTTTTTTACCCTATTTATAAATTCTCAATTAATAGAGTGGGGTTTCCCATTCCATATCCTCATCTGTTAGCCAAATTGGTTAAAGGGAATCTGTCACAAGGTTTTTATTATGTAATCTGACAGAAGTATAATGTAGGGGTAGAGACCCTAATTCCATTAATCTGTATTTTAAGCGGGCTTTACACGCTACGATATCGTTAATGAATTATCGTCAGGGTCACGGTGTTTGTGACGAACATCCGGCGTCATTAACGATATCTCAGTGTGTGACACTTATGTGCGACCTAAAACGATCGCAAAAGCGACCAAAATCGTTTGCCGCGGAGAGGTCGTCCTAAAACAAAAAATCGTTCTCTTCTAATTAACGATGTTGTTCCTCGTTCCTGCGGCAGCATACATCGCTATGTGTGACACCGCAGGAGCGACAAACATCTCCTTACTGCCTCCACCGACAATGCGGAAGGAAGGAGGTGGGCGGGATGTTTACGTCCTGCTCATCTCCACCCCTCCGCTTCTATTGGACGGCTGCAATGTGACAGGACAGGTAAGTCCATGTGACGGGGTTAAGCGAGGTTGTGCGCGACGGGCGGCGATTTGCCCGTGACGCACAACCGACCGGAGCGGATACGCTCGCTAGCGAGATCGCAGCGTGTAAAACCTGCTTTACGGTTTCAATACAATCAGTGTTTTATCAGTAGAATATTATCACCACCAGACTAAGTGCCTCGTGCTTCCTAGTCCAACCACACCTGCTGCACAGATTAGCAGCTCTCAGTCACAATACAATGTACACAAAAATCAGTGATTTGGGCAGGGTTTCACACAGCTCCACAACTGAGCTCTGCTAGAACAGCAGAGAAAACTGTGATTGTATCAAAACTGCTGCACCCAGTAAAAAAGCAATACCATATTTTTCGGATTATAAGATGCACTTTTCCTTCCAAAAATTTGGGAGGAAAGTGAGGGGTGCGTCTTATAAGCCAAATGTAACTTACTTTAGGGTGGTGAAGAATGGTCACAGGAGGCAGGGGCAATACTATGTGCTGTGATGTGGGCGGTGCTAGTGATCACTGTGGGTGGTGAGGCTGGGGTCATGCTGAAAATATCGTTGGTGTGGGTTTTGAATAATGGTGCCCAGATTCAGCGCATGTGCAGATTGAGCTCTCGGCTCAAGATCTCATCTGAGCACTTGCCGCCTCCGAACCATTGATCTCTCAGCAGGGACTTAAGGAAAATGGCACTCGGAGGCGGCGTGCGCAGATGAGAGCTCGGCTGGTCATTGAGCCAATTGCTTAATCTGAACATGCTCCGACTCCGGGTGCCATTTCTTTGAAGCTCGCACCGCCGACAGTTTCTGGATGTTCCTGCCTCACATCATCATCCACAGCATTGCCCTGCTCCACCACCGCCCCTGCCTGCTGTGATCTCGCTCCACCACCGGTGCTGCCCCCAATAAGACACCACCAGATTATAAGCTGGACCCCAATTTTTTTTTTTATCTTTTTTTTCCTCTAAATTTGGGGTGCGCCTTACAATCTGCTTTGCCTTAAAAAAAACAAAATATGGTACATAAATGGAATCAGGGTCTCTGCTCCTATATAACTTTGCTCTCAGATTACATAGCAAAAACCTGCTGACAGATTTTCTTTAATGGTTACAAAGAGCTATTCTTGTTTCTAGAGGAAGTATAGAGGACCAGTTTTCTAAAAAAAAAATAAATTTTGGAGCACCAAGAAGAGGTTAGAAAATGAAGAAAACACTCTCCTTACTCCTCACCTGTCCTGGCTTCTTATCCCCCCACTCGGTCCTCTGCTGGCTTTGTTCTTTTCTTCAGTCTTCACTCTTTGGAGCCTACAGCACTGACGAGACCTCCAGATAGGTCATGATAACATTGAAGAGGTAATGCATGTCATTGTGATGCCCTGGACTAGCCAGGTAGTCACAGGTAGGCCCTTGCATAACACCCGTCCCCTAAAAAGGTGTCATCAGCCACCCTTAAAACCCTGGTCACCTCCATCAAAGCTTAATGGACACACCAGGGGGGCGGAGCCAGGCGGTTGGCCACGCCCACCGAGGAGTTCAGAGGGCCTGAGGCAGGAAGTGCAAGTGAGTTTAGTGACAGGAGAGAAGGAAAGTGCAGCAGGCCTGTGTAGCAGGTCTGCAGCAGGAACTGACAGGTGCCAGGGTCGTAGTCCTGGTACCGTGGCTAGGAGGCATACGGTGGCCTTAGCCTGCAGGAGCCGGGGAGCCGGCTCGGTGGAACCGTGGTGGACCGGGACAGGGTGGTGGCCCGCCGGTGCCGAACCGGGGAGCCGACTGGAAACCGGAGCACACAGGGAGGTAGTCAGACCCTGAAATGAGGTCCAGAAGCCACTGGACTGAGTTAATTCACTGATTGAGGTCTGGACTATAGGTCCTTTCCCACCCAAGTCCCGACTGAAGAGAACAGCCCAACGAGGGGGATAGAAAGCCACCGCACAGTCAGAGAGATCCCACAGGCCAGCGTCTGCGGGCAAATGGGCTTTCCCGACACACATACAGCCGGGGAGCGGACTCCCGTCGCTGAAGCGAAGGCAGTCTACATACACACTACACGGTGCAGGAGAAAGGCAAAGACCACCAACCCGAGTAGGGGGAACCAGACGCAGCCGGCTGCGGGCACCGAGCACCATCATCTTGGTTTACCAGAGACTTTTGTGCATCAATCATAGTGAGTACAACTGTACCCTCGGGCCGCGCACCGCCCTGCACCGCCAAGCACTGACATACCATCCCAATCAGGTCCCGGCGCCATCACCCCTGCCCTTCGGAGGGGTTAACACCTTTGCTGTGCAACATCTCCCTTGGATGTTTTGCCTAGTAAACAGCAGCGGTGTGCCTTCCCCTTGTGTGTCCTCCTTGTTTCTTCTTTAGTGTTTAGTGGGGTTGACGAAGAGCTCATCCCACCCATTCTCTATCCAGGGTCCAGCACTAGGGATACCTAGGGTCAGGTATCCAGCTCGGTACATAAGTGTGGGACCTATCTAGGGTGGTGAGGGACCCCAGGGACCAGCAGTAGTCTTGGTCAGGGATCACCATTTTCCCCTTCTCCAGATGCAGGGGTCCCTTTCCCGTTCGCCGTTTGCTTGGCACTCCCCCATACCTAGTGTTACAGTTCTTTTGTCTATTAGGGTTTGCTACTTTGATATAGAGTTGCCCATCAATAAGAATTCACTGATTTTAGTTAGAACTGTATCAACTGGACTGATATTACGAAAATCAAGTTGCAGGTGACTCTCCATAAAATCATCCAGTCCGGGCTTTGGCTGGAGTCTCATCAGATACACACTTGTTCAGTCTGATACACTTCACGGTGAGGCTTTCTTTTTTGAATTTAATGGACTAATATTAATTTTATTAGGGAGTACATTGCTTCATTTACCTCTTTCGGAAAAATAGGCATATTCAGAGCAGCTGCATACCCCTCCTCCCCCCACATGATGAATCTGTCTTTGCTAGATGCTGTATGTGTCAAAATGTGTAAATCTATTGAGTCATTTTCTTAAGATAAATCACGGCATTCACTATGTATCATTTATGCAAAAGTAATTTTTTTCTTTCCATTAGTTAATATTTGTTTTGACAAAATAATGTGCAACCAAATGGGAATTCTCCGCACCTGTATATAAACATTTTCCGATGAGGCAAAAATAACTCTGTATTAAAACTTTACATTTGTATAATTTAAAATTAACCTCTATAAATAACACGTGCATGGTATAATTAGTCACTTCATTTAGATTCCGGATTTTAAAGAAATTCATTCATAGGCTACAACAGAGGAGTCGATTTAGTTTAGCTGATTTAAAGAAACATTATAGCAAAACTGATATAAAGTGTTATGCATATTGCAAGGTACAATCAGATGTACTAGTGCAAAAAAAAAAAGACAGTTGCACTCTGAAATGCTAAATCATGCAAACAATGAATGTAAGAATATACAGTGCCTACAAGTAGTATTCAACCCCCTGCAGATTTAGCAGGTTTACACATTCGGAATTAACTTGGCTTTGTGACATT
The DNA here is from genome assembly GCF_048569485.1 of Anomaloglossus baeobatrachus. Lineage (NCBI taxonomy): Eukaryota > Metazoa > Chordata > Amphibia > Anura > Aromobatidae > Anomaloglossus > Anomaloglossus baeobatrachus. Next base: position 54,879,707 of record NC_134364.1, on the reverse strand, counting down.
TGGACTGTAGATCAGCCTGGAAGTGTGAAATGCACTGCAGCAAAAAAGAATGTTATTTCTTTTTTTTTTTTTTTTTTTTTTAAATTGTGAAAAGTTTATTCAGAGGGTCATTTATTATTCAACCCCTCAAACCACCAGAATTCTGTTTGGTTCCCCTAAAGTATTAAGAAGTATTTCAGGCACAAAGAACAATGAGCTTCACATGTTTGGATTAATTATCTCTTTTTCCAGCCTTTTCTGACTAATTAAGACCCTCCCCAAACTTGTGAACAGCACTCATACATGGTCAACATGGAAAAGACAAAGGACCATTCCAAGGCCATCAGAGACAAGATCGTGGAGGGTCACAAGGCTGGCAAGGGGTACAAAACCCTTTCCAAGGAGTTGGGCCTACCTGTCTCCACTGTTGGGAGCATCATCCGGACGTGGAAGGCTTATGGAACTACTGTTAGCCTTCCATGGCCTGGACAGCCTTTGAAAGTTTCCACCCGTGCCGAGGCCAGGCTTGTCCGAAGAGTCAAGGCTAACCCAAGGACAACAAGGAAGGAGCTCCGGGAAGATCTCATGGCAGTGGGGACATTGGTTTCAGTCAATACCATAAGTAACGTACTCCACCGCAATGGTCTCCGTTCCAGACGAGCCCATAAGGTACCTTTACTTTCAAAGCTCGTCTACAGTTTGCTCATGATCACTTGGAGGACTCTGAGACAGACTGGTTCAAGGTTCTCTGGTCTGATGAGACCAAGATCGAGATCTTTGGTGCCAACCACACACGTGACGTTTGGAGACTGGATGGCACTGCATACGACCCCAAGAATACCATCCCTACAGTCAAGCATGGTGGTGGCAGCATCATGCTGTGGGGCTGTTTCTCAGCCAAGAGGCCTGGCCATCTGGTCCGCATCCATGGGAAGATGGATAGCACGGCCTACCTGGAGATTTTGGCCAAGAACCTCCGCTCCTCCATCAAGGATCTTAAGATGGGTCGTCATTTCATCTTCCAACAAGACAACGACCCAAAGCACACAGCCAAGAAAACCAAGGCCTGGTTCAAGAGGGAAAAAATCAAGGTGTTGCAGTGGCCTAGTCAGTCTCCTGACCTTAACCCAATTGAAATCTTGTGGAAGGAGCTCAAGATTAAAGTCCACATGAGACACCCAAAGAACCTAGATAACTTGGAGAAGATCTTCATGGAGGAGTGGGCCAAGATAACTCCAGAGACCTGTGCCGGCCTGATCAGGTCTTATAAAAGACGATTATTAGCTGTAATTGCAAACAAGGGTTATTCCACAAAATATTAAACCTAGGGGTTGAATAATAATTGACCCACACTTTTATGTTGAAAATTTATTAAAATTTAACTGAGCAGCATAAGTTGTTGGTTTGTAAGATTTATGCATCTGTTAATAAATCCTGCTCTTGTTTGAAGTTTGCAGGCTCTAACTTATTTGCATCTTATCAAACCTGCTAAATCTGCAGGGGGTTGAATACTACTTGTAGGCACTGTAGATATGCATTACTACTTAAGGAATTCTAGGAAAAACTAGATTTTTGCATACAAAAATGGTCATTTTTTTATCTGCCCAGTACCACGTCAAGGCATATCTCGTTACTGAGAACCTACATAGAACTGAAGCCTCTCTCTGGTTTACAAAACCTCCTGTGTATGGGCAAGTAGGACCCTGCTGCTAAAGAATAAAATCACCTGTGGTTAATGGGGGAGGGGTGCACAGTCAGAGGGCATGACTCCATAATCTAGATAAAAAGAAGCTTATGTGACAGTTATATGTTTCAGTGGAGTGAAGGATAGAAAGGCAGACAGACAGAAAAACAGACAGACAGAAAGGCAGACAGACAGAGACAGAAAGACACCAACAGAGACAGAGAGATAGAGAGACATACAAAGAGAGACAGAGAGAGAGATACAGACACATAAAGATACAGACAGAGCGAAAGATAAAGAAAGACAGAGACAGACAGAGAGAGTCAAGAGAGAGAGACAGATACAGATAGAGACAGACAGAGAGAGAAAGAGATACAGACAGAGAAAAAGAGAGAGACAGAGACAGACAGAGACACAGAGAGAGACACACAGACAGACAGAGACTGGGAGAGACAGAGAGAGACAGAGAAGGAGAGTGAGAGACAGACAGAGAGACAGATACAGACAGAGAGAGAGATACAGACAGAGACAAAGAGAGACAGAGACAGACAGAGAGGGAGAGTATTACGAACCGGTGCCGTCATAGCCGCAGGCAGCCTGTTGCGCCCAGGCGCCGGCTGCCATACTTGACCATGCCTCGGGTCGTCCAGCTGGCTGCTCCTTCCACGTTGTCTAACTGTGGAGAGGCGGCTAGTGCGCATGCGCGCGTCGATTCACCCCAGTCAGAGCCTAAGTCCAGTGTTTCGCCTAGTGAGCATGCTCAACCTGATTGTGTAATTTCTGAGACTATGTCCTCAGTTCAGGCTACTGAGCATGCTCCCACAATTAATCCTAACAGCCTTTTTGCACAGGTACTTTTACTTCGTGCTGTGCCTAAGTTCTGGGATGTGGCTTCTGAGCATGCTCAGGCAGATAGTCTGATTTCTGAGTCTGTTGTGCAGGCTACTGAGCATGCTCAGGCACTTAGTGCATTAGAGGCTAGGTCCGGTAAAGACCTCACTGAGCATGTCTGTGAGGTGGCAGGCCCTGATAGGGCAGAGGGTGTCAGGTGTCCTGATGATGTGGCCACTCCGGACTGGCTTGCAGAGGCCCGCCCCTATGATCTGGCACCTCACCATTGGTCGTCAGACGATGACTGGTGAAGTGTTTTGGGGCGTGGCTGCCATGAGGTCATCAATGACATGGCTGTTCCGGATAGGCCGCTGGTGACGTCACTGATGACATGGCATTCTGCTATTGGACCTTGGTGGTTCCACCCTGGGTTTGGGGCGGACCCAGGTTATAAAAGGGGCTGGAGACAACATGGAGGTGCGCAGTCTTCACTCATATTCACTTAGAATTCATGGTGGCATAAGCTTTGTTGGAAGTTGTAGGTAGGGCTAGGCGAACGGTGCCTGTCACGCCAAGATTCGTGGCTCAGCACATCAGGGTCAGGTGCCGAGCTTCCTTGCTGCCGTTCCAGTTGTGCTATAGCAGTCCAGTGGCGTTAACTGGACTGCGGCTGCTGCGTCACCTGTCCAGTTGTGCCTCCTACGCACACGGACAGCATACCTGCTGCGTCACCTGTCCGAGAGTGCCCTCTACGTACACGGACAACGCACCTGTTGCGCCACCTGTCTGGTTGTGCCGCCTATGTGCACGGACAGCATACCCCAGGACCCCTGTGGAGTTAACAGGGTGTTCCAGGATTGGGTGTGTGAACCTATTATCCTCCTTGGCTTCCCAGTCAACGCTACTGGTGTGATCCCTTGACCTGACGTGTCTTTTACACACATGGCCATTCGTGTAGTGACCAGAAACGCTAATCGAAGGATCGCTCGGCCTGTCGTGTCTGACACACGTGGCTGACAGGGCGCTGTCGCAGCGGTCTTCTCGGTCAACGCTACCTGGTCACCATCCGGCCTGACGTGTTCCCTGCACACGTGGTCGGGGTTGTGCCAATTCCACCGAAACGCTAACTGTGTTGTCGGCCGGTCTGACGTGTCACTACACACGTGACCGGTTCTTTGGATTATCTCAGAGCCATCCAGTTCTATAGTCTCCGCCTAACCCACAGGGTGCCAGCAGCTCCATTACCATCTGGAGCACGGTGGGCCCCGACTGGCGATTGGGATATATACCCCCTGGTCCTAATCTGCCGGTCCCCCCGTAACAGAGAGACAGACCGAGAGGGAGACAGAGAGAGACAGAGATACAGACAGAGAGACACAGAGACTGAGAGAGAGAGAGAAGGAGAGTGAGAGACAGAGAGAGAGAGACAGAGGTACAGAGAGAGAGAGACAGAGAGACACAGACAGAGACTGGCAGAGACAGAGACAGACAGACCGAGATACAGAGAGAGACAGAGAGGGAGAGACAGAGAGACAGACAGACAGAGAGGGAGAGTTAGAGACAGAGAGAGAGAGACAGACAGAGAGGGATAGACAGAGAGAGACAGAGAGGGAGAGACAGAGAGGGAGAGTTAGAGACAGACAGAGAGGGAGAGACAGAGACAGACAGAGAGGGAGAGACAGGGAGAGACAGAGATACAGACAGAGAGAGAGAGGGAGAGACAGACAGAGAGAGACAGAGACACAAACAGAGAGAGATTGGGAGAGACAGAGAGACAGACAGAGAAGGAGAGTGAGAGACAGAGAGAGACAGAGATACAAAGAGAGACGGAGAGGGAGATACAGAGAGGGAGAGAAAGAGAGAGACAGACAGAGAGGGAGAGACAGAGAGGGAGAGGGAGAGACAGACAGAGAGAGACAGAGACAGTCAGAGAGGGAGAGAGGGAGAGGAAGAGAGGGACAGGGAGAGAGACAGAGAGAAACAGAGATACAGACAGAGAGGGAGAGACAGAGAGGGAGAGTGAGAAACAGAGACAGACAGAGAGAGACAGAGAGAGACACAGAGACAGACAGAGAGAGACAGAGATACAGAGAGTGAGAGAGACAGAGAAACACTTAGTTACTATCCTGGGTAACTCCGGGTACTACAGCTAGTATCTTATTTTGTTTATCCAAAAGAAAAAAGGGTAGAAGTCCAGCTCTGACATACAACATTGTCTTTATTTATTCCAGTACACATACGGGGCATCATAAAGCAGACAGTGATCACATGGATTGCATTTTCAATGACGTTTCAGGCATACTCAGCACCCTTAATCATGATCTTGTAGAAATTGATCTTGCGAATCATAAGTAGTTCCTGATCAGGTGAGCATACCGGATCAGGAACGTCTTAAGATTCACAAGGTCAATTTCTACAAGATCATGATTAAGGGTGCTGAGTATGCCTGAAACGTCATTGAAAATGCTATCCATGTGATCACTGTCTGCTTTATGATGCGAACTGGAATAAATAAAGAACATTTTGTATGGCCAGATCATTGGTTTTACAAATTTTAACAAAATTGGAATTTTTTTGATCTTCTTTGCCAGCATAATCTGTGGTAAATGGATAGGTGTTATTCAAAACTACAATTCATTAGCTAAAAAAAAATAAAAAAAATCAAGCTCTCATATGGCTATATCTTCAGAAAAGAAAAAAGTTATAGTCCCTGAAATAAGGGGAAGAAAAATAAAGCGAAAATGAAAAATCTCTTGGATTTTAGAAGGTTAAGAAATATTGGAAACGTCAAAGAAAATACAATATTTTGAGGTTCCATGTTGATGTGGTTTCCGGAGTGGTCAAGCTTTTAAAAATATGACATGCTAAAAAAACCAAGGCTGCAAAATTGTGAACATGTCCATAAACAATGTGTGCCGGTTGAGAAGAGCCGCACTCGGCAGCACTCAGGAGCCGTTACGTAAGTAGCTGCTGTATTAAGTCTTCATTGCTACATTAACACATTAAGTTAAAAACAAATAATGGATTGCTCATCAATATTGTACAAGGTAAAAGTGCTGGCCGAGACGTGAGAACATCCAGACCTGGAGGACGGAGAACACTCCATTCTATTACAACTCTGTAGACTAAAAGTTTTGATAAATTTATTGTTCTCATGGCTCAAATAATGTCCACGTTATCGCCTGTCTAATTTATATTAGGAAGCATAATGCCCGTTTTCTTTAGCAGCATTATGTACCTTCATGGTTAAAAGTAACAGGTGTGGGCAATATGAAAATCACACATAAAAAGGGGAGAAGTTGACTCAATCTTTTTATTATGTACATTCATGGGCAAAAATATTGGCACCCTTTATATTGTTCCAGACGTTTTTTTGCAATTACACATTTTATTATACACATTTTTATTTCCTTTGTATCTTTTGGAACAACACACATACACACAAAAAAGTGTAAAAAAGGAAAATTGGACATAATCTCACACAAAACCCTCAATATGGGCCAGAGAAAATTGTTAGAACCTTTCCAAAATTGTGGATAAACAACTTTGTTTCAAGCGTGTAATGCTCATTCACACTCATCAGTAGCAAGTAGTTGGTGTGGGCAATATGAAAATCGCACATAAAAGTGGGAGAAGTTGACTCAATCTTTGCAATATGTACATTCATGGCTGAAAATGTTGCCACCCTTGAAATTGTTCCAGAAATTGAAGTATTTCTCCCAGAAAATCATTGCAATTACACATTTTATTGTACACGTTTATTTCCTGTGTTCATTGGAACATCACACACAAGAAAAGAACAGTGTAAAAAAGGCTAATTAGACATAATTTCAGACTTCCAAACTTCCAAGATAGGCCAGACAAAATTGTTGTCACCTTTCCAAAATTGTGGATAAACAACTTTGTTTCAAGTGTGTGATGCTCGTTCAACTCATATTTCAACTCATATGGGGCAAGTAATGGGTGTGGGCAATATGAAAATCATCACACATAAAAAGGGAGAAGTTGACTCAATCTTTGCATTATGAGACTGTGTGTGCCATGGAGAACAGAAAGAAAAGAACTCTCTGAGGACTTGAGAACCAAAATTGTTGAACATTATTAACAATCTTAAGGTTAGAAGTCAATCTCCAGAGATCTTGATGTTCCTTTATCCATGGTGCACAAAATAATCAAGAAGTTACAACCCATAGCACTGTAGATAACCTTAGTGGACAAAAAAAATTGTTTCCCCACCTTTTATGTGGGATCGCACTTTGAGCCTGCAGTTTTCCCTGCAGCTGAAGGCTGAATCTTTCAGCCTTCATCTGCCTCTAACAGCTGCGGGTGAAGCACTGCACCACCCGCAGATGTTGAGTTGTTAAATGCCACTGTCAATCTCTGACAGCAGCATTTAATGCACTCTGGCAGGGGGCACACTGTTCCTAGCCCTCATGAGCTATTATGACACCCAGGGGTCAGTTGAAGACCCCCGTGTCTGTCATCACAATGCTCCTGTGAAAATCACCCCATGGCCAACATTTCTAGGAGACTGTAATGTCTTCTATATACAACAATGCTGTGGGATTACTGTATATAGAATAAGTCATCAGACTGTTGCAGGATCAAGTCCCCTAAGGGAACTATAAAATGCAGTACAAATTAGAAAAAAAATTAAAAAATATAAGTTAAAATCACCCCCCTTTACCACATTAAAAATTAATAAAATTATAAATAAAATTATAAATAAATAAAAATATTTTTTTATTATTATTATTATTATTATTATTATTATTATTATTATTATTAATAATAATAATAATAATAATAATAATAATAATGGGGATCTGCATATATATTTTCCAATTAAAACATTATTGCGTAGAACTCAGACCTGATGAGGCTGGCGTACGTACATTGAAAATCCTTTGGAGAAAAGCAATATAATTCTGTTAAAATCTTTTCCAGCTCTACAGCCATTCTGTGTACAGTATCATTTTCTATTGGGTAGATATCTATATTGTAGTATATACAGTTTGTGTTGTAAAATCTCGACAGATTCCATTTAACTGAAACTTGATTATTTATTGGCTCATAGTCTGGTAATAGTAAAGATGGTGGCAACTAGATGAAAAATAGGAACATATGGAGTACTAATACATCATGAATGTGCTCCAGAGAGGTTTGATTTCACATAGTCTCATGGGAATCAAGAGGTTGGACCCAACCTTACAGGTGGCAGGACGATGGGAGATCACTAGACTAGTAATGCTGGTGTAACATATCATGGCCACAACTAAACATAGATGACTACAGACACTGATGGACTATCCTGACGATAGGTCGTCAATGTCTGATCAGCTGGGGTCTGACACCCAGCGCCCCCACCAATCAGCTGTTCTCAGTCCCGGTAAGGGTAGCAGTCATCTGGAAATGCTCAGTTCTGGAGCTGCTCAATCAATTGATAGTGGCCACCGGCAGGTGCTACACATCCCCCTTCCTTTCAAATCAATAGAAGGCGGATGTGCAGTACCTGGCCGTGGCCACTATCAGTTCAAGGGGCAGCTCTGCAACTGAGCATTTCTGTCACAGGTGTGTCACGGGTGAGTCATGTGGTTTCAGGCAATATAAGGTCACAGCATCTGGCTGTGCAGAATGCTCCCTGACTTTCTATTGTTCCTGCTGTCAGTATTTATTAGTATAGATAGCTTTCCTGCTGGGTTTTCATCTCTTCACCTTTAAGACCCGGCGTAGACCTCCTTCCATCCAGCTGCTGATTATCAGTATTCTTCATGTGCTTAAATACTCCCATCTTCCTTGTACTGGTGCTGGTGAAATTTTCAGTTTATTCTAGCTCTAGTTGCAAGCAAATGGCTTGCACTCCTCTATGGTTTGGTTCCTGGAGCTTTGCTGAACTCCTACCTGAATCATCTGTAGATAAGTAGTTCATGTGTCGTGGGCGAGGAAGGACGCTGCTGCGCTGCGCTCGCTAACGCTCAGGTACGGCGCTGCTGCGATGGCTGCTCGGTGGCTCGAGCGGTGGGCCGGATCCGGAGACTCGAGCGGCGCTCCTCGCCCGTGAGTGAAAGGGGGTAGTTTGGTTTGGGGATTTGGTCCGTGACGCCACCCACGGGATGTGGTGAAGTTGGGCACCACAGGGAGCAGGGATTGGTGGTCCCAGGGCCCGGTGAGTTGACGGGGAGGCAGGGTTGGTAAGGTGCAGGGTCGCCTGGACTGCGCAGCGCGGTGCCAGACGGCACGGTAGTACTCACTCAGCCACAAATGTACGCAAAGTCTCTGGTAAACCAAACGGCTGGATGGACGGGTCCCGCAGCCGGCTGCTGTGACTTCTCCCAAACGGTTGGTGGTGGCTGCCTTTCCCTGCACCTTTTATGTATGTTTTGTCCCGATGGATTCCCACCGGTAACCGGCTCCCCAGCGTGTATATGTGCCGGAGGAGCCCTTTTGCCCGCAGGCTCTGGCCCTTGGAACTCTAGCTGTGGCGGTAGCTGTATTTCCTTTTGCTAGTCGGACGGTTGCCTTCAATCGGGTCTTGGCTGTTAGGAAACCCCTGGGGTTCCAGTCACTAATGGATTTGACCTCTAATGGCGGCTCCAAGCCTGGTCGGGGTCCGCAGGCCCTGCCTGTGTGTGCTGGCTTCACCTCGCTTCCCGGTTCGGTACCGGCGGGCCACCGCCTGTCCCCGGTCCTACGGTTCCGCGTTGATCTGCCTCTCCTGCAGACGGCCACCACCGTCTGCCAACCTTGCTCTTAGTGCCCGGGCCACACACCCGGATACGGTCAGTTGGCTCCTGCACTTCTACTCCACTCCTCACTCCTTTCTCACTTCTCACTACTCTCTGACTTCCTTCTCCCGCCTCCAGGACTGTGAACTCCTCAGTGGGTGGGGCCAACCGCCTGGCTCCACCTCACCTGGTGTGGACATCAGCCCCTGGAGGGAGGCAACAAGGATTTTGTGTCTCGCTGATGTGCCTGTCTCAGGGTGGGGGTGTATGTTGTAGTACCTGTGACGACCTGGCTAGTCCAGGGCGCCACATTCCCCCTTGGTTAAATGCAGACCGTCCGCGGGCTGCCCGTCCATCACCGGTTTTACTTTTATTTTCAACTGTAAAAATATAAAACATCAACAGTTTATGCATTTTTAAATCTTCCCTTACGGGAGGCAGGTCACTTAAACGTTACAAACCACATAAATTTACATTTTTAATAACAATGGATGGACGGCTTCCGCTCTCCCACCCAAGCAACCTAGCCCTGATGCTGCCCCTAAGAAGTGAGCAGCACCCCTTGACCCCAGTCCAGATCCAGGCTGCCCGAGCAGGAACGGGTACGGTGTCTCGCACCCGGCTGTCACTTCAGGGGACCCCACGTCCATGGGGGACCCGTGACCCCCGGAGGATGGCCACCGGTCCTGGTGGTGGCCGGGCCCCAGCCTCCTCTGCTGTGGGCCCTTCCTCCAATCTGCCTCTCCGGAGGCGGCAACGGTTTCCATCCCACACAACTATTTACAATCCCACCAGTTTGTGGGTGCCCTGCAAGTTCTCAGGCATGTCCATGAAGAGTTCCTCATGCCAACGGTACAAAGGGTCCCTGCGGGGACAACTTGCCGGCAACGGCCGGGTCAATCACAGTGTCAATCAGGTTACTTTCTCGGTTGATTCATTCATTTACTCATTTACTTAACAGGTTACGGTACTGGTGCTCCCAACGGGGACAACGGTGCAACGGAGGGACTGCTGCCTTACTTCAAGTCCACACCACAGGCCGGAGGAGGGGACTGGGCCGGTTCTTGGGCCTCCTGGCCTCCTCTCAGCTTGGCATCAAGGGCAAACCAGCCCCTCTCTCCACAGTGCCGCGTGTATGTCACTAGATCGCCTGGGAGCAAGTTACGGCCCGAGTGGCCCTCTGGTAGGTGGGCATTGACATCCCGACGGGCCAGAAATACCTCGGCTTCCAGGCCCGGCTCGAAAATAAATCCATACCCCCGGCGGGGGTCGAATCTTCACACCTGACCCTCGTATATCGGGCCCCGTACCCGAAAGGTGGCTCTGTGGAGGTTCTCCTTTTCCTGAATCCTGCGGGCTATCAGCTAAGCCTTCCACTTTTCCCTCTCCGCAATTTCCCGGCCCAGCTGGCTCGGCTCCCTATCCCAGTAAGGGGCGTCTGCCTGCCCCTGCGCACGGGTCGGGCCCCGCAAGGCCTCCTTCACACTGCCTACTACGGGCGTCCTCTGTGGAAGGTCCTGCGCGGTCATGGCCTGGGGTGCTGCCTCACAGCGACGACCCGTCGCAGCCTCAGCCAAGGCATGGGGTATGGGTACAGGGGTCCTCACCCACTGAGCCTCCTCCTCCTGGACGGAATGGATCACCGGAGCCAGAACGGTACTGGGTGCGGTCACTTCCGGTGCCGCCGGTATGTTTTCGCAGGCTGACGCTGCCCTCAGGAGCTTCCACGGAAGCGGTGCGGGTTGTCTGCGGACCTCTTCTGCAAACTGGTCCGCATCATTAATGGTATCCACCCGCTTCAGCGTACGGAGGGAAGTTTGCAGGAGCAAGGCATAGTCTCTAATACTATCTGAAGGCCGCTGTCGACATTGATAAAACGGCATCCGCAGCTCGGCTTCGGTGCGGGTCTCGAAGGCAATCTGAAGATTTTCAAAGATAGTGGCCACGGAGGACCGGTCCCCCTCGGTCCAGGTCTCCGTCTCCTGCTCAGCCGCGCCGGTCAGCTGTCCCAGCACTACCGCTGCACGTTGCTTATCGGTCAGAGGATACAGTTCAAGGACCGGGTTAAGCTTCTTCCGGAAGACCTGCAAAGCATCAGGTTTCCCGTCGTACTTCGGCAGCCAGGTAGCTCCGGGCACATAGGGCAAGGAGAACGGCATAACCTGAGCAATGGCGGGGGCCACGGCCTCCCCTGCTCGTGCGGCCGGAGCACGGGCTGGCCCATTTCCATCCACGGGTGCTGCTGTGGCTGCGACCGCCGCTCCTCCAGCGGCTCCGTCGGGCGCAGACATCTTGTTACTGCCCCCCCTTGGTGTTTTCTCGGCACCTCCTCTTCAGGGGCGGGGCTTCGGCTTTCGCGCCTCCACTGCTTGAGAAGACGCTCGAGCGGGAAAATCTTCCGCCCAAGATGGCGGACTCAAATTTTTCGGCCGGACACCGCCGGCGGGGCACAAGGCACACTTCTGCCAGCCGGCAGAACGGTAAGATCCTGTTCGTGACGCCAAGTTGTCGCGGGCGGGGAAGGACGCCGCTGTGCTCGCTAACGCTCGGGTCCGGCGCTGCTGCGATGGCTGCTCGGTGGCTCGAGCGGTGGGCCCGATCCGGAGACTCGAGCAGCGCTCCTCGCCTGTGAGTGAAAGGGGGTAGTTTGGTTTGGGGATTTGGTCAGTGACGCCACCCACGGGTTGTGGTGAAGTTGGGCACCACCGCTGCTGGTGACGGGGATCCCGGGAGCGATGGCAGGGAGAAGCTGGGATGTTGTTTCCCCCTCCGTGGGTAGGGGTTGGTGGTCCCGGGGCCTGGTGAGGTGACGGGGAGGCAGGGTTGGCAAGGTGCAGGGTCGCCTGGACTGCGCAGAGCGGTGCCAGACGGCACGGTAGTACTCACTCAGCCACAAATGTACGCAAAGTCTCTGGTAAACCAAACGCCTGGATGGACGGGTCCCGCAGCCGGCTGCTGTGACTTCTCCCAGACGGTTGGTGGTGGCTGCTTCTCCCTGCACCTTTATATATGTTCGGTCCCGATGGATTCCCACCGGTAACCTGCTCCCCAGCGTGTATATGTGCCGGAGGAGCCCTTTTGCCCGCAGGCTCTGGCCCTTGGAACTCTAGCTGTGGCGGTAGCTGTATTTCCTTTTGCTGGTCGGACGGTTGCCTTCAATCGGGTCTTGGCTGTTAGTGACCGGAACCCCAGGGGTTTCCTAACGGATTTGACCTCTAATGGCGGCTCCAAGCCTGGTCGGGGTCCGCAGGCCCTGCCTGTGTGTGCTGGCTTCACCTCGCTCCCCGGTTCGGTACCGGCGGGCCACCGCCCATCCCCGGTCCTACGGTTCCGCGTTGATCTGCCTCTCCTGCAGGCGGCCACCACCGTCTGCCAACCTTGCTCTTAGTGCCCGGGCCACACACCCGGATACGGTCAGTTTGCTCCTCCACTTCTACTCCACTCCTCACTCCTTTCTCACTTCTCACTACTCTCTGACTTCCTTCTCCCGCCTCCAGAACTGTGAACTCCTCAGTGGGTGGGGCCAACCGCCTGGCTCCACCCCACCTGGTGTGGACATCAGCCCCTGGAGGAAGGCAACAAGGATTTTGTGTCTGGCTGATGTGCCTGTCTCGGGGTGGGGGTGTATGTTGTAGTACCTGTGACGACCTGGCTAGTCCAGGGCGTCACACATGCATGATATTACACTTTATTTAAAGGGATTGTCCACTACTTCTACATTTATGGACTATCCTTAGGATAGGTCATCAATGTCTGATTGGCCGGGGTCTGACACGCCGCACCCCTGCTACATTGTGTGATCGGTGGAGATTCTTCTTAAAGAGTTTGTCCTCTACTTCTATATTGACGGACAATCCTTAGGGGTACTTTGCACGTTGCGACATCGCTACTGCAATATCGTCGGGGTCAAATTGAAAGTGACGCACATCCGGCGCCAGTAACGACGTTGCAACGTGTAAAGCCTAGATGCACCGATAAATGATCGCAAAAGCGTCGTAAATCGGTGATCTGTGTAGTGTCAGTCATTTCCATAATGCCGGTGCAGCGACAAGTACGATGTTGTTCCTCTCGTTCCTGCGGCAACACACATCGCTGTGTATGAAGATGCAGGAGCGAGGAACATCTCCTTATCTGCGTCCCGCCTGCAATGAGGAAGGAAGGAGGTGGGCGGGATGTTTACGTCCCGCTCATCTCCGCCCCTCCGCTTCTATTGGCCGCCTGCCGTGTGAGGGCAGGTAAGTGCATGTGAAGCTGCCGTAGCGATAATGTTCGCTACGGCAGCTATCACAAGATATCGCATCTGCGACGGGGGCGGGGACTATCGCGCTCGGCATCGCTACAATCGGCTAGCGATGGCGCAGCGTGCAAAGTACCCCTTTCACTAGGTCATCAATGTCTGATCGACTGGAGTCCAACATCAGACACCCCCGCTACATTGTGTGATCGGTAGAGATCCTTCTTAAAGAGGTTGTCCTCTACTTCTATATTGATGGACTATCCTTAAGGGGGCTTTACACGCAGCGATATCGCTGGTGAAAGCACCCGCCTCCGTCGGTTGTGCGTCACAGGCAAATCGCTGCCTGTGGCGCACAACATCGTTAGGACCCGTCACACGGGACTTACCTGCCTAGCGACGTCGCTGTGGCTGGCGAACCGCCTCCTTTCGTTCGGCGTCACTAAGCAGGCGTCCAATAGAAGCGGAGGGGCTGAGATGAGCGGCCGTAACATCCCACCCACCTCCTTCCTTCCTCATTGTGGGTGGCTGCAGGTACGAAGTTGTTCCTCGTTCCTGCGGTGTCACACATAGCGATGTGTGCTGCATCAGGAACGACGAACAACCAGCGTCCTGCAACAGCAACGATTTTATGAAAATGAACGACGTGTCAACGATCAACGCTCGCTCGGCTCTGTTACACACAACGACGTCACTAATGACACCGGACGTGCGTCAATAATTCCGTGACCCCAACGACATCTCGATAGCGATGTCGTTGCGTGTAAAGCGGCCTTTAGACTAGGTTATCAATGTCTGATCGAATGTGGTCCGACACCAGACACCCCTGCTCTGTGATCAGTGGAGATGCTTCTTAAAGAGGTTGTCCACTACTTCTACATTGATGGACTATCCTTAGGATAGGTCATCAATGTCTGATCGACTGGGGTCCGACACCAGACACCCATGCTACATTGTGTGATCGGTGGAGGTCCTTCTTAAAGAGGTTGTCCACTACTTCTACATTGATGGACTATAATTAGGATAGGTCATCAATGTCTGATCGGCCAGGGTCCGACACCCTGTCACTCCTGCCAATCAATTGTTCTTGGTGCCGGTTCAGCAGGTAGACACAAATGCCCCGTCAACTGATGGTAGCCGTTCTGAAATAGAGCATTTCCGGCTGTCTGCTTCTGCCACCGACACCGACAACAACTGATTAGGGGGGGGTGTTTGGTGTTGGACCCCAGATGATCAGACATTGATGATCTATCCTAAGCATAGGCCATCAAAAGTATTGGACAACCTCTTTAAGAAGGATCTCCACTGATCACACAATGTAGTGGGGGGGGGTGACTGGTGTCGGACACATGGACAATCGACATTGATGACGGATCCTAAGGATAGGCCATCAATGTAAAAGTAGTGGACAACCTCTTTAACCCAATGTTTTTCTTCTTAATTTTTAATTTCCTAACTTTGTGTGATATTATCATTATTTGTATGAAGTTGACCTGTTATGAAAATGGAATAAACACAGTCTCGCCCCGGGAATTCCATTCGTGACTATTGGTATTTTTAACGAACGACTCAATTTTTATTTGTTTTTGTTTCCTCGCCTTTCATAAATGTCAGTCCGTCTGCCAGATTCCCATGTAATCATATTGTAAGCAGGGGGTGATGTCACGGTGAGAAGCATGAATATGCATTTGCATTCCCGATAATGGGGAAGGACAATGATACATATCATAGAGCTTTGCTGATACTAATAGGAGTTGCAAATCAATCTTTATAATTGCACTGCAATGCACTTTCTGCTGATTTGGAAATCTGTTGGGAACGGAGCCTACCGTCTACTTCTTGGCAAACGTTTCGTCTTTAGACTGCGATCTGCAGCGGAGTATTATATGTGCAAAATAAAGCACATGAAAAGTAACTGAGGTCCTTATTGTGCACTTCAGTCCTGTCCGTTACCCTTACAGCCTCCTGCATAGGGGCCACTTTATAGCCACTAATGAATCAATCCTATGATGACAGTCAGGAAAGACATACAGTATCTAACATTTCACCACATTTTTATTACAGTCATTTAAATAACTCACTAGTAATATTCACATAACATGTTCAGTAACTTTGCTTTACTTATTTTGCACTGATTTTCACTTACATGATGTTTTTTCTCAATCTACATCTTAATGTTAACGTGTCTTTAGTAAATAGCCTCTTATATAAATCAGATTGTTCAAAGTGTTTTTAAAGTTGGCTATGTTCCTAATTAAAAAAAAATAAAATCTTGTACTTGTTACACTGGTCACTAAGCCTAACACTGCATGTTCTGTATAAAAGCAGTCTCATTATCATCACAGAAAGGAATACAATGACATGTATCATTTGTATATACAGTAGATAACACAGGATCTACATTCACTATAGGTGATGTCACAGCTCACCTCCTCATCCTCCTGTACAATGACTGATAACACCTCTATATACAGTAGATAACACAGGATCCATCATTCACATTAGGTGATATCACAGCTCACCTCCTCATCCTCCTGTACAATGACTGATAATACCTCTATATACAGTAGATAAAAGGATTCAGCATTCACATTAGGTGATGTCACAGCTCACCTCCTCCTCCTGTACAATGACTTATAACACCTCTATATACAGTAAGTAACACAGGATCCACTATTCACAATAGGTGATATCACAGCACACCTCTTCCTCCTCCTGTACAGTGACTGATCGCACCTCTATATATAGTAGATAATACAGGATCGATCTTTCACAATAGGCGATGTCACAGCTTACCTCCTTCTCCTGACGATGACTGATAACACCTCAATATACAGTAGATAACACAGGATCCACTATTCACAATAGGTGATATCACAGCTCACCTCCTCCTCCTGTACAGTGACTGATAGCACCTCTATATATAGTAGATAATACAGGATCGATCATTCACAATAGGTGATGTCACAGCTCACCTCCTACTCCTCTACAATGGCTGATAACACCTCTTATTACAGTAGATAACACAGGATCCACTATTCACAATAGGTGATATCACAGCACACCTCTTCCTCCTCCTATACAATGGACTGGTGACATCTCTATATACAGTAGATAAAACAGGATCCACCATTCTCAATAGCTAATGTCTCAGCTCACCCCCTCTCCCTCCTGTCAATGACTGGTAACACCTCTATATACAGTAGATAACAGAATCCATTATTCACAATAGGTGATATCACAGCTCACTTCTTCCTCATCCTGTACAATTTAGGCCAGAGAAACAAATGGTATGACTCCAATATCATTAAAATATTAAATTTTATTGAAAATTCATAAAATCAAAACATGGTAAAAACAAAACAACATTCACAGCAGTAAATCCTCAATAGAAGGTGGACCGGTACTATAAAAGACACAAATATAGTATATGAAAAAATTCCAATATGTATCAACACACATCTAGTAACAATATTTCATCCCTGCTCCATAGGGAAAGATATACTCAATTCACTACTGGGGTTTCAACAGTTAATCACCCTCAGAGGTAGTATAATCCCTATAGATGCTGAAAACATTCAAGAATACACGAAATATTTCAAAACATATGTCAGCACATAGTTGGTAATGGTATTTTAATCCCTGCTCATTATGGGCTAGGGTACACTCACACACTAACTGGGGTTTTAACAGAAAAACACCCTCACGGATGATATAATCCCTGTGAGTAAAAAACCCACTGGGTTTTTTACTCACAGGGATTATATCATCCGTGAGGGTGTTTTTCTGTTAAAACCCCAGTTAGTGTGTGAGTGTACCCTAGCCCATAATGAGCAGGGATTAAAATACCATTACCAACTATGTG
This sequence comes from Anomaloglossus baeobatrachus, assembly GCF_048569485.1. Lineage (NCBI taxonomy): Eukaryota > Metazoa > Chordata > Amphibia > Anura > Aromobatidae > Anomaloglossus > Anomaloglossus baeobatrachus. The sequence continues at coordinate 54,862,389 of NC_134364.1, read as the reverse complement.
CTGACATATGTTTTGAAATATTTCGTGTATTCTTGAATGTTTTCAGCATCTATAGGGATTATACTACCTCTGAGGGTGATTAACTGTTGAAACCCCAGTAGTGAATTGAGTATATCTTTCCCTATGGAGCAGGGATGAAATATTGTTACTAGATGTGTGTTGATACATATTGGAATTTTTTCATATACTATATTTGTGTCTTTTATAGTACCGGTCCACCTTCTATTGAGGATTTACTGCTGTGAATGTTGTTTTGTTTTTACCATGTTTTGATTTTATGAATTTTCAATAAAATTTAATATTTTAATGATATTGGAGTCATACCATTTGTTTCTCTGGCCTAAATTGATGTAATGGTTATCCAACTTATGTTGTTTGCTTCATCCTGTACAATGACTGGTAACAGCTCTATAAAAAGTAGACAACACAGGATCCACCATTCACAACAGGTGTTATCACAGCTCACCTCCTCCTCCTGTACAACAATTGATAACTCCTCTATATATAGTACATAAGACATGATCTGCCAATTACAATAGTTGATGTCACAGCTCAGTGTGTTTCCTTTTTTTTATAGTTCAACTACCTTTTCAAAACGGCTTGATAATGCTAGATAAAAACATGATCAAAAAGCCAGTATGTGCAATATGGTACTGTATTGGTGTCACATGTATAGATGCAAAATGTGACTAATATGACGAAGGGCAAAAACAATTGTTTAAGACCCACACTGTGAGGTAGACAGTCATAGTTAGTCGTAGTATTTTTTTGTACCTTGAACAATTAAAAAGGACTGCACAAAAAAAATGCAAAAACTCAGTAGTTGATTGTAACAAGCGAGCACACTGTTTGATTTATTTTTTTTCTGTAAAAAATAATGTGTTGCCTTGCTGCTGCTTCCATGTGCATTAAGAATGAAGAGAAGAACATCTCCCCTACTTCTCTTCACATATATTTATATTTCTTTAATATAATACTATCATTAGTAGAATACTACTGATCTTCAGTGGTGCAGTTATACTGTACATTAGTTATACATTATTTCTTACAGCAAAGATGGGCTGCAGTGTGTACATCGCCCAGGCCAAAAACTAATGCTCTACCAGGATACAGCTAAACCCCCACTAGGTGGAGGCATCACAGGTGCAGGAGCAAATCACACACACTTCCATGGAATTGAGGGGGTGATTGCTGGATGAGATGATAAAACTGCACACTGACGGCTTGCATAGAGCGCTGTTCACATATGCAGATAACACAGTCACAAGCCCGCAGCCTATTAAGTGACGCCCATACTATTAGATCAGGCGGGCTGCCAAGCCGTACCCCACCTGTGTATCATGCACGGACAGAAACTCTAAAATGCAAGGCCCAACAGAAAGGGGTCTGGCTGTATCCTATACAAAAAAATATGAGGTTTTAGTTGGTATTATGGCCATAAGACGGAAGCCTACAACCCTAGTCACAGGACCTCATGTTTGTAGGTCCCTACACTAAATATAAAAATAGCAATAGCTGTAAGTAATACTTAATTTTTGGAGGATATTTATTCCTCTTTTTGTTGCTATTTTTATTAGTTATACATTAGATTACTATATGGAGTATTTCTCCAATGTTTTAGGGATTAATCTTCCTGCCTTGCTGCTGCTTTCATTCACCGCTGATGTGTAACTACCAAGCTCTGTGCCTTTCCTCTCTTGTGCAAACATCAAGCTCTGGGGCTCACTTCTCATGTTAACCAACAAGCTTTGTACCTCACCTCTGATGTGTAACCACCAAGCTCTAAGGCTCACATCTCATGTTGGCCACCAAGCTCTGGGGCTCACCTTTGATGTGCAACCACAAAACTCTACGGCTGACATGTCATGTTAACCACCAAGCTCTGAGGCTCACTTCTTATGTTAACCACCAAGCTCTGGGGCTCACTTCTTATGTTAACCAACAAGCGTTGTACCTCACCTCTGATGTGTAACCACCAAGCTCTAAGGCTCACATCTCATGTTAATCACTAACCTATGGGGCTCACCTCTCATGTGCAACCAAAAGGCTCTGTGGCTCATTTCTCATGGTAACCACCAGGCTCTGTGGCTCACCTCTGATGTGCAACCACCATGCTTTGAGTTTCAGAGTAATGTGCATTCAGAACCAGAGTGGCATTTTTTTTTAGCTCTTTAGCATTTAATGCTTAAAGTTTATTTATACAATTAAAAGTTACTGCATATCCACAGCTTAGGTGATAACATAGTGATCGGGGGGGTTTGACCACTCCAAACTCTACTGTTCCCAAGAATGAGGCTCCGAAATGTCCTATTGGCTTTGTGCATTGGCCATGCATCCCATCCGTGGGGTTGCAAGAAAAACCTCTGTACTCTACTATCTTGGCCAATCTTGTAAACAAAGAATTGAGCAGTGGCACAAGCATGGCCGCCACTTCATTGTGACTGAGCATTTAAGAGCCCTATATTCAGGATTAGGGGGGAGTCTGACCATTGGGACCCAACCACCTGTGGATAGGTGAAAAATCCCAAATTTATAGCTTAACTACAATAGCTGTATTATCTCATCTAGTGGGCTCATTAGTATAAGCTATTCTGTGTTACTGTTACTTCTATGATGGTAATACTATATAATGTATAGTGCGTCATGTGGAATAACTGCAATATGGCACCCATTACAATTTAGGCCCAAGTATGGGGATAGGCTACTGTACACACCATCATCTGGAAGAGGACACGTATACATTACTAGCTCTAGATAGGTAGACGGAGGACACAGAGTTATCTTCAGCTTTGGCTCGTGTTGGTTCTTGAGTGACAGTATCAGCATAACAAGGAGTCGGGTCAGAATAGTACATGTAATCTGGCACATGTCCCTGTGATTATTTGTTTAAAGGACCTAAATATCACCAAATCATTATTTTGCCTGCTCCTCATGGGTGGTCAGTTAGCAGCCCTCCCTATGTATTTCTATGTACAGTACAAACCAAACGTTTGGACACACCTTCTCATTCAAAGAGTTTTCTTTATTTTCATGACTCTAAAAATTGTAGATTCACATTGAAGAAATCAAAACTTTGAATGAAAAGATGTGGAATGAAATACTTAAAGTGTGAAACAACTGAAAATATGTCTTATATTCTAGGTTCTTCAAAGTAGCCACCTTTTGCTTTGATTACTGCTTTGCACACTCTTGGCATTCTCTTGATGAGCTTCAAGAGGTAGCCACCAGAAATGGTTTTCCAACAGTCTTGAAGGAGTTCCCAGAGATGCTTAGCACTTCCTTTTGCCTTCACTCTGCGGTCCAGCTCACCCCAAACCATCTCGATTGGGTTCAGGTCTGGTGACTGTGGAGGCCAGGTCATCTGGCGTAGCACCCCACCACTCTCCTTCTTAGACAAATAGCCCTTACATAGCCTGGAGGTGTGTTTGGGGTCAATGTCCTGTTGAAAAATAAATGATGGTCCAACTAAACGCAAACCGGATGGAATAGCTCGCCGCTGCAAGATGCTGTGATAGCCATGCTGGTTCTGTATGCCTTCAATTTTGAATAAATCCCCAACAGTGTCACCAGCAAAGCACCCCCACACCCTCTCACCTCCTCCTCCATGCTTCACGGTGGTAACCAGCCATGTAGAGTCCATCCGTTCACCTTTTCTACAAAGACACGGTGGTTGGATCCAAAGATCTCAAATTTGGACACATCAGAACAAAGCACAGATTTCCACTGGTCTAATGTCTATTCCTTGTGTTCTTTAGCCCAAACACGTCTCTTCTGCTTGTTGCCTGTCCTTAGCGGTGGTTTCCTAGCAGCTATTTTACCATGAAGGCCTGCTGCACAAAGTCTCCTCTTAATAGTTGTTCTAGAGATGACAAGATGTGTCCAAACTTTTGGTCTGTATTGTATGTGAAAAGGAAATATAATACAGATCTTTGCATTTATGGGAAAAGTCTTACAAAGTCTGTTAATTGCGAGTGTCAGACAAAGATTTTCTCTAACTTCGTTGACTGTCACGGCAGCGTCCGGTATTGTTCAGATTGCCGATTCTAATACTCCACCTGAGACAGTCTCTGGTGTCTGGGAGCAATGCAGGCAGACTCTGGTGTCAATTCATAGGCAGGCTAGGAAGAGTTAATCCCTGGTTGTGTGCTTGTTTGTCCTCTTTGATCACCTGTTGTGTGGAACCTATCATATCTGCTACCCACCTATATATACTGGATGGGTACTTCCTCCTATGCCTGCTATAGCTTATCTTAGTTGGTCTGGTGTGGTGTCCTATTCTAGACTCTCTGGTGCTTGTAGTTCTCGTTGCTTTGTGCTGTTGTGGAGTTTGTCCCAGTTGTTTTTTGTAGTTTTCCTCCTGAATCTCTTATTGTCCTATCGTGTGTGTGTGTGTGTGTGCGTGTGTGTGTGTGTGTGTGTGTGTCAGAGTTTTGGATTTTCCTTGTCTATCTTCATCTGTATTTAATATCACACTCCTACCCCGCCTTTCCCTGGTGGGAGGAAGAAATCAGACTAGGTTTGCTCAGGAGCAGGGCCAGGAACAGGGCTCCAGTATCTCCACCATTTGGAGTATCCCTGAGATTAGGGATAGCTCTATCCCTCCTTATACAACAAGTCACATTGTGACAGTGAGTTATCTTAAATCTCATGTTGCAAACCCTGGATTTCCATTGTGAAATTTTAAAAGTTATATGGCCCTTATTCCCCTACATCTCACATGCTTCCAACACTTGAGTTCAGCTCTGCAGTTTTGACTTAGTATACAGCCAATCTCTACATGATATAGTTCAGACTTTGTCCTATTTCAATATTTGTATTTTTTTTGAGATTTTAGAAATTTGACTTTCTTACACGATAGGGAATCTGTTACCAAGTTTTTGCCACCTTATTCGAGACCAGCATGATATGGGGTCAGAGATCCAGATTCTAGGAATGTGTCACATACTGGGCTGCTTGCTCTAGTATTTTATCTGCTGTAAATTCACCAGTTCTCTGCGTAACTCCTGCCCACACCACTGATTGGCAACTTCTTTGTACACTGTGCATAGGCAGAAAGCTGCCAATCAGTGGTGGGACTACATAGCAGCTGTAATATTACGCCTCAGTGATAATCTCCTGCTGATAAAACAGGGATTTTATCAAACATACAGCAAGCAGCCCAGTAAGTGACACATCTCTGGAATTAGGGTCTCTGCATTATGCCGTTCTCAGATTAGGATGCAAAAATCTGGTGACTAATTCTGCTCAATGACAAAATATGACACTTTCCTTATTTTTTCCAGTGATCTCGGCTTTCTTTGTCTCAGAGGTTCGATACTTGAAGACTTCTTCAAAATGATCAGGACAGCTCCGAGGGTCCTTTAAGTCATGAACGTAATTTGAGTCAATGATAGAAAAGCACTTACTTAAAGCGGTGGGAATTCGGTCGAATGTTTATGAAATCCACTTTACTAATGTCATTGGCGTCGCCAGCTACTTCAGATATGATTCTAATTCATGTATATAATATGGGCAGACGTTGTGTTGCCCGTTCTAAAATCCAATAACGAATATATTATCTTGTGACTGGATAAATTAGGACAGGGTCAGACTGGATCACCAGGGATGCCCCCAATAAGCTGGACTCTGACATAATAATGGCCTCCTAAAAACTTCCTTGTCGTTGGTGTGTATTTTTTTTTTTGATGGTTCACAAATAATACGGTGCCTACAAGTAGTCTTCAACCCCCTGCAGATTTAGCAGGTTTGATAAGATGCAAATAAGTTAGAGCCTGCAAACTTCAAACAAGAGCAGGATTTATTAACAGATGCATAAATCTTACAAACCAACAAGTTATGTTGCTCAGTTAAATTTTAATAAATTTTCAACATAAAAGTGTGGGTCAATTATTATTCAACCCCTAGGTTTAATATTTTGTGGAATAACCCTTGTTTGCAATTACAGCTAATAATCGTCTTTTATAAGACCTGATCAGGCCGGCACAGGTCTCTGGCGTTATCTTGGCCCACTCCTCCATGCAGATCTTCTCCAAGTTATCTAGGTTCTTTGGGTGTCTCATGTGGACTTTAATCTTGAGCTCCTTCCACAAGTTTTCAATTGGGTTAAGATCAGGAGACTGACTAGGCCACTGCAACACCTTGATTTTTTCCCTCTTGAACCAGGCCTTGGTTTTCTTGGCTGTGTGCTTTGGGTCGTTGTCTTGTTGGAAGATGAAATGACGACCCATCTTAAGATCCTTGATGGAGGAGCGGAGGTTCTTGGCCAAAATCTCCAGGTAGGCCGTGCTATCCATCTTCCCATGGAAGCGGACCAGATGGCCAGGCCCCTTGGCTGAGAAACAACCCCACAGCATGATGCTGCCACCACCATGCATGACTGTAGGGATGGTATTCTTGGGGTCGTATGCAGTGCCATCCAGTCTCCAAACGTCACGTGTGTGGTTGGCACCAAAGATCTCCATCTTGGTCTCATCAGACCAGAGAACCTTGAACCAGTCTGTCTCAGAGTCCTCCAAGTGATCATGAGCAAACTGTAGACGAGCCTTGACATGACGCTTTGAAAGTAAAGGTACCTTACGGGCTCGTCTGGAACGGAGACCATTGCGGTGGAGTACGTTACTTATGGTATTGACTGAAACCAATGTCCCCACTGCCATGAGATCTTCCCGGAGTTCCTTCCTTATTGTCCTTGGGTTAGCCTTGACTCTTCGGACAAGCCTGGCCTCGGCACGGGTGGAAACTTTCAAAGGCTGTCCAGGCCGTGGAAGGCTAACAGTAGTTCCATAAGCCTTCCACTTCCGGATGATGCTCCCAACAGTGGAGACAGGTAGGCCCAACTCCTTGGAAAGGGTTTTGTACCCCTTGCCAGCCTTGTGACCCTCCATGATCTTGTCTCTGATGGCCTTGGAATGCACCTTTGTCTTTCCCATGTTGACCAAGTATGAATGCTGTTCACAAGTTTGGGGAGGGTCTTAATTAGTCAGAAAAGGCTGGAAAAAGAGATAATTAATCCAAACATGTGAAGCTCATTGTTCTTTGTGCCTGAAATACTTCTTAATACTTTAGGGGAACCAAACAGAATTCTGGTGGATTGAGGGGTTGAATAATAAATGACCCCCTGAATAAACTTTTCACAATTTAAAAAAAAAGAAAAAAAGAAATAACATTCTTTTTTGCTGCATTTCACACTTCCAGGCTGATCTACAGTCCAAATGTCACAATGCCAAGTTAATTCCGAATGTGTAAACCTGCTAAATCTGCAGGGGGTTGAATACTACTTGTAGGCACTGTATATTAGATGTAATGGATTATACGCGCAATGATGGCAGAAATATTCAGAAGAGGTGTAAAGGTACTGTTCATGGAGAATTGGTCCTCAGATGAATTTCCTACGAATGTTGCTCCAAACCAACCTTGGGTCAGGAGAATCTTGGTAGTGTTGGATATGTTTTTAGTGTACTACCTCCATCTGTGGATGAAGTCATCATGGTGTTGTATAATTTGGTCGACTAATTGATGGCTAGTATGGTAAATAATGGTTTATTGCAAGCTCTTATCTTCTGGAATTTGGTCATACATGGATCAATCTCATGGTCAGGAGCATTTCTTTAACCTATCCTACTCAATGCAGAAAATTGTCACCAATTCTTATTGGATTAGCCCACTCCTTATTCCGCCATGTCGCTGGCAGGTCTCCAGGCTTCTCCTCCCATTGGGTTTCATGGTAGTGTTGGATATTTTTTTGGTGTACTACCTCCATCGGTGGATGAAATCATCATGGTGTTGTACAATTTGGTCGACCAATTGATGGCTGGTAAGGTTAATGATGATTTATTGCAAGCTCGTATCTTCTGCAATCTTGGTCATACATGGATCAACCTCATGGTCAAGGGCATTTCTTTAACCTATCCTACTCTTCATAAAATTGTCACCAATTCTTATCAGATCAGCCCACTCCTTATTCCGCCATGTCCCCGACTTCTCCTCCCAATGGGAGCATTTGACCATTGACAACTTTCTTCCAAGCTAGAAAAAACTCTCTCTCTTCTGACTCTGAACGTGAAAGCTATAGCCAACTTGGTTTTTGGCTGTAGCTGTCATGTTACGTCCGTCAGAAGGAGAAGCACCAAGGAGACTGGTGAGGAACACAGTCCAGAGTAACGAGGAGTGGTGCCAGTTTAGTAGAGGAGCACTGATTTTTTATTTTCAATATTCCCACCATCCTGGGCCCATTTAGAACTTGTTTTAAAGTAGTGACAACCCCTTTTAAGACATATTGAAGTCAAAGAGGAGTATCTTCTACTTTCCAAAGTATAAAGTTGCGCTTGATCTGGCGGACCTGCATCAAATTTTTTCCCATTTCTTTGAAATGGAAATGTATTATCGGCCACAACTTGCATGGCAATATCAGCGGTTCCCAACCCGGCCGTGGTCCCGACACGAGCTTCACTTTAGACATTACGGTTTATTCATGGTAACTCGATTAAGGAGAATGGGATCAAAGGGATTAAAATACTTTTCATCGGTGGTCTTTGGCTTATGTTTATTTCCATTTCTAAGGATACGTTCTCATTTTGAGTATTTGGTGACTTTTTTTTGTTTCCATTTTTTAAGCCAAAACCAGGAGTGGGTGATAAAGACAGAAGTGGTGTCCGTGTGTCTATTATACTTTTCTTCTGATTGTCCCACTCCTGATTTTAACTTCAAAATACCGAGGTAAAATATTGACCAAAATACTGCCATGTGAACGAAGCCTCAAAGAAAGAGATCTTTTCAAAGGGTGGATTATTACTTAAAATAAGTAGGTCATTTTTTTACTTTATACTTTCTTTTTATCAGTGTGTCTTAAGTTGTTTTGTAGTTTATTTGGGACTTATTTTCATTCGTTTCTTAGCCCAAGAATTTGGGATTTATCACATTATTTTTTCTGTTTGAAACAAAATTAAAAAAAAGTCCTTTTATGTTCTTCTATTATTCTGTTTGATAGGTACATGCTTTGATTTTTTTGTTTCTTGTTTTATAATTCTTTAGCTTTTGGAATTAATCAACTAGGGTATTATATGGGACAAAGGTATTGGAAGTGTGCGCATTTATGGGTGTAGAATATATGTGTACCTCTAGATGTATGTGTGTATTATTTGCATGTTTGAGTGTATATACAGTATGTATGTACTGTTTGTTAGTGTGTATGTATTGTTTCGTACTTACTCTGTGTATATGTGTGTGCATCAATGTACCTCTGTGTATATATACAGTACAGACCAAACGTTTGGACACACTTTCTCATTCAAAGAGTTTTCTTTATTTTCATGACTCTGAAATTTGTAGATTCACATTGAAGGCATCAAAATTATGAATTAACACATGGGGAATGAAATATTTAACAAAAAAGTGTGAAACAACTGAAAATATGTCTTGCCTTATAAATGAGGTTGGGACCATCAATTGTGTTGTGCAGAAGTCTGGTAGATACACAGCTGATAGTCCTACTGAATAGACAGTTAGAATTTGTATTATGGCAAGAAAAAAGCAACTGAGTAAAGAAAAACGAGTGGCCATCATTACTTTAAGAAATGAAGGTCGATCAGTCCGAAAAATTGGTAAAACTTTGAAAGTGTCCCCAATTGCAGTGGCAAAAAACATCAAACGCTACAAAGAAACTGGCTCACATGAGGACTGCCACAGGAAAGGAAGACCAAGAGTCACCTCTGCTGCAGAGGATAAGTTTATCCGAGTCACCAGCCTCAGAAATCGCAGGTTAACAGCAGCTCAAATTAGACACCAGGTCAATGCCACACAGAGTTCTAGCAGCAGACACATCTCTAGAACAACTGTTAGGCCTAAGACACACGGCAAGAAAAACGGTGCAAGTGGAGTGCGGTAAAACATCGCATTCCACTTGGACCAATATTAGTCTGTGTGTCAGCGCACATGAGCAATTATTTTCTCAGCCCTAATCTGACCGAGAAAACAATCGCAGCATACTGCGATTGTAATGCGAGACTCTTTCTCTTGCACCCATTCAAGTGTATGGGGCGAGAGAAAAATTGCACTGCACTCTCAGTACACCGGTGTACCGCGAGTGCAGTGTGAGAATGGCAATAGCTGGCTATGGAGGAGAGAGGGAGATAAATCCCTCCCTCCCCTCCTCAGAGCCGGACCATCTCCCGCAGCTGAGGTCCGCTCGCACAGTCGGACCTCAGTCGCAGTGACACTAGCATGACACTCTGTTCTGCTATACTGCCAGCATGAGCCGAGTGTCATGCGAGGGGATCGCAGTAATCCCCGTGTGGCCCCAGCCTTAATAGGAGACTTTGTGCAGCAGGCCTTCATGGTAAAATAGCTGCTAGGGAACCACTGCTAAGGACAGGCAACAAGCAGAAGAGACTTGTTTGGGCTAAAGAACACAAGGAATGGATTTTAGACCAGTGGAAATCTGTGCTTTGGTTTGATGAGTGCAAATTTGAGATCTTTGGATCCAACCACCAAGTCTTTGTGCAACGCAGAAAAGGTGAACGGATGGACTCTACATTCTACATACCTGGTTCCCACCGTGAAGCATGGAGGAGGAGGAGTGATAGTGTGGGGGGTGCTTTACTGGTGACACTGTTGGGGATTTATTCAAAATTGAAGGCATACAGAACCAGCATGGCTACCACAGCATCTTGCAGGGCATGCTATTCCATCCGGTTTGCGTTTAGTTGGACCATCATTTGTTTTTCAAAAGGACAATGACCCCAAACACACCTCCAGGCTGTGTAAGGGCTATTTGACTAGAAGGAGAGTGATGTGGTGCTACGCCAGATGACTTGGCCTCCACAGTCACCAGACCTGAACCCAATCGAGATGGTTTGGGGTGAGCTGGACTGTAGAGTGAAGACAAAAGGGCCAACAAGTGCTAAGCATCTCTGGGAACTCCTTCAGGACTGTTGGAAGACCATTTCCAGTGACTACCTCTTGAAGCTCATCAAGAGAATGCCAAGAGTGTGCAAAGCAGTAATCAAAGCAAAAGGTGGCTACTTTGAAGAACCTAGAATATAAGACATATTTTCAGTTGTTTCACACTTTTTTGTTAAGTATTTCATTCCACATGTGTTAATTCATAGTTTTGATGCCTTCAATGTGAATCTACAATTTTCAGAGTCATGAAAATAAAGAAAACTCTTTGAATGAGAATGTGTGTCCAAACTTTTAGTCTATACTATATATATATACAGTTAGGTCCAGAAATATTTGGACAGTGACACAAGTTTTGTTATTTTAGCTGTTTACAAAAACATGTTCAGAAATACAATTATATATATAATATGGGCTGAAAGTGCACACTCCCAGCTGCAATATGAGAGTTTTCACATCCAAATTGGAGAAAGGGTTTAGGAATCATAGCTCTGTAATGCATAGCCTCCTCTTTTTCAAGGGACCAAAAGTAATTGGACAAGGGACTCTAAGGGCTGCAATTAACTCTGAAGGCGTCTCCCTCGTTAACCTGTAATCAATGAAGTAGTTAAAAGGTCTGGGGTTGATTACAGGTGTGTGGTTTTGCATTTGGAAGCTGTTGCTGTGACCAGACAACATGCGGTCTAAGGAACTCTCAATTGAGGTGAAGCAGAGCATCCTGAGGCTGAAAAAAAAGAAAAAATCCATCAGAGAGATAGCAGACATGCTTGGAGTAGCAAAATCAACAGTCGGGTACATTCTGAGAAAAAAGGAATTGACTGGTGAGCTTGGGAACTCAAAAAGGCCTGGGCGTCCACGGATGACAACAGTGGTGGATGATCGCCGCATACTTTCTTTGGTGAAGAAGAACCCGTTCACAACATCAACTGAAGTCCAGAACACTCTCAGTGAAGTAGGTGTATCTGTCTCTAAGTCAACAGTAAAGAGAAGACTCCATGAAAGTAAATACAAAGGGTTCACATCTAGATGCAAACCATTCATCATTTCCAAAAATAGACAGGCCAGAGTTAAATTTGCTGAAAAACAACTCATGAAGCCAGCTCAGTTCTGGAAAAGTATTCTATGGACAGATGAGACAAAGATCAACCTGTACCAGAATGATGGGAAGAAAAAAGTTTGGAGAAGAAAGGGAACGGCACATGATCCAAGGCACACCACATCCTCTGTAAAACATGGTGGAGGCAACGTGATGGCATGGGCATGCATGGCTTTCAATGGCACTGGGTCACTTGTGTTTATTGATGACATAACAGCAGACAAGAGTAGCCGGATGAATTCTGAAGTGTACCGGGATATACTTTCAGCCCAGATTCAGCCAAATGCCGCAAAGTTGATCGGACGGCGCTTCATAGTACAGATGGACAATGACCCCAAGCATACAGCCAAAGCTACCCAGGAGTTCATGAGTGCAAAAAAGTGGAACATTCTGCAATGGCCAAGTCAATCACCAGATCTTAACCCAATTGAGCATGCATTTCACTTGCTCAAATCCAGACTTAAGACGGAAAGACCCACAAACAAGCAAGACCTGAAGGCTGCGGCTGTAAAGGCCTGGCAAAGCATTAAGAAGGAGGAAACCCAGCGTTTGGTGATGTCCATGGGTTCCAGACTTAAGGCAGTGATTGCCTCCAAAGGATTCGCAACAAAATATTGAAAATAAAAATATTATGTTTGGGTTTGGTTTATTTGTCCAATTACTTTCGACCTCCTAAAATGTGGAGTGTTTGTAAATAAATGTGACAATTCCTACAATTTCTATCAGATATTTTTGTTCAAACCTTCAAATTAAACGTTACAATCTGCACTTGAATTCTGTTGTAGAGGTTTAATTTCAAATCCAATGTGGTGGCATGCAGAGCCCAACTCGCGAAAATTGTGTCACTGTCCAAATATTTCTGGACCTAACTGTATATATACACACACACACACACACACACACACACACACACACACACACACACACAATATATACCTACACAGCAGGCAAAATACGTATTGAACAAGTCACCAATTTTCTAGGTAGATATATTAATAAAGGTGCTATTGTCATGAATTTTTCACCAGATGACGGGAGCAATCAATGCGATGTACACAGGCAAAGAGATCAAACCATAGATGTCAATAAATGTAGTGATGTGTAAGAATGAGTAATTACACAGGGAGAAATAGTGAACACACTTACTGAAATGTATTTAATACTTCATACAAAAGTCTTTGTTAGTGATGGCAGCTTCAAGAAGCCTCCTGAATGGAGAAGCTTGTCGCCTGCATTGCTCAGATGGGGTTTAGTCCATTCTTCCACACAAACACTCTTCATATCCTGCAGGTCCCAGGCTCCTTCTATGAACCCTGAGCTTTAGCTCCTTCTATAATTGTTCTATTGGATTCAGGTCTGATGATCGGCTCGGCCATTGTAGCAGCTTTATTTTCTCTGAAACCCATTGAGAGTTTCCATGTCTGTGTGTTTGGGGTCATTGTCTTGCTGAATTGTTCACCCTCGTTTCATCTTCATCATCCTGGTAGATGGCAGCAGATATTTATCAGGAATATCTCAGTACATTTGTTAATTCATCCTTCCTTCAAATATATGAAGTTGTCCACTGTCATATGTTGAAAAACAGCCCCACGCCATGCTGTTCCCACCTCCAACCTTCACTGTTGTTGGTGTTTTGGGGGCAATTTGCCTTTTGGCCTCCAAACATGGTGTGTTTTATGGCCTCTAAAGAGTTCAGTTTGGTCTCATCGGACAAGACAATATTTTCCCAATATTTCACAGGATTATCTAAATGTTGTTGAACAAACTTTAAACAGGCTTGAACCTGCTTTTTGTTCACCAATGGAGTCCTGCGTGGTGAGCATGCATACGGGCCATGGTGGGGCAGTGCATAACTTAGTTTTCTTTGAAACAATTGTACTTGCTGATCCCAGGTCTTCTTGTTAATTCTCCACAGATGTAATTGGCTTTTGGACAACTCTTCTGATAGTTATTTTCACTCCTCTGTCTGAAATCTTGCGGGGAGCACCTGGTCGTGGCTGGTTCATGTTGACATTATGTTCTTTTCACTTCTAGATTATGGTCCCAACAGCGCTCACTGGAGTCTTCAGTAGTTTAGAAATTCTTACTGTATGTAACCAATGCCATCAGTATGTTTTTCAACAATAAGGCCTCATTCACACACATCAATATTATTGCATCAGTGTTTTATCAATGTTTGTATGCCAAAGCCAGGAGTGGAACTCACTCACGAAAACTAAAATTTAAAGATTGACACCTGTTCTTTGTTTTGGAGACACTCCTGGATTTGGCATACAAATACTGATGGAATACTGAACAAAAATACTGATGTGGGAATGAGGCCTTAGGTTGCAAAGGTTTTAAGACAGCTCACTGGTTTTACCCATCATGAGATGTTTCTTGTGTGGCACCTTGGTAATGAGACACCTTTTTATAGGCCATCAGATGAACCAGCTGATATTATTTTTCACAAAGTGGCAGGATTGCTTTGTGATTACTGATGGATTTCACCTGGTGTCATGACTTTCCATGGCTTTTTCCCTCTCTCTTTCTTTATGTCTTCAATACTTTTTCCATGTCATTTTTCATTATTATACATCACTTCATTTATGGTCATCTATGGTTTGATTTGTTTACCTATGTGGATTGGATGTGTTGTTATTGACATCTAGTGAGAAATTCATGTCAATAACATCTTCAAAAATATATTTACATAAAAAAAATGGTGATGTTGCCAATTAGTGGTGTGGGCGGGGTTATACAGACAGAGAACTAGTAGATCTGCAGTAAATAATACAGCAATTTTATCAAAACTGCATCAAGCAATCAAGTAAGAGACATATCACTAGAATCAGGGTCTCTGTGCCTACATCATGCTGCTTTCAGATGGGGGAGCAAAAACTTGGTGACAGATTCCCAAATCATGTTTACTGCAAAAGTGGGTCATTCTTCAGTTCAATTAGTCACATGCAATCCAGGCTGTAACGTCTGCCCTTGACCACAGACTAAGGATGACTGTCACGGACAGACTAGGGCTAGCCACCAAATCGGCAGGATCTCAAGAACTCTGAAACCCTTTAACCCTTGTACAGGGATTTGGAATTACACAATGTCCAGGAGATCGCTGCCTACGGAAGGATGCAATCCAGGAAAGAGTGGTCGTCAGGCAGGGTCCAAACCAGGAGGCACAAAAAGGCAAAAATTTGTCATGCAGCAGCGTAGTCAGGAAATCAGGCAGAGGTCAAACCGGAGATGGCAGCGAGGTATAAAACAGCAGGCAGGAGAGTAGTCAGGAAATCAGGCAGAGGTCAAACCGGAGATGGCAGCGAGGTACAAAAACAGCAGGCAGGGGAGTAGTCAATGAACGGGCAGAGGTCAAAACACAGGGATCACTACTGAGAACAGAAACCAGACACTAGCAGGAATACAAAACTATCTCTGGCAGAGACCAGCAGACAGGAGGGGGAATTAGAAGGGTGTGGTGTCTTACCATTGGCTGTAGCGGAATGTTGGTGACTTAAGCTGGAAGACACACGCCACCTACAGTCAGTCAGTGGTACTGCAGGCCCCAGGGAAACCCAGCTTAGTGGATGAGCAGAGCCTGTGCCCACCAGAGCCACTGGCACCGACTTCTATCCTATCACCAGTACAGTCCACAGTTTGAACACGGCGTCGCCTGGTGATCGAGGCAGAAGTCGCAGGAGCGGACTCTAGTGGGGACGTGACACAGGCTCCGGTAGTGTAGAGAACACAATGGCTTCTTTTAAGGGGCATAATGATAGGTGGTGCACAGTGGCATAACTATGGTTCAATGGGCCTTGGGGCAAAATTTAGACCTGCCCCCCTCCTTATGTTGGTCAAATGTATGTAGGGTGGGCCCGGTCGCGGCTGCAACCCCTGCGACCTTAATCGTTACGCTCTTGTTGGTGCAGTCATGTCTCAGTTGCATCTTGGCTCTGATGCCAAAGGGAACTCAAGGGCCCCTCTGCTTAGTATTTTGTATTGGGGCCCAAGGGTTTCTAGATAATCTGTATGTACTTCTATATAAACTTACATAGGATACAGATTTTATATCTCGATTTGCTACTACGTAAACTGCCGTCAACTGTTTAATATTCAAAATATACAAATCTAACATTTTTCATCTTATTCCCCCTTTTAGAATCAAGTTTCTTACTGGGAAACGCACAGATTGTGGACTGGCCTGTAGTTTATAGTAATGACGGTTTCTGTAAACTTTCTGGATATCATCGAGCCGACATCATGCAGAAGAGCAGCACTTGCAGGTTAGTCACAATATTTCATCTTTATCCTTGTGAAGGCTGTAAACCTTTTAGTTGACCAGTTTCACCAAAAATCTATTTTCATAAATTTTTTTAAAAAAAAACCCTCAAATCAAAATGAATACAGAAGGTTCTCCAATCAGAACCCTCATATTAACTGACTGGCAGTGCTATACCCAGACAGATACTTTAATACTTTTTTTATCCCTGTGAATTAACTCCAGCAAAAAAATGCAATATTTGCTGCTTGATTTTACAACAAATTAAAAAACGCCCTATTACGGTAGTACACATAACCTATATAGGGTGGTGAGGGCCCCAGGGACCAGCAGTGGGTATACTTAGGGTCAGGTATCCAGCTCGGAGCATAGGTGTGGAACCTATCTAGGGTGGTGAGGGACCCCAGGGTCCAGCAGTAGGGATACATAGTATCAGGCTTGGCGCATAGGTGCAGAACCTATCTAGGGTGGTGAGGAACCCCAGGGACCAGCAGTAGGGATACATAGTATCAGGCTTGGCGCATAGGTGCAGAACCTATCTAGGGTGTTGAGGGACCCCAGGGACCAGCAGTAGAGATACATAGGGTCAGGTATCCAGCTTGGAGCATAGGTGTGGAAACTATCTAGGGTGGTGAGGGACCCCAGGGACCAGCAGTAGGGATACATAGTATCAGGCTTGGCGCATAGGTGCAGAACCTATCTAGGGTGGTGAGGAACCCCAGGGACCAGCAGTAGGGATACATAGTATCAGGCTTGGTGCATAGGTGCAGAACCTATCTAGGGTGGTTAGGGACCCCAGGGACCAGCAGTAGAGATACATAGGGTCAGGTATCTAGCTCGGAGCATAAGTGTGGAACCTATCTAGGGCGGTGAGGGACCGAGTGGACCAGCAGTAGGGATACATAGTATCAGGTTTGGCATATAGGTGCAGAACCTATCTAGGGTGGTTAGGGACCCCAGGGATCAGCAGTAGGGATGCTTAGGGTCAGATGTCTGGCTCGGTGCATAGGTGCGTAACCTATCTAGGGTGGTGAGGGACCAGCAGTAGGGACACATAGAGACAGGTATCTGGCTTGGCGCATATGTGCAGAACCTGAGAAGGGTGGTGAGGGACCCCAGGGACCAGTAGTAGGTTTGGTCAGAGGTCACCATCTCCTCCTTCCCTAGACACATGGTTTCCGTTCCCTTTCGTCGTGCGCTTGGTACTTCCCGGAACCTAGCGTGACATTGAGCCCACCTACCACAACAAGGTGACCTCATACTGAGAAGTCGTTACACTATACTGCCTGGTCAAAAAAAATAAAAAATGGAATCTGGAGGAAGTCACGTAGTTTTCTAATGTTCTAGTAGTTGCCAGCTATTTTTCTGTGACATGAATATGTAATGGCATGATATATACCAGGAGAAGATGCACAGGACATAGTGAATCAATAGAGGTTTATGGTTCTTTAGTGCCAAAATATCATCTATTCCATTTGGTTAAAAGCCCTTCTTTAACAAGAAGGTTAAAGAGGTTAAAGCTGTTGTCTGTGCTTAGACTGGAGAGTGTTACTGGACCCCAGGACTCCTCGTCTCTCCCTGCGGTTTCTTTTACATGTAGGGGACGGAAACCAATTGCTGTTGCATCTTCGGGTAAATTTGATCTTCATGCTTGAAATTTGTTTTTACGTTTTCAGTTGAGATTTCCATCACACACAATGATTTTAGGAGTCGACACAGTGTTTTATCCCATTTTTTTTTCTCCCTGCGTGTTTATTGTTGCACGAGGATAACTTGCTTATAAGCGAGCAGAGCGATCAATATGTGGCGCTTTAAGACTTTTAATATGTGCGCTGCCGTAAAACTAAAAAGACCAAATGGACGTTCCTCAGCTTGAATCGGCTTCTTATGAAAGCAAACAGTTTCCCCGAGGTTAAGTTACAACAACTCAATGGCATTTATCGGATTTTGTTGACTCATCCTCGGATCGTGATGTGAAAATGTATTAAAGGGTAAGACCACCGTTACAATCCATGCATCTAACATTACAAAGAAACTTTCCAAATACAGTGAACCCTCTCCGGGAACTCCACCATAGACTATAAAGACTCTTGGAGACAACCACCCACAAGCAATGAAAAGTGGTCTTCTGCAAAGTTGACCAACACGTATGATATATAGGGGATGGTCTTCTTTGAGTGGTTTCACTGTATAACGCATACTGACCCAATTTTTGGATAACCTTTCAATGCAGTTTTTAGAATCCCAATAATTATACCCACCAGAGACCGGGCATTCCTTTTTAAGAACGCACAGGTTATGCTGAAAAAAGGAGCCCCTTAGAGAAAGCTACAATGGGTCTCCCTACATGTGTTGGATCAGACCATTCATTTGATTATTTACCAAGCCTTAAAAGGGTTGTCCGAAGGTTAAAGAAATCCTCTACTTAGACAACCCCCTGTCATCCCCCTGAAAAATAAATAAGCCTATACTCATCTTCGGTGCGGCCGAGGTTCCAGGGATGTCTGAAGCCACAGTTCCAAGGCCCAGATGGTATTGTTATGACGCGCAGGCCCCGAGACCAATCAGAGCCCAGAGACTGTCTCTCTGCCTTCGGATATTTGAGCAGGATGTGAGTGCAGCTCTGACTTACTGCTCAAACATTCGACAGTGGGGAGAAGGAAGCCAGCACTGATTGATTGATGGGCCCGCATGTCATCGCCTCGGAACGCGGCTTCAGACATCGCTGGAGCTGCGGCTGCACCACAGGGGGGTATAGGCTTTTTTATTTTTTACAGGAGTGAACAAGGCAGATGAGTACTTGGACAACCCCTTTAATCTAAATAACTGTCTATTACCCAAATCTAAACTAATTTCTAATAAGGCTACATTAAAAATTCACTACCCTTCACTGACTACACTATCTAACCACTATTGAATTTCCCCCCCACTTACTATCTGATGTTGCTTTGTTTGAAAATCTCAGTGCATGCTGGGATAGTTGAACAAATTGTCATCAGTGGGTATAGGCTGCGGTCACTGTCACAGCCTTTGACTCCTCCCTGAAATGAAGAGTAATCAGTGACGCTCATTTTAGGGGCTGGTCTGGTCCTTGTGTGCTGTCATTGTGCGATTTGCACAGTGACAGTGCAGACTGTGTTACCAGCTCAGATCAGTATAGTTCGCAACACAGAGCAGCACGCACTGTCATTGTACAGCATTACTGTATCTAGTGGTGTACAGAAACCGAATGGCATCACTACATGGGCGGTGCTGGTCTTTGAATGCCACTAGGTACCCTGATACCATGCACTAACAGTGCAAGCCACTCTGTGTTGCCAGCTCTACTGATCTCATCCACAGTCTCTGCTCCCTGATGGCACTTTGAGTATCCCAGCATGTACTTGGATTCTCAAACGAAGCGTCATCAGAGAGGGAGTAGGGAAAAAATCAATGGCAATTAGTGTAGTCAGGGAAGGAAATTTTTAATGCAAAAAATTAGATTAGCTTGGGGAAATAAATAGAGAGGGTCAGCTTATAATTCAGACAACTCCTTTAACACTCAAAGTCCAATTAGCCATTTTTGGTTTATCACAGCACCTGTTACAAAACTCCCCTGTCCCGGTCTTGATCATTGGCAAGCATCATCAAGCCTATATTACTGCCAATTAAGCAGTCCAGCCAGTCCTAACTAATCTTATCACAATTCTCACGATTAACCCTTGGGTGCCTTAACTGGCTTAACCCTTGAGCTGCCCTACATCTCTTCTGACAATTTAGACTATGACCCAGCTCCTCCTCACTATGCCTCTTCTCTCCAATACCACATGTTGAGTTATCCTCTAGTTTGCTCCACCGGCCAGCAGCTTCTCCCTAAACATAGACCAAGGTTCTCTTGACTAAAAGGTCAGATTTCTGTATACGGATGAAATGGTAAAAAGCTCCCTCTTCCTGGACCCCACTAAGCAGAATGGTTTGCGGCTGACTGCCAAAGGTAATCTGTCAGCAGGTTTTGCAATGTAATCTGAAAATGGCATGCTGGAAGGGTTAAAACACAATTAGATAAGTGTCTCTTATTAAGGTACATGCTGTTTACTTTCAATGATTGTTTTAGCACTAGGACCTTATCATTGCTTGGTCTACATCAACTACAGCAGAATGTGAGTCCTGGTCCTCTGATAAGCAGCTTACCAATTTTAGACTTTGTACATAGAGAGCCTAGTGTGAGCCGGGTTAGCTCTCTCAGCTCTACTGCATTGTTAAATCTAAAAACTGTGATTGTCACAACCGCTGCACCCAGTAATCTAAGTGATACATTGTTGGATTCAGGATCTCTATTCCTATATTATGCTGCTTTCAGATGAGATAGCAGAAAACTGCTGATAGATTCTCGTTACAGCACACTAATATATAAAAAATATTAATGGAAAAGTTAAATACTGGGTAAACACTTGAGTTAAAACATTTGCCTAATACATTGCAAATACTGTAGTAATTACTAGCGAGTACAGACATAGGATGAGCATTAGGGAGACTGAAGTATTCCTAATAACTCTTGAATCAGTGCAACAAAATGTATAGTATTGAATGCTATGCTGTTAGAACTGCTGTTAACTGATCCGGAAAACGGAAGTTCTAAATTCCCCTGTGTGAACAGTGACCAATGGCAAGCACTGCTTCATTTACGGTTTATAGGAGTGGTGGTCACAAATGTTCATGGAGCAACCCACGGGGCCTTGGGAATACTCGTCGCCAGGCCGGTGAGGGTTAGGGGATGTCACGGGTGGCCCTGCCCGGCTTTGTGACCCCGATGTGTCCACAAAGGGATTGGTTGTTGGGATTGACAGTGGGGATGATGAGGATGAAGGAGGTTGAGGATGTTGGGAGCAGTTGTCTCATGACGTCACCTGTCTTGTGCAGCCAGGGATTAGCTGCCGCTGCAGGTGCTGAAGGTGCATGGTGTCACAGCTCGGATGGATCGGCTCCCCACAGATAGAGCCAGGCCCCAGGGAAGGATGATGGTGAAGGTAGTTGTCTTTGGCGCCGAAGCGCAGGGCGATGGCAAGGACGAGTTACCACAGTAGTTGCGGTTCAAGGTTTTTACTCACTGTCCATTAGCTGCCCACGGGGGGCCAGATTCTGCCGTGACGGGGCTCAGCCGATCTCGGATAATTCGGAGGTCACCACCGGTGTTCCCACTGTATATTCTTTCTGGTCAGGGTCCCTCCAATTCCAGTGGGTGGACTTTCAAACGGGCTATGGGTGTTTCCTGCACTCTCCGCAGACCCTGGAACCCCCAGTAGCTGTCGAGAGCCTGGGCTGAGCTGCCTGCTCCAAGCCCCGGGCCTTGTAAAGCTCCCAGAAGTGTAAAGTGATGCCTGGACCGAGGTCCTGAATGTGTCCCTCACCCCAAGCTGTGCCCGGGGGTAACTGCTCAAGTGTGAAGAAGTTCCTTCCTTTTCCCCAAGTGGTGCCCTCCCCCCTAGTGACCGGAACAGTCCCATGCTTTGTGATGGCCACCCCCTCTGCCTACCCTAGGCCAATCCCAGTGGGAAAGCACCTAACTGTGTGTGGTGTGTGAATGTGAGAAACACCAGTGATTAACCTCTTCCTTACCCGGGATTGCACCTTAAGTGATATGCAGTACCCTGTAGAGACTGAAGCCTCAGGGGCGCTACATTCACTACTTTGGAGTATGGGCTTGTCGTTCTTGGGATCAGTCTACCCCAACAGTCCTGCCTTTTTCATCTCTCCTGTGGATAGGTGATACATTTTATTTATGGGACAACTATTTCAATCATTTAGTATTGAGAAGTTGATATTCTAATTTGCATTCAGAGACTGACATGAGTACCAGTTCTCCAGATTCTTCTAAGAACCTGGCTACACATGCACGCTCACTCAAGTGCACATTATGGGATGGGATACAACAAAAAACATGAAAAATGATCCGGAGAGGAAGGAGCCACTTTATACTATATTCTGCCCCGGGCGGTCCCCATATGCATTACATCTTGCCTACACGCTGTATGTACATCTTGCTACAACATAAAATCAATATAAATCATTCACACAAGACCTCCCTGCACAGCTATAAACATGTCCTACAGCCAAACATGATGCCCAATTAACTGGTGAGGTTGCATGGATTTCCCCAGTACCCAATAATCAGGGCACAAGCATAATAAGGATACGTAAACAAGACTGGCAAGGGATTCATTAACCAAGCGCAGTATACAGACAAAACAAGTGTAATGTGAAGCTGCATTAACAAAACACCACTCGTAATGTTTCATCTAGAAACAGGTGTGACAGTAAATTATCACCGGTCCATTAAAGAGAAATGAGATTTTTGCTTCTTTGTACTGCCACGGGGGTGTCATAATTTGTGCAATTGTAGCAGCTATGTAATAAGTATATTACGGGATGATCAGTTTAGGCACGGACCCCATCTTCTTCATACTGATGTATTCTCAGCATCAACAGTAGAACAAAAAGACCACGAAACAATAATGTAATAAACAGTGATCAGCGAGCACTACCACCAGTTAAAGGGAATCCGTCAGGTAATTTTCTAGTACATTACTAATGTTATTTTTAAATACGGCATAAGGAGACCTTTCAGTATCAGTAAGTTTTATTGCTCTACCTCATCCTGTTATCTTGTAAACTTTGAAGAATTCAGTGTGACATAGTAACTAGTCAAGAATATGTAAATTTAAATACCAACTGCAACTGCCCTACTCCCTCCTCCCACCTCTCAGTGCTGGCATCATTGATAGTAAATATGAAAAGAATTGGGTGGGTCGGGAGAGCAGTGAATATGCAAATTGTATTTCATACACTTGACTAGCGTGCACAAGACACTGAATTCTATGGAGCTTACAGCAGGATAACAGAATAAGGTAGAGCAATATAACTTACTCATCCTGAAGGGTCTCCTTAAGCGCAATTTAAAGATAATATTAGTATTCTACTACAAAATCACCTGACAGATTCCCTTTAATGTTTGGATGGGCGAGACTCAAGTATAATAGAAGTCAATGGGAAACTTGAGCATTTTGCCAGAAGATGCTCGAGTTCCCCATTGAATTCCATTATACTCAAGTGTTCAAGTTGCATCCATCTGAGCATCCAACTGCTTATTACAAGTACCAAGCACCCGAGCATGGTAGTGCTCGCTCATCACTAGTTACGAGTACCGAGCACCTGAGCATGGTAGTGGCCGCTCATCACTAGTTACGAGTACCGAGCACCTGAGCATGGTAGTGCCCGCTCATCACTAGTTACGAGTACCGAGCACCCGAGCATGGTAGTGCTCACTCATCACTAGTTACGAGTACCGAGCACCTGAGCATGGTAGTGCCCGCTCATCACTAGTTACGAGTACAGAGCACCCGAGCATGGTAGTGCTCACTCATCACTAGTTACGAGTACAGGGCACCCGAGCATGGTAGTGCTCGCTCATCACTAGAGATGAGCGAACCGGCCGTGGTTTGGTTCGAGCTTGGTTTGTCGAACGGAGGTCTAGTTCGAGGTCGGTTCGGCGAACCCATAGGAAACAATGGGAGGCAATCACAAACACATAAAAACACCTAGAAAACACCCTCAAAGGTGTCCAAACAACTCACAACACAACACAAACACATGGGAAAGTGACAAGGACAAATACTCATGCGAAAACAGAAGAGCTGGACAAGGAAAAAGAGGAGGAGATATAGGCATGGCATGCCCTTCTAAAATGATGTAAAACACCGCAAGGTGACTCAAAGCAGAGTCTCCCTTTTTTTCCAAAAATTGGGCCACACAGACACTCACCCCTTCAGTGGCAGCACTTGTGCCCCAGTTATACACTTCACAGGTAGATTTGCATCAAGCACATTCAAAAATACGCCATCCTTAACCGTCCCCAGGATGACACCGGGGTAGGTAGCTAAGTCTTTGCTGAACCATGACTTGTTCATCTTGGATGATTTTTAGAAACACTGCAAGCAAGGGTTACTCCAAGCGAAGTCTCCCTTTGTTCCAAAAATTGGGCCACACAGACACCCACCCCTTCAGTGGCAGCACTTGTGTCGCGGGCGGGGAGGAGGCCGTCGCTACTGCGCTCTCGCTAATGCTCGGGTCCGGCGCTGCTGCGGCTGCTGCTGCTGCTCGGTGGCTCGAGCGGTGGGCCGGATCCGGGGACTCGAGCGGCGCTCCTCGCCCGTGAGTGAAAGGGGTGGTTGGTTTGGGAGATTTAGTCCGTGACGCCACCCACGGGTCGCGGTGAAGATAGGCACCACCGCTGCTGGTGACGGGGATCCCGGGAGCGATGGTAGGGAGCAGCTGGGATGTTGTTTTCCCCCTCCGTGGGTAGGGGTCGGTGGTCCCGGGGCCCGGTGATGTTGTGACGCGGAGGCAGGGTTGGTGAGGTGCAGGGTTGCAGGGACAGCGCGGCGCGGTGCCGGATGGCACGGGTGTACTCACTCAGCAAGAAAGGTACAAAGTCCTCGGTAAACCAAACGGGTGGATGGACGGGTCCCGCAGCCGGCTGCAGTGCTTCTCCCCGGACAGGTGATGGCGGCTGTCTTTCCCTGCACCTTGATGTTCTCTTTCTGACTACTATGGATTCCCAACGGTAGTCCGCTCCCCGGTGTATGGGTACCGGAGGAGCCCGTTTGCCCGCAGACGCTGGGCCTTGGGTCTCTAGCCTTAGGCGGTAGCTGTATACCCTCATGGTGTGGGCTGTTGCCTTCAACCAGGACTTTTGCTGTTGTGAAACCCCTGGGGTTCCAGTCACATTCGGATCTGACTATTGTCGGCGGCTCCAAGCCTGGTCGGGGTCCGATGGCCCTGCCTGTGTGTGCTGGCTTCACTTCGCTCCCCGGTCGGTACCGGAAGCCATCGCCCGCCCCCGGTCCTACGGTTCCGCGTTGCTCCACCACTCCTGCAGACGGCCACCACCGTCTGCCAGCCTTGCTGTCAGTGCCTGGGACACAAACCCAGACACCCAAGTGCTTGCTCCTCTCACTTCAAACTACTACACTGTTCTGTCACTTTTCCTGCCTCCAGGCCTGTGAACTCCTCGGTGGGTGGAGCCAACTGCTTAGCTCCGCCCCACCTGGTGTGGACATCAGACACTGGAGGGAGGCAACAAGGATTTTTGTTTGGCTGGTGTCCCTGTCTAGTGGGGGGTGGGGGTGTTTGGATGTTATTTGTGACGACCTGGCTAGGCCAGGGCGCCACACTTGTGCCCCAGTTGTACACTTCACAGGTAGATTTGCATCAAGCACATTCAAAAACACGCCATCCTTAACCGTCCCCAGGATGACACAGGGGTAGTAAATTCCTTGTGGATCCATGACTTGTTCATTTTGATGAACGTCAGTCTGTCCACATTGTCACTGGACAGACGCGTGCGCTTATCTGTCAGCACACACCCAGCAGCACTGAAGACACGTTCAGAGACAACGCTGGCAGCTGGACACGACAAGATCTCCAAGGCGTAAGTGGAGAGCTCTGGCCATTTTTCAAGATTTGAAGCCCAAAATGAGCAAGGCTCCATTTGCAAAGTCATGGCATCGATGTTCATTTGGAGATACTCCTGTATCATCCTCTCCAGCCGTTGACTATGTGTCAGACTTGTTGTCTCTGGTGGCCTTGCAAAGGATGGTCTAAAAAAATTATGAAAAGATTCAATAAAATTGCTGTTACCAGCACCAGATACGGTCCTACTGGTACAGGTAGACTGTTGAAGATGACGAGACCGTCCCATGTTTGTCAAGTTACAACTGGGAGATTCACTCCGTGCACCACGGTTGTTTGGTGGAAAAGCTGAGCTAAGATCGAGTAACAGCTTTTGCTGATACTCCTGCATACGTGCGTCCCTTTCTATGGCTGGAATGTCACAAAATTTGGACTTGTACCAGGGATCTAATAGTGTGGCAATCCAGTAGTCATCATCACTTCTAATTTTGACAATACGAGGGTCATGTTGGAGGTAGTGTAGCAAGAAGGCGCTCATGTGTCTTGCGCAGCCATGTGGACCAAGTCCACGCTGTGTTTGTGGCATAGAGGTGCTAACCGTTCTTTCTTCCTCTGACATCTCCCCCCAACCTCTTTCAACTGAAATTTGACCAAGGTCTCCCTCATCTGCTGAGTCTTCCATGTCCATGGACAGTTCGTCCTCCATTTCTTCATGTTCTCCTGCACCTTCCTCAACATTTCGTCTGCTACCATGCGCCCTTGTTGATCCCTGTCCCCCATGGTCCCATGCCTGCCGCCTTGGTGATGATGAACGTCTGGACCTTGGTGATGTTGTCGCTTGCGCATATGAATCCTCCTGTACTTCCTCCCCTTCCTCTTGTCCCATCCCCTGACTCCGAATAGTGTTTAGCGTGTGCTCCAGCATGTAAATGACTGGAATTGTCATGCTGATAATGGCATTGTCAGCGCTGTCGAAACTGTGCAGAAGGGTGCATAGGTCCTTGATCTGAGACCACTCCATCAGGGTGATCTGCCCCACCTCTGCATCTCGTTGGCCCAGGCTATACATCATGACGTATTGCACCAGGGCTCGGCGGTGCTGCCACAGTCGCTGTAACATGTGGAGAGTCGAATTCCAGCGTGTCGGCACATCGCATTTCAGGCGATGAACCGGCAGGCCGAAAAACGTCTGGAGCGATGCAAGTCACTCAGCTGCGGCGGTTGAACGGCGGAAGTGAGCAGACAGTTTTCGTGCCCTGTTCAGAAGGCCATCTAGGCCGGGATAGTATGGTAAAAATTGCTGGACAACAAGGTTCAACACGTGAGCCATACAAGGCACGTGTGTCACCTTGCCCAGGCGAAGGGCCGCACCCAGGTTTGCAGCATTGTCGCACACGGCCTTAACAGGCTGCAGGTTGAGTGGAGACAACCATTTACCAAACTCAGTCTCCAGAGCTGCCCACAACTCAGCCACTGTGTGACTCTTATTTCCAAGACATTTCAAGATAAAGACCGCCTGATGCCGTTGCGTTCTGCTGCCAGCATAGTAATGAGGGGTGCGTGATTCCTTCTGCGCAGTTACAACGCTGGTGGCCTGACCAGGCAGGCTTGGGGCAGAGGTGGAGCACCCAGACGAGGTTGAGGAGGCAGAAGCAGTGGAGGAACTTGGACAGACAGAGGATTCACACACAAGTCGTGGGGACGGCAAGACTTGTGCAGCAGACCCTTCACCATCTATCACCATAGTTACCCAGTGCCCAGTCAGCGACATGTAACGTCCCTGTCCATGCTTACTGGTCCAAGTATTGGTGGTGAAATGCACCCGTTCACACACAGAGTTTCTCAAGGAAGCGGTGATGTTGTGTGCAACATGCTGGTGTAGCGCAGGCACACCTTTCTTAGAGAAGTAGTGGCAACTGGGCATCTGGTACTGGGGCACTGCGACAGACATAAGGTCTCGAAAATCCTGTGTGTCCACCAGGCGGAAAGGCAGCATTTCGGTAGCCAAGAGCTTACAGAGGGATAAAGTCACCCTCTTAGCTTTGTCATGGGTCGCAGGAAATGGCCTTTTATTTGTCCACATCTGAGGGACAGAGATCTGGCTGCTGTGTGTAGACGGTGGTGAGTAGGGTGTCCCTGGAAAAATGCAGGTTTGCGAGGAAAGTGCAGGCGTAGACATGATGTTGCCTTCATCCAACGTTGGTGCTATCGATGTCTGAGAGAGCTGTACACATGCACTTGTTTCCCCTTCTAAACCAACTGACGACCTACCAAGCAAACTGCCTGTTGCGGTTACAGTGGTGGAAGTTGTGTGTGGAAAACCAGGTGTGACAGCTGTCCCCACAGTTCTAGAAGATGAAGAGCGCGCGGATGCACTGGAAGGGGCAGGCGGTGGTTGGTTCGCTCCGCTAGGCCGCATTGCAGCACGGTGAGCTTCCCACTGGGACATATGATATTTATTCATGTGACGATTCATGGAAGCAGTTGTCAAACTGCTGAGGTTTTTTCCTCTACTAACAGATTCCCGACAAATTTTACAGATCACATGATTTGGGCGATCCTTTGCAAGGTCAAAAAAGGACCAGGCTAGGCAAGGCTTAGAGGACATGCGACCTGCTGAGCCACCCCGACTAGTGCTCAGAGGCAGAGTGGTGGCTGAGGATGCAGTTGTAGACGTGCTACCAGTACTACTCCTCTGTCCAGGAAGGTGCAAGGTAACTTCGTCGTCAGTTGCATCCTCCTCCACCGCCTCTGTTGACCTCCTCGAGTGCCTGACTGTGGGTTGACAGTAGGTGGGATCTAGAACTTCCTCATCAAGTGTTGTGTTTGCACTCCCCTCACCCTCAGACCGAGCCTCTTCCTGCCCTGACCGAATATTTAAGTTGTCATCTCAATCTGGTATCTGCGTGTCATCGTCATCAGTATGTTCCTCATTGTCTATTACAACAGGTGTTATAGTTTGTGAATAAGGGTCAACATTATGCTCAGAAACTTGCTCATCACGGCCTGAATCTGAGTCACAAAGGTTCTGGGCATCACTGCAGACCATTTCCTGGTCTGTACTCACTGTAGCTTGGGAGCAGACCTCTGATTCCCAGGCAATAGTGTGACTGAACAGCTCTGCAGACTCAGCCATCTCTGTTCCACCCTACTGTGCAAGGTGGATGGAGACTTGAGAGCTGGGAGAAAGCAAGTGTGATTGGGATGACAACTCAGAGGACTGGTTTTTTTTGGATGCGGTAGTTGAGGTGGAGGAGTGGGCACTTGTTGGACCACTTGAGATCCATTCAAGCGTGTTATTTTTTTTGGCATCATCTACCTTTGTTCCAGTTGTTCGTGTCCGTAAAAAAGGGAGCACATCGGATTGTCCACGGTAAGTAGTAGACATCTTACTTTTGCTGGTAGATGGTCTATCTTCAGCAGATGTTAATGGAGCTTTGCCACCTTCCCCACGGACACAAACTTTTTTTCCTTTTCCAACACGCCTGTTCCCCTTTCCACCAGCATCTGTCATTTTATCACTCATTTTGATTGCGACAAGATTGTCCACTTAAAATGTGGTAGTAAAAATTGAGAGGTGGTGTAGATTGCAGAGGTGGTCTAGCTTTATTAACAGCAGAAGAAACAACACAGACTATCCCTGACAATGCAACTATGGCCCTTAAACTGGCAGCACAGTTTGCAATTATAATAGCTTAGTAAAAATGAGCTTGAGGGTGCACTGCAGAGGTGTTGGAAATTGCTTGGCACCAGTGGGACACTAATGAAGTCCAACAGCCACTTTTTGGATGCCACTAAGTTTCCTCAGTGTTTGCTATTATAATGGCTTAGTAAAAATGAGCTTGAGAGTGCAATGCAGAGGTGCTGGAAATAGCTTGGCACCAGTGAGACACTAATGGAGTCCAAGAGCCACTTTTTGGATGCCACTAACTGGCAGCACTCTTTTCAATTAAAATGGCTTTGCAAAAATGTGCAGGAGGAGAGAATGCAGAGGTGGTGGGACTTGCTTGGCACAAGTGCCACAATAATGGAGGACAGCAGCCACTCTTTGGATGGCACTAACTGGCAGCACTCTGCAATTAAAATGGCTTTGCTAAAAAGGGCAGGAGGGTACAGAGGCCGGGTTGTGGGTCAGTGTAGAGGAAAGGAAGCCTCACTTTCTATCCCTCGTAATGGTGAAATGCAGCGAGGAAATCCCTGAGCTTAGCTACACAGACGCTGTTATCTGTAGCAGTTAAAAACTGTTTCCACGGACCTGACTGTCACCTATGGCTCTGAGCCGGATGGAATGAGCCCTGAAAAGGGCTGAATTAAACTTCTATCCCTAATCTGTAGAGCGCTGTGTGTAGAGCGTACACAGCAGGATCGGCGGCAGGAGCTGCGTCAGCGGTGACTGTCACCCAGAAGCAGAAGGCAGATAATGGCGTCTAGACGGGAAAATGGCCGTATTTATAATGCAAGGACATGTGACATGGACAGCCTATGACACATGCCCTTGCTTGTCTGGCGAAAAGTCCACTTAGCTGTGTGTGTGTCTGGGATTGGCTGACATGCTGGCCCGCCCCACTACACGCGCGCTTAGGGAAGGAAGAAAAGAAAAAAAAATGGTGATCGCCATTATCCCAGCAGCAGTGATCTGAATGCGCTGTTCCCGCACACTATACACTGAAATTTCATAATAGTGTGAGTCACAGAGTGACTTACACTATTACAGCGGAAAGCCAGCTAGGAATTAGCTTGGCTTTTTGCTGATAGAACTGTTCTCGAACGTAACTCGAGCTAACGAACATTTAGCAAAAAGCTTGAGTTCTAGTTCGATCTAGAACAGCCCCCAAAATCACTCGAACCGCGAACTGGAGAACCACCAACCGTGCTCAACTCTACTCATCACTAGTTACGAGTACTGAGTACCCGAGCATGGTAGTGCTCACTCATCACTAGTTACAAATACAGGGCACCCGAGCATGGTAGTGCCCGCTCATCACTAGTTACGAGTACTGCGCACCTGAGCATGGTAGTGCTCGCTTATCACTAGTTACGAGTACTGAGTACCCGAGCATGGTAGTGCCCGCTCATCACTAGCTATGAGTACCGAGCACCCGAGCATGGTAGTGCCCGCTCATCACTAGTTACGAGTACTGAGCACTTGAGCATGGTAGTGCCCACTCATCATTAGTTACGAGTACCGAGCATGGTAGTGCCCGCTCATCACTAGTTACAAGTACCGAGCACCTGAGCATGGTAGTGCCCGCTCATCACTAGTTACAAGTACCGAGCACCTGAGCATGGTAGTGCTTGCTCATCACTATTTAGCAAGAGACAAAGACTATGGGAAAAATGTCAACATTCCAAATTACAGAGGTGCCTACTGATGTGTCCATGGATGGCAAAGCATTGTTTCCCATCCTTATGTTTGCATGGAACTATTTGGAATTGTGATACCCTGCAGTCTTAAAAGCACTACGATCTGCAGCATTAAGATATGGACTCCTTTAGTGACTTTTTTATATGCATGTATCAAAAATGTTTAGGTATTTGGCTTGTACATCCTCTGTATATTATAGTACATAGTAGACTGCAGAATGAGGTAACTATGAATCTGTCAGTGAGCTGGTTCTGGCAGCTGATTTCCTCTAAGCTAGGTAATGAACACATCACAGCTGAACTGCACTTGAGGTGATTAGAATTCAACAAACCTGCTATGAGAATGAGCTGACCGTTACCTCCTTCTACAGTCTGCCATCGACCTATGTACTGTAATACATAGAGGCTATAGGAGCCAAATGATTGACAAGTTTAAAGTGCACCAATTACCAGGATTTTCGTATATATCCTAAAGCCAGTGCTATACTGGCACTATCAGGCTGAGTCTATACATACCTGGTAGTGGTCAGCTCGGATGTTTAGGTTTTGAAACCCAAGAAAGTAAAGTTTATAAAATGAGCAGCTGCTTGAGTGACAGCAGCTGAGGATCAGATAATATCTGGGGGTATTCATAGTTATCCCCTCTGGTCACATGGGTATGACCTCACACAGGTCCTGCTAGTGAAAAAGTGAATGGATTGTATAATACTTCTGCTAATTCTAACAGGGGGAGGGGATAACTATGAATACCCCCAGATATTATGTGATCCTCAGCTCCTGTCACTCAAGCAGCTGCCAATTTTATAAACTTTACTTTCTTGGATTTTAAAATCTAAACATCCGAGCTAACCACTACAGATATGCATAGAATCAGCCTGATAGTGCCAGTATAGTGTCGCGGGCGGAGGAGGGGACGCTGCGCTCTCCCACTGCTCGGGTCCGGCTGCCCCTGCGGCTGCGGCCTGCTGCTGCTCGGTGGCTCGAGCGATGGGCCGGATCCCGGGGACTCGAGCGGCGCTCCTCGCCCGTGAGTGAAAGGGGATTGTTTTTTGGGATTGTTTGTGGTCCGTGACGCCACCCACGGTTGTGGTGATGATGTGGACACCACCGCTGCTCTGTCTGGGGTTCCCGGGAGTGATGGTATGGAGCAGCTAGATGTTGGTTTGCCCCTCCGTGGGTAGGGGTTTTGGGTAGTCCCGGGGCCCGATGATGGGGGGGTCAGGATGGTGGACAGGCGGGTTATGGGGCCTGTGGAGGTGCAGGGACGCAGGGGTAGCGCTGTGCCGCACGGCACGGAGGTACTCACTCAGCCCAAGGAAGACGACACAGTTCACGGTAAACAAACGGCTGGTTGGACGGGTCCCTCGGACGGCTACGGTACTGATGTTCCCTGCAGTTAGCGGTGACGGTCACTTTCCTACACCTAAGTACGGTTCTTTGGTAGCGATGGATTCCCACCGGTAACCCGCTCCCCAGCTTGGATATGAGCCGGGGGAGCCCCTCTCTTGCCCGCAGGCGCTGGCCCTGGGAAACTGGTGGCCCTGGCGGTGGCGGTGTCTCCCCTTCATGGTCGGACTGTTGCCTTCAATCGGGACTTGGTTGTTGGGAGACCCGGAGGTCCCCTCCACTGACGGATTTGGCAAATTATGGCGACTCCTAGCCTTGCCGGTATCCGAAAAGCCCCTGCCAATGGTGCTGACTGCTCTTCGTATACCGCTCCGGTACCGCCGGGCCACCACCCGTCCACAGTCCTTTCAGCAACCTCCAAGCAGCCTCTCCTGCAGTCAGTCACCGCCGTCTGCCAACCTTGCTGTCTCAGTCCGGGGCACACACCCGGACTAACTTCAGGCTTTCAACTGTCACTTTCTCTGTCACTTTTACTCCTCTCTCTTGCTCCTCTACCACTTCACTTCCACTCTAAAACTCCTCTGAACTGAACTCTAACTGGTTTTCCCGCCTCCAGGGCTGTGACCTCCTCGGTGGGTGGAGCCAACCGCCTGGCCCACCCCCTGGTGTGGACATCAGCCCCTGGAGGAAGGCAACAAGGATTTGTGTTTTGACTTTGGTGTTCCTGCAGGGAATGTGGGGTGTGTGGTGGTGTTGTGACCTGTGGTCCCTGGCTTGCCCAGGGCGTCACAATAGCACTGGCTTTAGGTTATATACGAAAATCCTGGTGATTGGTTCCCTTTAAATGAAACCCAAGAGAGACCGATACAAAGGACACAGCAGCCACTATTTATAAAGTATATTGAGCTGCGGTCTTGATACACTTTTTACATCCAGCTGTCTCTGGAGGGGGGGACATCTGATCAGTGGTGGTGCCGGATGTCAGACCTCCACCAATATGATATGGTTCATAAGTACAACATCAATATAAAAAACCTAGAACACCCTTTTAAAGAGGACTTGTCATAAGTGGCCAGTTTTTGCCCTTATTTTATTCCTTTGCTAATAAGCGTGACATTAGTTATTTTTTTAAAATCCGCCTTAAGGCTCTAGACATATGTTTTATTTTTAAATGTAGGGTTAATTTTTATGGTTTTTAGCAAGGAGGCGTGGCTCACAGGATCCCCAGGGGCATGTCTTTAGCCTGCTCTTCATTATTACCTTGTGAGCACCACCCCTTTGGTTAAAGTCCATAAAAATGATTCCTAAGTAAAAAGGCTCATATCTCAGGAACCGTAAGGGGGATTTAAAAAAAAAAACCAAAAACTAAACACTCAATGATCAGGGGAGACGCAGGAATAAAATAGGCCACTTTTGACACATTAACAGGCCCCCTTTAAGTCTCTGGACTGATAGCTGCGTTCCTTGCTGTTCATAGCACAAACCGATGATTTGCTCATGAGACTTATTGTGACGCCCCTGGACTATCAGGTCGTCACAGGGTATTGTACAATCTGCCCTCCCGTGCAGTATCCACCTCCTTCTTGGTTTTGGGTCCCTAACCATATGGTGTTGCCTACATCAGCTAATCAAATCCTAGATACACCCTGCACCACACCCACCAGTGGACGGTCTGAGTGGAATAGAGTCGCCCACTTGGGGAGGTTGGAGAGGGGAGAAAGGTCAGGGGTGTCAGAAGGAGAGAGTTGAGCTTGAGAAGTGAAAATGAGGGGAGGTCAGGAGCTGGGCTCCTGGGAAGCTATCTAGGTGGCAGACGGTGGTCTGGGCCTAGAGAAGCTGGAGCCCCGGTCACAGGGGATCGTGACAAGGGGCACGGAACTGTCGAGGAGGACAGCTGGTGGCCTTGCACCATCACCGGGCTGGGACCAAGGCACGACTGGGTACGTGGACCCTAGGTCGGGGAGTAGCTTCAGGCAACCTGACAATTTACCCGAGGAGAACGGAGCCTTCAAGATCCATTCCCTCCCGCTCCAAAATCGGGGTACTAGCGCAATGAAGGGGATAGGACTTTCCCACTACACAGTCCAGAAAATCCCAAGCGTGAACCCTGAGAGCAAGCTCCCACACTTAGCCATAGTGGGGAGCGGGACCCTGCAAGTTCCATACTACCGGGACCAATAGAGAAATAAACTTAGTGCCAGGAGACAGGTCACGGATCACCAGGCAGCACCATTGGGGAAGGGACCCGAACTAGCTCCCCTCAGCGGCAGCGGTGTCCAGAACTTTGGTTTATCCAGTTGTCGGTGTCAGCTTAATGGACTGAGTGAGTACGAAAGTGACCCCTTCACTCCCCACGGCACTCCCCAAAGACCATCACCGAATCGAGGGGCATTCCTCCTACCCGTGGAAAGTCACAACACCTAGCTGCCCCATTCCATCACCCCCGGGTACTCTCAACTGCAGCGGTGGTACTCCAAATTACCACATACCACGGGTGGCGTCACAAACTCTAATACATCCCCCTGTAAATATCCCCTTCATGTGAGTGGCCGCACGACCCCCGGGTCCGGAGACCCTCGAGCCACCGTGGATCCGGATCCGAGCAGCCCGGCTACTGACACGGGGGCGGCACATTATTGCATTTATGCTCATCTTACAGTTTTCCCTTTATGTGACTTTTCATAATATTGTGATTTGTTCTACCCTTTTGAGTGCAGTTTATATTTTATCTGAAATTCTATATAACATCTATTTAAATGTTTAAACCTTCTATTTACAAACTGTCAGTTCCTAATAATCGTCAGTGCGGGTATCTCCTCTCCTGCAGCTTCATGTACGGGGAATTGACTGATAAGAAGACGATTGAGAAAATCCGCCAGACTTTTGACAACTACGAGTCAAATTGCTATGAAGTCCTCCTGTACAAGAAAAGCAGTATGTATATCGCCCCATTGTGTGTCTTACAAAGCGCGATAACTGAATAAATATTTTACAGCACTATATGTACCGTTTGCTCCGAGACTCCAAGTTGATACTTTTCAGAAATGACCCTCCCCCGCTCTCTCTTTATCCTCCCATTTCCAATGTTTCTTGCTTTAATTCTCCTTTTTATGATTTTATTTCTGCTCTCTCTATTCTACCATTTCTCAAACTTCCGGATAGTCCATGGATTATAGAATATGTGTCCGCTTTCTCCCAAATACAGTGCCACTCCTGCCCGTAAGTTGCAAGAGGACAGGTCATTGCGGCTCAATAAAGTGAATAGGGATCAGTTGCAATACCAAACGCAACCTGTGGTCAGGTGTGGCGCTGTTCCTGGAGAAAAGCAGCCATATTTTGTCCATCTTCTAATTTTAAATACACCAAAAAATATATGCAAGCCAAATTATGTAATTCAATTAACAACATCTTTATTATTCATTAAAATACATAAAATCGAATGGATCAACCCAAGTGACGGATGGAATAAATGAGGAAAACCTGGCACCTGTTGTCAATAATGTTGGACCTATGTATATTGGTAAAAAGATATATTTTTCCCAAAGAATCTAAGACCATATGCATCAAAAATCCCTATCTATGATAATAAGAAGTATGTAATATATTCATATATTCATATCTGTAGGGGGATTATATCTACATCACCGTCATGCATGGCAATATTACCGATGGTCCAAGTCCGTAATGGGGCCGCGGTCTCCCACAAACACACTGACGCGCGTTTCGCAACTACCGTGCTTCTTCTTCTAATTTTGTTAAATAGATCAAAACTTGGAAGCTAAAAATTAAATGTTTCTTTCAATAATTAATTCTCAGTTGGAAAGAATTCCAAAAAAATATTGCACCTCAATCTGTTTTAGGGGTCCTAATATAGGGTAAAGTAACTTTTTGGGGTATTTTCAGCATCATTTCCCATAGCCACATTAATTTGTTTCCAGTTTAAGACAAAAAGTTTGAAAATGTATAAGTAATAATATTTATCTTACCAATTCCCTGCCAACATTCCTCCTGTGCCCCCGCCGGTCTCTGTTCTTCCTGCCCCAGTGATGATGTGTTAATCTGTCACATGACCGCAGCGGCGCCCCCCCAGTGGTGTCCATGTGTCGCGGGCGGGGAGGAGGGTGTCAGCACACCGCGCTCACCCCTTCTGCTCGGGTCCGGCTGCTCAGTGGTGGCTCGAGCCGTAGGCCGGATCCCGGGGGTTTTCCTCGAGCGGCACTCCTCGCCCGTGAGTGAAAGGGGGGTTTGGGGTGTTGGGATAATGTCCGTGACGCCACCCACGGTTGTGGTGATGTGTGGCACCACCGCTGCTCGATGCGGGGATCCCGGGGATGGTGATGGGGAGCAGCCAGGTGTTGTGTTGCCCCTCCGTGGGTAGGGGTTGGTGATCCCGGGGCCCGGTGAAGAGATGTGAAGTGTAGGGCCTGGAGGGCGCAGGGACGCGGGGGCAGCGCTGTGCCTTGCGGCACTGTGGTACTCACTCAGCCTGAGACACGGACACAGTTTGTACGGTAAACCAACGGCTGGTAGGACGGTCCCACAGACGGCTGCACCTGCACTCCCGGTAGGTGACGGTGACGTCTCTCTTCCTTGCACCTGTGTTGACTGATGGTAGCGGTGGATTCCCTCCGGTTACCCGCTCCCCGACTGCAATCTGGGCCGGAGGAGCTCTACACTTTGCCCGCAGGCGCTGGCCCTGGGGAAACTGGTGCCCTGGCGGTGGCGGTGTCTCCCCTGTAATGGTCGGGCTGTTGCCGTCAATCGGGACTTGGTTGCTGGGGGATCTACGTCCCCTTCACTCACGGATTCGGCAAATTGGGCGACTCCTAGCCTTGCCGGGGTCCGAGAGGCCCCTGCCCTGGTGCTGACTGTCCTTCGGAACACTGCTCCAGACCACCGGGCACACAGCCAACGGGGTCCTTCCAGGAACTTCCAAACGGTCCCCCTCCGGACAGTCACCGCCGTCGCTGACCTTGCTGTTCTAGCCCTACACACAGCTGGGCTCTCAGGCTTTGCACTCTCTCTGCGCTGTCACCACTTCTTGCTTTCCTCCTTTTTCACTTCTCTTTCCTTCTCTGTTAACTCTCACTTTAGCTCCTCACACTTGCCCTGCCTGGGCCTTCTCACTCCTTCCACTTCCTCCTCCCTGACAGTTCTGCCTGGTTACTTCCTGCCTCCAGAGTTGTGAGCTCCTTGGTGGGCGGAGCCAACCGCCTGGCCCACCCCCTGGTGTGCATCAACAGACTCCTGGAGGAAGGCAACAAGGGTTTCTGGTTAGCAGATGTGCCTACCTGGAGTGTGGGGTGTGGTGGAGTTGTGACCTGTGTCCCCTGGCTTGCCCAGGGTGACACATTCCCCCTTAGCAAAATGCAGACCGTCCGCGGGCTGCCGTCCTACACCGGTTTTATTTTTCTGTAAAAAGGGGGTAACAGGGTTAAACATATATACATTTCAATAACTCTTCCCAAGACGGGAGGCACATTTACTTTTAACGTTTCAACGGTATACGGTCACGGTTTCCGCTCTCTCCCACCCAAGTAACCTGGCCCTGATGCTGCCCCTAAAACCCAGGCAGCACCCCTTGACCCACAGTCCAGCACACGGTACCCGAGCGGGATCTGTCCTTCCCTCCAGAGGGTAGCCACCGGTTCCTTTGGTGGCTGGGCCCTGGCCTGCTCTGCTCAGGGCCCTCCCTCCAACCTGCCTCTCCGGAGGCGGCACTGCGGAAACGGTAACGGTACCCAACATATTTACAAGCCACTAACGTTTGTGGTTGCCCTGCAGAGTTCACGGGCTTGTCCATGGCTAGTTCCCATGCATAAACTTTTAAACGGTCCCCACGGGGACAACGGTGCCGGCTCCAGCCGGTTGCAAATCAACAAACAAATCAGGTTACTTCTTCGGATCATTTTCATTATCATTGCAGAACTTTCAAACTTTTCAAACTTGTAAACATGCTGACTGGTGGTCCCAACGGGGACTGTGCAACGGCACTCCGCTGCCTTTTGCGGCTTAACAGTCCATTCTCACTCGTGGGGCTCTAGTGCCACCTTCACACGGTGCACCGCTCTGGACCCCAATGGTAGCTCGCTGCAGGCGATCTTCTTCCATATTCATGCGGGCATGCACATCCGCTCTACACCCCTCTCGGGCATCGATCTCCCTGCGCAGCTGCTGTTGCCGCCGCTCCCAGCCGGGAGTACTTTCTGTTTGCTCCGGTTCAGCGTGTGCGGGGGACGGACCCAGCCAGAGTCCCTCCGTGTCGGCTACGACCGGCACCTTCAGTAATGAGGGACCCCGTTGTGACATGGCCTCCTCTGCCTGCTGGCAGCTGCATCCCCGCCGTGCCTCCGGTGCATCTTTGCTGATGGGCTCAGCCTTTGGCTTCTTCCATAGAAGCGGTTCAGGGTGGTCATGAGCTTCTGCTGCAGGTCGGTCCGCCGGGGCGGATTGGCAGGGTACCGCTACCGGTGGTGGTGGTAGCGGGCCTAGTGGCGGGGCAGCAGCAGCTAACGCGGGTAGCGGGAGAGGCAGCAGGGTGAACGGGTGTAGGCCGGGCCCCTCAGCCGCAGCGGCCGATCCCTCGGGAATACAGGGACGTGGGTCTCTTACCCGTTCCTCCAAATCTTCCTCCACCTCGCATCTCCGCATAGCAGCCACCGCTTCCACCATGTCGGCCTCCCACTCCTCCAGGAGGAGCTGCATGCGGACCTGCAGACGGCTGCTTAGCTGGGCGGTCCGGACTTCCACCCACGCCGCCATGCCGGGCGCGGGGACCACGGTGTTGTTGGTCGGACTCAGCATCTTTAGCAGCGGCCTCTTCCAGGAACCAGTCAATGGCCGCAGGGTCCTGGCGTCCCTGCTTGTATAGCCGCAGCTACATGCGGCCGGCCGCCATCGCGTCCCCCCTTAGCTCTTTCCGGCCCCTCCTCTCTCGGGGCGGGGTTTTGGCCTTCGCGCCTCTACTGCTCGAGAAGACGCTCGAGCGGGAACTTTTCGCGCCAAAGATGGCGGCTTCTGAAATTTTTCTGCCGGATACCTCCGGCGGTAACAAGGCGCACCTCTACCAGACGGCAGAGCGGTAAGATCCTGTTCGTGACGCCAAGTTGTCGCGGGCGGGGAGGAGGGTGTCAGCACACCGCGCTCACCCCTTCTGCTCGGGTCCGGCTGCTCAGTGGTGGCTCGAGCCGTAGGCCGGATCCCGGGGGTTTTCCTCGAGCGGCACTCCTCGCCCGTGAGTGAAAGGGGGGTTTGGGGTGTTGGGATAATGTCCGTGACGCCACCCACGGTTGTGGTGATGTGTGGCACCACCGCTGCTCGATGCGGGGATCCCGGGGATGGTGATGGGGAGCAGCCAGGTGTTGTGTTGCCCCTCCGTGGGTAGGGGTTGGTGATCCCGGGGCCCGGTGAAGAGATGTGAAGTGTAGGGCCTGGAGGGCGCAGGGACGCGGGGGCAGCGCTGTGCCTTGCGGCACTGTGGTACTCACTCAGCCTGAGACACGGACACAGTTTGTACGGTAAACCAACGGCTGGTAGGACGGTCCCACAGACGGCTGCACCTGCACTCCCGGTAGGTGACGGTGACGTCTCTCTTCCTTGCACCTGTGTTGACTGATGGTAGCGGTGGATTCCCTCCGGTTACCCGCTCCCCGACTGCAATCTGGGCCGGAGGAGCTCTACACTTTGCCCGCAGGCGCTGGCCCTGGGGAAACTGGTGCCCTGGCGGTGGCGGTGTCTCCCCTGTAATGGTCGGGCTGTTGCCGTCAATCGGGACTTGGTTGCTGGGGGATCTACGTCCCCTTCACTCACGGATTCGGCAAATTGGGCGACTCCTAGCCTTGCCGGGGTCCGAGAGGCCCCTGCCCTGGTGCTGACTGTCCTTCGGAACACTGCTCCAGACCACCGGGCACACAGCCAACGGGGTCCTTCCAGGAATTTCCAAACGGTCCCCCTCCGGACAGTCACCGCCGTCGCTGACCTTGCTGTTCTAGCCCTACACACAGCTGGGCTCTCAGGCTTTGCACTCTCTCTGCGCTGTCACCACTTCTTGCTTTCCTCCTTTTTCACTTCTCTTTCCTTCTCTGTTAACTCTCACTTTAGCTCCTCACACTTGCCCTGCCTGGGCCTTCTCACTCCTTCCACTTCCTCCTCCCTGACAGTTCTGCCTGGTTACTTCCTGCCTCCAGAGTTGTGAGCTCCTTGGTGGGCGGAGCCAACCGCCTGGCCCACCCCCTGGTGTGCATCAACAGACTCCTGGAGGAAGGCAACAAGGGTTTCTGGGTAGCAGATGTGCCTACCTGGAGTGTGGGGTGTGGTGGAGTTGTGACCTGTGTCCCCTGGCTTGCCCAGGGCGACACACATGCGTTATCACTACACTCAGTGATTGGCTGCAGGCAACACATTGTAGCTGGAGCCAGGGAAACAGAGACCGGTGGGGGGATTTGGGACAAGTCTGCGAGGATTTTGTGAGCTTTGTTATTGAAAAAAATGTTTTAACATTGTTTTTTTTAACCTTTTGCTTAAATGTGTGAATTTTTGGCTAAAAATAATTTTTATAATTGGGTCTTATGAAAAATTTGGCCCCATTTGCCTTTTATAAGCTCTGTGTTGAGTTACTTATTTCTGGCTGCAGAATGAGTTTACTTAGAAACGATCAGCGAGCTTGTTCTGATGGGAATGTTCTTAACAGGGGACATTAGTATAAATCGATCTGAAATGCACTGGCCGTGGGTCTCTCGACCTGAATGTAACAGCTTCCTATAGTTCTATGAAACTTTCAGTCTACGCATTGCGGTCCAATCTAAGGGCCGATTTATGTGGATGTCTGAATGCGCCCCTCCTCGCTGATTTATGACAACATGAAAACTGATGTGAATTTTGTAGTCAGAGGAACCTGGAGGATTGGAGATAAGCGTTATAAACTAGGTCCAGAAAGGAGAGAGAAGGCACTCACCAGATATGCGGTATAAAAAGCTGTTTATTCGACCATTAAGTTGGACTCGTGGAAGCGTCGGTTTGTAAAGACGCGAAACGGCCGTCGTCCGACGGATTGTGTGTTCTCACCTCCCCACGCCTTTCGCCCTGACCTGATGGTCGAATAAACAGCTTTTTATACCGCATATCTTGTGAGTGCCTTCTGTCTCTCCTTTCTGGACTTTGTGAATTGTGGCCTATTGGAATGCGCACCGTGGCCAGTACGCAATGGAATTTTTTGCCTTATAATGCGTGTATAAGCCTGGAATCAGAGGATTGAGCGGTTAGCTCGCTGAATAGTGCCAGTGTTTCCTCCTCCCTTCTCTTTGTTTGTAGAGTTATAAATTATCAGAATGAGCTCACTGATGGACTCTCAGATAGCTCCTTTTGAAATCAGCAATAGATAGAGGCTGCGGTGCAATATTTTTAATCAAACCCAATTACAAAATAGTTTTTTAGCCAAAAATATGTGCATTTAATAAAAAAAAAGTTCTGACATCCTGATGTTAAATAGAAATCTACTCCATAAACCTTCAGAAATGCCTAGATTGATTCTCTAGATAAAGCTCTTAAAGTCTTTGTTTCTATGGCCGTACGCTAATATTCGCTCATTACAATCAATACTGGTGGTCACCGGGGAGGCGATAACGCGGGGCGCAATAATGCCGGTTATTGGGCTGTTAATATACATGTCAATAGTTATTACCGTAATGCTGTTAATTGATTTCGGGAGATTTCCTTGCCTGTATAATTACGCTTTCAGATTTTTAGTCAATTTCTGGGATAACGAGGGCTTAGATTAGCCATCTCTCGTCTTCATGGACAAAATCCTTCCACCCTTGTGTTCCATTATCTGTCGGCGCCTGCAGATGGAGTGCGGTAATGAGGGTTATTGTGTCACAGCTGCAGTCATCACAACAATATGAAGTACAGATACGGGCGCTCTACCAAAAGTCAGAATTATTTTTTTATGTTGGGGTGTGACATCATGTCACACGACCATATTAGGAATCTGTAATATACAGGCCTGAAACACCATAAATCTATGTTGTATCCCCGAGGGCTGCCAATTTCATACAGA
Organism: Anomaloglossus baeobatrachus; assembly: GCF_048569485.1. Taxonomy (NCBI): domain Eukaryota; kingdom Metazoa; phylum Chordata; class Amphibia; order Anura; family Aromobatidae; genus Anomaloglossus; species Anomaloglossus baeobatrachus. Next base: position 54,819,924 of record NC_134364.1, on the reverse strand, counting down.
GGTGCCTAGAAATGTATTGTTCCCTTTACTTTAGTATCAAAAAGCTCACCATATACCACAGCAGTACCATACTCCGCACTCAGTGTCAATGGGTCATATAGATTTGATATTGATGGCTTATCCTTAGTATCAAATCCCAGCTCCTCTACTGATCAGTTGATTAATGAGACATTGCTAAGCAGAACTCGACAGTCTTTATCCGATTTATTGATTTCCTGATACAGCTGAATTTTTTCAGTTTTCCCATTGGCTTCTTTTTCTCACTGCTTATATCTCTTTTTAGCTCCTTCCACTTACTAGTTCTATAGACCTGTATAGTCAGCATGATCAATGCAGAGGACTTCGGTCCATCAGCCAGGTCAATAAATCTGTGGGAGATGGAGAAGAAGTCGGCAAAACGCACGTCGTGTGTGTGCCACGTTGCAATGATGACGTTGCGCAAACCCAACTACTCAAAAGAGAAGTTGAGAGTGTCAGGAAATAAGAAGATTATTCGGTAGTCATAGATTACTGACCTGGCTGATGGAGTCCTGTGAATAAGATTCTCCCATCTTTACTCAAGATTTATAATTTCATCCCTGGGTAAAGACAGATCTGTAGACAGATTTGAGCAGATTTTGAGAGTGAATGATTAGTGCAGGGAGGATGAAGACAGATCTGTAGACAGATTTTGAGAGTGAATGATTAGTGCATGGAGTATGAAGACAGATCTGTAGACAGATTTGAGCAGATTTTGAGACTGAATAATTACTGCATGGAGGATGAAGACAGATCTGTAGACAGATTTGAACAGATTTTGAGAGTGAATGATTAGTGCATGGAGTATGAAGACAGATCTGTAGACAGATTTGAGCAGATTTTGAGACTGAATAATTAGTGCATGGAGGATGAAGACAGATCTGTAGACAGATTTGAACAGATTTGGAGAGTGAATGATTAGTGTAGATAAAGAAGTAACTGGGAGTGAAGAATGATTAGTTCTCTTGTCACGATGTGGCTGTAGGATAATGAGGGACATGGTGCTCCTATGCTGTCCCTAATACTAGACTATCCCTAACCTCAGGTTTACCCCCTAATGGTGAAGATGCCCGAGTTCCTTTGCCTGGATATTCTCCGGACCAGATCTAATCTGACCCAGCAGATGGATTACTGTCAATCGATTCTCCCATCTTTACTCAGGATTTATAATTTCATCCCTAAATGAAGATAGATCCATAGACAGATTTGAGCAGATTTTGAGAGTGAATGATTAGTGCATGGAGTATGAAGACAGATCTGTAGACAGATTTGAGCAGATTTTGAGACTGAATAATTAGTGCATGGAGGATGAAGACAGATCTGTAGACAGATTTGAACAGATTTGGAGAGTGAATGATTAGTGTAGATAAAGAAGTAACTGGGAGTGAAGAATGATTAGTTCTCTTGTCACGATGTGGCTGTAGGATAATGAGGGACATGGTGCTCCTATGCTGTCCCTAATACTAGACTATCCCTAACCTCAGGTTTACCCCTTAATGGTGAAGATGCCCGAGTTCCGTGCCTGGATATTCTCCTGACCAGATCTAATCTGACCCAGCTGATGGATTACTGTCAATCGATTCTCCCATCTTTACTCAGGATTTATAATTTCATCCCTAAATGAAGATAGATCCATAGACAGATTTGAGCAGATTTTGAGAGTGAAAGATTAGTGCAGGGAGGATGAAGACAGATCTGTAGACAGATTTGAGCAGATTTTGAGAGTGAATGATTAGTGCAGGGAGGATGAAGACAGATCTGTAGACAGATTTGAGCAGATTTTGAGAGTGAATGATTAGTGTAGATAAAGAAGAACCGTAACTTGGAGTGAAGAATGATTAGTTCTCTTGTCACAATGTGGCTGTAGGATAGTGAGGGACAGGGTGCTCCTATGCTGTCCCTAATACTAGACTATCCCTAGCCTCAGGTTTACCCCTACCTAATGGTGAAGATGCCTGAGTTCCGTGCCTGGTTTATTTTCCTGATGAGATCTAATCTGACCCAGCTGCTGGATTACTGTGAATCGATTCTCCCTTCTTTAGTCAGGATTTATAATATCATTCCTGGATGAAGACAAATCTGTAGACAGATTTGAGCAGATTTTGAGAGTGAATGATTAATGCAGGGAAAGAAGTAACAGAGTGAAGAATGATTGGTTCTCTTGTCACAATGTGGCTGTAGGACTGTGCAGAGCAGGGGGCTACTATGCAGTCCCTAATACGACACTATCCCTAACCTCAAAGTTACCCAGAATGGTGGGGATGCCTGAGTTCCGTGTCTGGCTATTATCCTGACCAGATATAATCTGTTACACAGCTCCTCTAAGGGAAGAAAAGGGCAAGAGTGTGCTGGTCAAATAAATTAAGAAAACAATGTACCCTGGCACTCCAATATGGTGAATAAAAGTGAATTTATATTTCTTAAGAGCAATCAGTCCAGTATAAGACATTTCAGTCTCAATTTAGACCTTCATTAGTTAGAACCTGCTGCTGGTGAGATGCCCAGATGTGGCACTTGAGGTGCACGCAATATCCACCTCTAGTGATTGAGAGCTCAATCACTAACAGTGGATACTCCATGCACCTGTTGCTGTTAAAAAATGACTTTTATTCACTATATTGGAGTGCTTGGGTACATTGTTTTCTATATTATGAATTTGGACCCTACCAGCTGCACCCAGACACAGTCAGAAGTGTCGTGCCATATACAATAATGGTAACACAAATTAAATAGGGTAAAACCAAAACTCACACACACTGCAAACTCACAGGAAAAAACAGTAAAAGACTAAGGAGAAAAGCAAGAGTAGGAAGGTAGCAACAAAAGGACAAGGGTTAAGACCACAACTACTCACAGCAATAATGCACAGCAACCACCAGTTAGTCTTTATCACAACAGCTCACCAGACTAGAATAGGTAAGCTATAGCCGGCATTAATGAAATAGTCCAGCCAGTGTATATAGGAGGGGAGTGAACGTGACTGGCTCCCCCACAGTATGTGATCAAAGAGAATTAACAAGCAGCCCAGCAGAGATTAACTCTTGCTAGCACGCATACGTCTGTGGTTCGACACTTGAGTCTCTCTGCGCTGATCACAGACGTCAGAGAAGATAGCAGGCAGAGTGCGGAAATCTGTAATCTCCACTGATTCAGACGCTGCCATGACAGTTGTCGACGCCTTAAAAAATTGCTCTGTGATATCTCTCTAATAAGATATACTACTCACAGCAATAATGCACAACAACCACCAGTATGTCTGGATAAAAACACCTCACCAGACCAGTATAGGTAAGCTATAGCTGGCATTAATGGAATAGTCCAGCCAGCGTATATAGGAGGGGAGTGAACGTAACTGGCTCCCCCACAGCATGTGATCAATGAGACTTAACAAGCAGCCAAGCAGAGATTAACTCTTGCTATCCTGCCTAAGTCTGTGGGTTGACGCCCGCGTCTCCCTGTGCTGATCACAGACCTCAGAGAAGTTAGCAGGCAGATTGTGGGAATCTGCAGCCACCACAGATCCTGATGCAGTCATGACAGTTGGCGACGCCTGCAAAAATTACTTTGTGACATCTCTCTAATAAGATATATTACTCAAAACAATAATGCACAACAACCAGCAGTAAAGCCTGCTTTACACGTTTCAATATGTGGTGCGATCGCATTTGCAATCGCACCCGCCCCCATCATTTGTGCGGCACGGGCAATTTGTTGCCCATGTCGCACAAAGTCGGTAACCCCCCACCACACGTACTTACCTTCCAAACGACGTCGCTGTGGGCGGCGAACATCCATTTCTTGAAGGGGGAGGGACATTCGGCGTCACAGCGACGTCACACAGCAGCTGGCCAATAGAAGCGGAGGGGCGGAGATGAGCGGGACATAAACATCCCGCCCACCTCCTTCCTTCAGCATTGCCGGCGGAACGCAGGTAAGCTGCAGTTCATCGTTCCCAGGGTGTCACACGGAGCGATGTGTGCTGCCTCGGGAACATTGAACAGCCGGACGTTCGATTATTAGAAAATTAGTGACGTGTTAACGATGAACGAGAAGGTGAGTATTTCTGCTCGTTCATAGCTGTCACACGCTACGATATCACTAACGATGCCACATGTGCGTCACTTACGATGTGACCCCGCCGACATCTCGTTAGATATATCGTAGCGTGTAAAGCCCGCTTAAGTCTGGATCACAACACTTCACCAGACCAGTATAGGCAAGCTATAGCTGGCATTAATGAAGTAGTCTAGCCAGTGTATATAGGAAGGGAGTGACTGGCTCCCCCACAGCATGTGATCAAATAGACTAACAAGCAGCCCAGCAAAGATTAACTCTTGCTAGCCTGCCTAAGTCTGTGGTTCGACACCTGAGTCTCCCTGCACTGATCATTGACATTAGAGAAGTTAGCAGGTAGAGTGGAAAGTACAATAATCATAACCAAAACAAGGCACAGACTGGTACAGGAGGAGAGAGGACCCTGCCCACGAGGGCTCACAGTCTACAAGGAATGGGTGAGGATACAGTAGCTGAGGGTAGAGATGGTCGTGCGGCGCTATAACCAGACTGAGGGTTACTGCAGGTTGTAGACTTGTCGGAAGAGGTGGGTCTTCAGGTTCCTTTTGAAGCTTGTCAAGGTAGGCGAGAGTCTGATGTGTTGTGGCAGAGCATTCCAGAGTATGGGGAAGGCGCGGAAGAAATTTTGGATGCGATTGTGGGAAGAGGAGATGAGAGGGGAGCAGAGAAGGAGATCTTGTGAGGATCTGAGGTTATGTGCAGGTAGGTACCGGGAGACTAGGTCACAGATGTAAGGAGGAGACAGGTTGTGGTTGGCTTTATAGGTCATGGGTAGGGTTTTGAGCGGCAGTCGTTGAGCAATGGGAAGACAGTGAAGGGATTGGCACAGAAGAGCGGTTGGAGAGTAGCAGAGGGGATATGTGGATTAGTTGGGCAGCATAGTTTAGAATAGATTGTAGGGGTGCGAGACTGTTAGAAGGGAGGCTACAAAGCAGGAGGTTGCAATAGTCCAGGCGGGAGACAATAAGGGCATGCACTAGGGTTTTATAGAGTGCAGGTAGTCCTGCCTACTAACACTTGTATCATTGGCTTACCCCTAATCACGTGTCATGGATCAGGACTTAGCTCAGACCTGGTGCACTTCTATGGTTAATCATACAATGATATACTGTACTGTTATTATTATTACTTTTATTATTTTCCTCCCTAGACATTCTTCTATTGTTTTATTAACATATCTCATTTTTAATCCCATCTTCACAGGAACTCCGGTTTGGTTTTATATGCAGATTGCTCCAATCAGAAATGAACACGACAAGGTTGTTTTATTCCTTTGTACTTTCAAAGATATTACGCTATTCAAACAACCGATTGAGGATGAATCTACGAGAGGTAATGGTCCCGTTACTCCTCAGTGATGTGTGTCTGTATACAGCATGTGCGGACGGTCACTCCTACCCAATCATGTTGCACATGTTCATGGAAAAGTTATTTATCGACACCTTGGTGAAAATACAACATATAACACTAAAAAATACTACATAAAACTCCAAAGACTTAAAAACAGTGGGTCTAAACTGTCAGGAGAAATGAGGCACTGCTATATTATATTACCCTATTTCAGCTCCTAGAGGATTCAATGACCAAATATCCAATTTTTAGATAATTTTCGGAAATGAAAAAAAATATATATGGTTTTTGGAAATCGGCCATAAAACAAAAAAAAAAATAACATAGGAAAACAAATATTTGAGTCTTGTGTCCTGCCGTCCGGATGCTCTACAGCACGGCAGAACGGTGGAAGGGAGGTGAAATTGATATCGCCAAAATTGGAGTCATCAATGGTTTATTTTTGTCAATTCCATAGTAAAATATCCCTCAGATGAAATATGCACACCAAACTAATTCCTCAAAGTGTCGTAGAGGGTTATCCCCATCTCTAATATCCTATGCTGATATATAATAGGTGTATTAATAATAATATTAGCAAATTCCTCCAATTAGAAATGCAGTATAGTTTTTCTTATTCACTATGTCTCTATCCTCATGTGCAGGGCATTGCAGGACTTTGAGTATCCATGGGTATGACCACGCATATAGTTATATTTAGGTGCCAGTGTCAACGATGGATACTTAAGGTCCTGCAATGCCCTGCACATCAGGTAAGAGACATAATGAATTCTAAGAACTATACTACATTTCTATGTCTCTTATCTCATGTGCAGATCATTGCAGGATCTTAGGTATGCATAGTTAGGACCACTGTCAAATAACTACGGTAAGATCCTGTAATGCCCTGCACATGAGGTAAGAGACACAGTAATGTAGTATAGCTCTTCTGATTCACTATGTCTCTTACCTCATGCGCATGGCATTGCAGGATCTTAGGTATCCATAGTTACGGCCGCTAGTAACTGTAACTAGATGCGTGGTTGTAACGATGGATACCTAAGGTCCTGCAATGCCCTGCACATGAGGTAAGAGACATAAAAATGTAGCATAGTTCTTCTGAATCACCGTGCCTCTTCCCTGCACATGTGGTAAGAGACATAGAAATGTAGTATAGTTCTTCTAATTCACTGTCTCTTACCTGATGTGCAGGGCATTGCAGAACCTTATGTATCTATTGTTATGACCACACATATAGTGACAGTTGCAAGAGGTCATAACTATGGATACTCAAGTTCTTGCAATGCCCTGCACATCAGGAAAGAGACATAGTGAATCGGAAGACACTATGCAGGGCATTACAGGATCTTAGTGATTTGACAATGGTCTTAACTATGGATACCTAAGATCCTTTAATGCGCTGTACATAAGGTAAGAGACTTAGAAATGTAGCATAGTTCTTCTGATTCACTGTCTCTTACTTGATGTGCAGGGCATTGCAGGACCTTAGGTATCCATGGCTATCACCACTCATATAGTGACAGTTAGTTGCTGGTGGTCATAATTATGGATACCTCATGTGCAGGGCATTACAGGATCTTAGTTATTTGACAATGGTCTTAACCATTAATACCTAAGTTCCTGCAATGCCCTGCACATGAGATGAGAGACATGGCTATATCATGAGAACTATACTACATTTCTAATTGGAGGTATTTCCTACTGTTATTACTATTACACCTACTACATATTGGGATAGGATCTTGGAGATAGGAGATGGGTAGCCGTTAGGTTACCAAAGAAATGTACACAAGTCCACGGATGCTGCAAATCAGTTGGGAGATGGGCATAATTACGAAAATAAAGAGGCACATGTCTCAATGGACTTGATGCATTTCACTCTAGTGCTGACTCGTGTGCAAAACGCCAGTGTTAATTTATCGGAGCTTTGGAATACAACACAATGGGGCGTATATATCAAGACGTGCCCCATTGGAGCAAGGCCACATCCCCTGGTGGAATAAGACATATAAAAAGTGTCTAAAACACACAATAAATATATATATATTTAAAGCCATGAAAGATAGTTTGTGGTGCAAATGATGCCAAATTGTGCCCAGTGTATGAGACTGTTTATGGCGCATGCTGATCATATGGTGATGGAATATGGAGAAGATGCTGGATCTATAGGGGAAAGGAGGGAACCTAGCCTAACCACAGCTTTACAGGGGTCTCGTGAGGATAACATTTGAGTGGTCCGCTGTTCATCACATCTGACCAGACATTGTAATAGTTATCCATGTGGTTAAATCCATAGTTGGTTCCCTGTTCTGGCTCATACAGAAGTGCGCCGTCTTTGATTTTCATAGTTCTTCAAAAAAGAATATGGTTGACTTCATGAAAAGCCTTTTCAGAGTCATTCTTTGGCTCCTTCCTTAAAAAAGTCTAACAAACACAAGGCTGGAGAAAGCTTTTACAAGCCTAGATAAATATATCCGAGACGCTATAAATAATTGATAAGATTAAGTAGCGTTGGGCCAAGACTCGGTAATGAGTTTCTTATTGTTATTGTTCACCTGTTTGCTTACAACGGAAATTAATAAAAAAGACTTTGCAAAGACTTACAGCTCCAACAGAGGAATCTAGTTAAAATTTGATGCTGCGTTGGTTACAAAGGAGTACTCGGAAGATAATAAAGTGTAATGATGCGGAATGCAGTGATCAATGGAAATACGAGAAACCGGAATTCATGTAGTAAATCAGGAACCTGACGAAGAACTTGCTGCTCAGCTTCACACTTTTAATTGCGCTAATCACAAATTCACAATGTTGTTTTTTTTCTTTGCCTTTCTTTTAACGAACTTGCCCCTGGAGATCTGAACAAAGACTTTGATTCCAGCTCCTGCAGTCGTGTGTTCTGCACTTCAGCTTTGGGTGGAATGTTCCTTGATCTTCCAGTCCATGGGGTGATGGTATAAATAGATGATCCTGCTTCATCACAATCACATAAAGAAAAAAAGAAAATACCTGGCTGAGCCTGAGCTTTTTATCTTTTGTTCTTCATGGATGAGCACCGCTCAAAACCAAACCTGGACACCACACACTGAAGTGACCACCACAAACAAGAAGTCTCCAAAAAAGATGATGCAAAGTTCAGAATGACTTTTCAACTGTTCCTTTAACATTTCTGAGTAGTCAACGAAAAATGTCCAGTGACGAATGTGTCATTCAGTAGGGTGTTTGGTTTTTTGAGACAAGCCTTGATGGCCAAGGTCAATATGAAGGCAGTCTTCCAGCTTATTTTTGGGGTTGTCTTATTTTTTGATGGAACATATTTCATGGACCTCTGTAAACTGATGGGTTATTCCTTGATGGCACAGAATCTGAGGCTTTCTGTATCTCCTTTTAGGCTAGTTTCACACTTGCGTTGAACGGCATCCGTTGCATTGCGTTGTGTGACGGATGCAATGGATGCGCTGCATATAGAGGCACAACGGATGCAACAGATCATACAAAATAACGCAATCCGTTATAGTTTTTATTTCTTGACTCTACACATCTGGGCATGCGCAGTTGTGTAAAGACAGTTGCGTTAATGGAATCCATCAAATGACGGATTCTAACGGAATCCGCCACCATTGGTGTCCATTATGAAAACAACAGACGCCGAAGGAATCCTGCAGGTTGCGTTTTTTTTACACTCCGCCAAACGCAGAAAAACGCTACATGCAGCGTTCCATCTGCCAGGCGGATGCAACGCAGCGTCGGCTGACGGATGCAACGCAAGGTCATCCGTTGCTATCCGTAGCTAATAGAAGTCTATGAGGAATAAAATGGTTTCCTGCAACGGTTACAGTAATTCCGCAAGGTGACGAATATCAACTGATGCTGTTCAACGCAAGTGTGAAAGCAGCCTTAAACCCACTTTACATGTTGCAATTAGTTGTACAATCGCATTTGCGATGTGACACGCCCAGGTTGCATACGGGATCTTATGAGATCACACGTAGGTCGTTCATTTGCTGTCACACGTGCGTTAGTAGTCTATGTTAAATTGATCAATTTTGTGTGCGATCCTTTAGATCATGTGTTCTGTGACGTATGCATTGGGCACCTTTTTTTTTTTTTTATTTATTGACTTGCCAAGCGTGTGTAATGTGTAGGGATGCGTTTTTACTATGTCATCTGCCATTCAGCTCTGCTACATGGCCGCTAACAGCAGACACAGACAGCCATGTAGCAGAGCTGAATGGCAGATGACAGCAGACACAGACAGAGCCGCACTGTCAGAATGAACTCGGGTGAACTTCACCCGACTTCATTGTCATGCTGCGGCTCTGTCTGTGTCGCGCCCTGATTAGCGGTCACCTGTGAAGGACTCACCGGTGACCGCTAATCTCCTAAGTGACTGAAGTTAGCAGCCCTCTCTCATACTCACCAATCCCCGATCCCCGGCGCTGCACGGCGTTCACACTGCTCCGGCGGCTTTTACTGTTTTGAAAAAGCCGGCCGCCCATTAAACAATCTCGTATTCCCTGCTTTCCCCGCCCACCGGCGCCTATGATTGGTTACAGTGAGACACGCCCCCACGCTGAGTGACAGGTGTCACACTGCACCCAATCACAGCAGCCGGTGGGCGTGTCTATACTGTGTAGTGAAATAAATAATTAAATAATTAAAAAAAACGGCGTGCGGTCCCCCCCAATTTTAAAACCAGCCAGATAAAGCCATACGGCTGAAGGCTGGTATTCTCAGGATGGGGAGCTCCACGTTATGGGGAGCCCCCCAGCCTAACAATATCAGCCAACAGCCGCCCAGAATTGCCGCATACATTATATGCGACAGTTCTGGGGCTGTACCCGGCTCTTCCCGATTTGCCCTGGTGCGTTGGCAAATCGGGGTAATAAGGAGTTATTGGCAGCCCATAGCTGCCAATAAGTCCTAGATTAATCATGTCAGGCGTCTCCCCGAGATACCTTCCATGATTAATCTGTAAATTACAGTAAATAAACACACACACCCGAAAAAAATCCTTTATTAGAAATAAAAAACACAAACATATACCCTGGTTAACCACTTTAATCAGCCCCAAAAAGCCCTCCATGTCCGACGTAATCCAGGATGCTCCAGCGTCGCTTCCAGCGCTGCTGCATGGAGGTGACCGGAGCTGCAGCAGACACAGCCGCTCCGGTCACCTCCACACAGCAACTGAAGACAGCCGCGCGATCAGCTGAGCTGTCACTGAGGTTACCCGCGGCCACCGCTGGATCCAGTAACAGCGGGTAACCTCACTGACAGCTCAGCTGATCGCACGGCTGTCTTCATTAGCTGCGTGGAGGTGACCGGAGCGGCTGTGTCTGCTGCAGCTCCGGTCACCTCCATGCAGCAGAGCTGGAAGCGACGCAGGAGCATTCTGGATTACGCCGGACAAGGAGGGCTTTTTGGGGCTGATTAAAGTGGTGAACCAGGGTATATGTTTGTGTTTTTTATTTATAATAAAGGATTTTTTCGGGTGTGTGTGTTTATTTACTGTAATTTACAGATTAATCATGGAAGGTGTCTCATAGACGCCTGACATGATTAATCTAGGACTTATTGGCAGCTATGGGTTGCCAATAACTCCTTATTACCCCGATTTGCCAATGCACCAGGGCAAATCGGGAAGAGCCGGGTACAGTCCCAGAACTGTCGCATATAATGTATGCGGCAATTCTGGGCGGCTGTTGGCTGATATTGTTAGGCTGGGGGGCTCCCCATAACGTGGAGCTCTCCATCCTGAGCATACCAGCCTTCAGCCATATGGCTTTATCTGGCTGGTTTTAAAATTGGGGGGACCGCACGCCGGTTTTTTTAATTATTTAATTATTTATTTCACTACACAGTATAGACACGCCCACCGGCTGCTGTGATTGGGTGCAGTGTGACACCTGTCACTCAGCGTGGGGGCGTGTCTCACTGTAACCAATCATAGGCGCCGGTGGGCGGGGATAGCAGGGAATACGAGATTGTTTAATGGGCGGCCGGCTTTTTCAAAACAGTAAAAGCCGCCGGAGCAGTGTGAACGCCGTGCAGCGCCGGGGATCGGTGAGTATATGAGAGAGGGGGATAGACTGACATGGACAGAGAGAGAGGGACAGAGATAGTGACCGACTGACAGAGATTAGTGAATGACAGACATTGTGAGGCGCTTCAGAACGCAGCTTTTCAGCTGCGCTCTGAAGCGGACCTTTTTTAAGCTGCGGTGCAGAGCGCACACCTGCGCACATAGCCTCAGACACCAAAATCGTATGAGGGATGTCACACGTTACAATTGACTAGGTTCGTGCAACAAAACGCTCAATTCTAGACAAAGATACGATGTGTTTGCGATCAACGGTTTTGCGTTCAATCCTGATCGCACGTAGCTGTCACACGCAGATACCTCACGAACGATGCCGGATGTGCGTCACTTACAACTTGACCCCAACGACGGATTGTGAGATATATTGAAGCGTGTGTAGCGGGCTTTAGTCAGTCTGGTTGGACAAGGCAGTTGCTCTTACATTTTTTAGATAATTGGACAAAATTCTCTGTATGGAGCCAGCAAGGTTTTGAGATGTTCCAGATGTTGTTGTATACCTTCATGTGGTTAGCTGATATCGTTGTTGTTTCCTATAGTACAAAAAAAAAAAATATTGAGCCCAAATAATTGCGTGATATTCTTGGGGTCATAATTGAATTAGGTGGCAAGTGTCAGACAAGGTGGCCAACTTGAGACGCTGCTTCCAAAAGGGGTTGAGCAATTGCTACTGATGAAGTTGGACTTCACCTGTTGGGTGATTGTAATGGCCGATGACTGGACCGGGCACAAAATTTTAATAAACCTCATGAAGATTCATTGGTTGTGGAATACATTTTCTTTAGCAATGTGGTACTTTTTGAAAAAAGTAAGGCCTGTACCCAAACGTAGTTGAGGTGTTTTGTTTTAGGCATGTGGTACTGTGAGCTGGACACTGAATGGACCAGTATCGGTGCAAATTGTAGCATTTTCCACCCAATGGGACATTCTGGAGCAGAGGACTTCCAAAAAGGTGCACTATGATACAGATGGCTTTTGGTAGTTTGAGTGGACAACCTGTCTATTTACATAGATTGATAAGGGGAGGATGAAAATCATGCTTGAGGACCTCCATGTTATGATCTGTTCTTTTTAAGATGAAGGGGTTGGTACAAGTAGGACGATGCCAACATTTCACTGCCTGTGGAGGATGATTTTGATACTTGAGGGTTTTTATAGTGTCTTTAGTTTAATTAAATGAACCCTCTCAGCCTTATTCTCTTCACCCACACTAACGTCTCTGATATTCTTATTTCTATGACTAAAGAAAGTTGAGGTTGGGTTCAACACTTGTCCCACTGTTCCAAACTTTTCCTAAATTCTATCTCATGTCTATTACTGCATAAAAAGAAAGCATAAATGTACATCAACTCATCAGTCCCAACTCACAGGTGCCATAAACAGGGAAAGCTGTAGGAGAAATAGTACATGTAGTAAAATATTGAATGTTCTAGCATCAGTAAAAAACAACACTTAAGAACTTAACTTTATTTGAACTGCTCTAAAAAAATATAACAACTAAAATTCATTCATCCATAAATACATGGGAAACCTGTTTCAGACCCACGAATAGCTCTACTAGTCATATCTATTACTAAGAACCTCGTATAAATTCGAAATGCATAATCAGTGTGTTTCTGGATGACTGAATTGTAAAGAGGTTTTCCGCTACTAATTTGACTCCCTTTCTTTTATTCTAACTCTTCCTAACTAAAGCCCCTGTCACATTTAGCGACTTACCAGTGATCCCGAAAACGATGCCACCTGATAAGGATCGCTGGTAAGCCGCTGGGAGGTCGCTGGTGAGATGTCACACAGTCAGACCTTACCAACGATTCAGTAATGATACAGGTCGCAGTTGCGACCTGTATAATGATCTCTGCTGTCATTGGGACCCCGTCACACAGTGTCAAACATAGCGATGCGTCCTGCCCAGCAGGACATCGCCTTTGAAGAAAGTAAACCAGAAAAGTGTGTAACGATCAGCGATTTCACAGCAGGGGCCAGGTCGCTGCTTAGTGTCACACATAACGAGATCGCTGGTGAGATGCCTATTTCATCACAAAACCTGTGACTCAGCAGCGATCTCGCTAGCGATCTCGTTATGTGAGGAGTACCGCTAACACTTACCTAATATACGTCTGCTATCTTTTCTGCTCCTGCAAGCTGATCTCTAAGAGGCTCATAAATATCTTTATTGTTGTTGTAACTTTGATCCTTTCGGCTGCAGAACGTAATCAGACCAACTGAGCAGGGCATGTCACTGGTGGTGTGGGGCTGCCTCTCTGTGAGTGAGTGACAGCAGTGTAGGCAGATGTAAAGCCCCGCAGGTGTTGTGTCGGTGCATACCTTCAGGGACTCCACGTAGCTGGTGCTGGTCACAGGTAGGGAATCTTCGGTTTTGATCGTGACGCCACTCTCAGTATTGCGGTCAGTGGGGACCGCCACTGCAGGTTAGGGGTGCCTGGGGCTGATGATATGTGCAGTCAGATGTAGTAGCCTCCTGAGAGTGAGGCAAGCCCCAGGGCCCGGTGTAGATGCGTAGTACTACAAGTCGCAGAATGACCACACAGGCAGAGTGTCTTTCAGGGTTTTTACTCACATTTGATGGCAGGGTGAGTAACCCGGGCGTAGCTGGGACGAACCAGGTGGAACCAGGTATCCTTCAGGCTGACTTTATGAGGGTGACTACTGACTCGCCTTCCTTAGCCCTTGGTGGTTTGGGGTAACCCCGACTTTGAGTCCCTATGGGGGTCACCCAGGGAAGATGCTCCAAGCCTCTCTCCCCTTCTTGTTTTGCCGTGTGCTTGTTCCCCGGACCAGGCCACTCCAGCCTCTTGCCTCCTATGACCTATGGGCCCTAACTTGTGGTTACGTGGCTGCGGCTTTTGTAGTGTTGTGGTGTGGGCTTTAAGAGCCCCACACCGGCAGGTTTAGCAGAAGAAAGCTGGATCTATCCCCGCTTCGGGATCTGCCGCCCGGTTGGGCCTGGTGCTCTCTAGCAGTCTCCTTACTTCCCACTCCGTTGCACTCCCTAGCTGAAGCTGGCTTTCAGGCAGCACTCCTAGTTGACCGTTCTCCCCCGTCAATAGCCACTGCGCGGACGCTGTCAGATTGCACAGCTCCAGGGATCTGCTCCTCACTTGAGCTCCCTGGACTCTACACTGAACTGGCTCACATCTGGGACCTTCACTGCTGTTCCTGTCTGAGCTTCACTTTCCTGCTGCTCACTCCTCCACACTCTGCTGCAGACTCTCAACTGACTACTCCTCCTTCTCTTTCCCTTTTGTGCCTGCCTACGCCACCTAGCAACCAGACTCTCCACCACACCCCTTGAGAGGAGATGGAGGCTCTACCCCCTCCACTATTCCAGTGAAGGTGAAGGCTTGCCCCCTCCTGGGATCCCCAGGGGTCCTCTCAAAGGTACATGTGTGAGACCTGATCACTATGCGCCTGTGTTCCACACCCCTGTCAGCCTTCTGGATTACCTGTATTGTACTGTCCCCAGCATGGGTGCAGTACTCAGTGGTGCCTGACCAGGTCAGGGGCGCCACATTCCCCCTTAGTTATCACCAGCACGTCCTCGGGCTGCAAGACAACATTTTAAAATGCATAAAACATTAAAACATGTAAAACATTTAAAAGCACCAGGTATCAGACATCACCACCCTCCACCCACAAGTCCGTTAACCCACCCAAAACCCTCTCAGGAGGCAGGTCACCGGTCCTGTTGGTAACCAGGTCTGGGCCATCCGTTTCCCCAGACCTTTCCTCCAATCTTCCTCTCCCGTTGGCCGCGACTTCAGCCACTTCTGGCAGGATGTAGAGGCGGCTTTCATGGGCTGGTGGTTTCAGGGTATACCTGGCCTGGTGGATCCGCGCCTTCAGCCTCTTCTGGCAGGATGTAGAGGCGGCCTCCACAGTTGGTGCTGACCAGGTACCCTCTTTGTGGTGGTGAGCCAAGGCCCCATAAACAGGCGTGCTCTCTGGTCGCAAGTGAGCCAAGGCCCTTTTCTACGGACGGGCCCCCCTGGTTGCAGACGAGCCAAGCCCCTAAACAGGCTGGCCCTGGTGGTGGTGCCACTGGTGTAACTATTTACACTGCGAGAGTTTGTGGCTATAGCAAGTTCATAGCCTTAAGGTTTATGGTTTTCTCACAATAGTTTTTGTGGGCGCATTTCTTAAACAATAACGTTGCAAACTTTTCAACTTGTCAAACTGGTCAAACTTTCGGTACTTCTTTCTTTTACTCTTTACTCCTCATTTTCACCAGGGCGTGGGCACGTAGGGCACTGGCACCTGTGACTTTCTTGCTCTCTGTCGTCGTCCGTGGTTGTTTCATCTGTAGGATCTTTGTCTTTCCTTTCTTGGTCTTCATCTGTTTCTACAGCTGGTCCTTTATCTCTGTCTTTTCTTTCTTGTCTGGGACATGGTGCTACATCAAGCGCATACAATCCTCTTTCGCCTTCATGCATGGTGAACTGTACTACGTCTCCAATTTTCAAATTTCTGCCTGAATGTCCTCTGGGCAGGTGGGCTTGAACATCTCTTCGATTTACAAATATGCTCTCTTTTATTCCTTTTACTACAATGAAGCCGTATCCGCTTTTCAGGTTGAAGTCCTCTACTATTCCTCTGTAAAGGGGTCCTCTGGACTGGGCTTCAGACCTTCTTAGGCACCTTTTCTCCTCCAGGTCTCTGGCTGTGACCTCTCTCTGCTCTGGAGACTGTGGTGTTGGAGGATGCTTTGCTCTGCTGCGCCGTGTCTTGCGGGCTGGGTTCATGCCTGTGGGCTCCCAGGTGAGGTCTTTGGGTTGATCTTCGTCAGCAGATGGGGTTAGGTCTTCCTCATCCCAGCGAGAATAGGGCAGCATCTCTGGCTCTGGGTATGGGTCTGCTGCGGTTGGCGTCGGAGTCAGCCCTTCTGCTTCCTGGCCTCTTCTCCCCCTTAGTTCTTCTTGGCACTCCTTTGGTGGCAGTGCTGGGGATGGGCTTTCTTCAGCTGGCCCAGGCGGTGGACTCTCTGGCGCGGCTGCAGGGGTTGCCTTAGGGGTGTGCGGAGGGAGCATGTATCTGTCCACCATCTCCTGTGGGAACTTGGCCTCCAGGTCAGCCTTCAGCTGCCAGTATGCGGAGTCTTCACCTATCAGGGATTTCCTAGCAGGGACCTCTCTGGACTGGGGAGCGGTGTCTGCTCTGGCCTTGCAGGCCGGGGAAAATAGTGATGCAATCTCTTGGCGGGCCGCGCCCTGTATGGCGGCGGCCTGGTCTTGGCGGGCCGCGCCTGGCATGGCGGCGGCCTGGTCTTGGCGGGCCGCGCCTGGCATGGCGGCGGCCTGGATCAGTGTCGCTGTTGCAGAGGGCTCTGTGCAGGCTGAGCTGGGCGTCGCTGCTGCGATCGGAGCTTGGCGGGCCGCGCCTGGCGGGGCTGCGGCCTGGTTCAGCATCTCACTTGCGGCGCGGACGAGCGTCGCTGCTGCGGTGGGGTCTTGGCGGACTGGGCTCAGCAGGGTGGCAGCCTGGGTCAGCGTCACACCTGCAGCACGGATCAGTATCGCAGTGGTGGTCGGACCTTTGCGGGCCAGGCGGGGCATGGCTGCGGCGGCCTGGATTTGGCGGGCCGCATCTAGCGTGGCTGCGGCCTGGTCCGGTGGCGCCGCGCCGGGCGCCTCTTCTGGGACCGCGGGCGTGGCAGCAGGGGTCGGGGCACTTGCGCTGGCCGGGGCATCACTCGACTCACCCATCTGTGGCAGCATCGGGGTCTGCGTCGTCGCCGCTCGGTCTGGCAGGCGTCGCGCGGCTCCCTCCTCGTAGGTCCGAACCGCCGCCGCCATCTCCAGAAGCTCCTTGCGTTCTTCTCTGAGCCGTCGCACAATCCTGGCCTCCAGCTGGTCGCAGAAAACGGCAAGCTCCCGGCACCACCAGGCAGCAGTGCCTGGTTCTGGGTATCCGCGTCTGGACTCCATTTTCTCTAGCAAGCTGCTGGCTTCTCTTCTGCTCCGCCGTCTCTGGACGCTTCCGCTCTCTTCATCAGCGAGGTCAGAACTCTTCAGGGGATCTCTGGGTAGCCACACCTCTTCGTGGGCGGTAACTTCTTCCAGCGCGGGCTGCTGTTGTTTTTCAGCGCGCTTTTCATGGTGGCAATATGGCGGCGCTTCCAATTTTTCAAGCGGACCGCCCAGGCACATGGTCACCTGTCTGAACAGGTCTAGTCCTTATCCTGTTCGTGACGCCAGATGTAAAGCCCCGCAGGTGTTGTGTCGGTGCATACCTTCAGGGACTCCACGTAGCTGGTGCTGGTCACAGGTAGGGAATCTTCGGTTTTGATCGTGACGCCACTCTCAGTATTGCGGTCAGTGGGGACCGCCACTGCAGGTTAGGGGTGCCTGGGGCTGATGATATGTGCAGTCAGATGTAGTAGCCTCCTGAGAGTGAGGCAAGCCCCAGGGCCCGGTGTAGATGCGTAGTACTACAAGTCGCAGAATGACCACACAGGCAGAGTGTCTTTCAGGGTTTTTACTCACATTTGATGGCAGGGTGAGTAACCCGGGCGTAGCTGGGACGAACCAGGTGGAACCAGGTATCCTTCAGGCTGACTTTATGAGGGTGACTACTGACTCGCCTTCCTTAGCCCTTGGTGGTTTGGGGTAACCCCGACTTTGAGTCCCTATGGGGGTCACCCAGGGAAGATGCTCCAAGCCTCTCTCCCCTTCTTGTTTTGCCGTGTGCTTGTTCCCCGGACCAGGCCACTCCAGCCTCTTGCCTCCTATGACCTATGGGCCCTAACTTGTGGTTACGTGGCTGCGGCTTTTGTAGTGTTGTGGTGTGGGCTTTAAGAGCCCCACACCGGCAGGTTTAGCAGAAGAAAGTTGAATCTATCCCCGCTTCGGGATCTGCCGCCCGGTTGGGCCTGGTGCTCTCTAGCAGTCTCCTTACTTCCCACTCCGTTGCACTCCCTAGCTGAAGCTGGCTTTCAGGCAGCACTCCTAGTTGACCGTTCTCCCCCGTCAATAGCCACTGCGCGGACGCTGTCAGATTGCACAGCTCCAGGGATCTGCTCCTCACTTGAGCTCCCTGGACTCTACACTGAACTGGCTCACATCTGGGACCTTCACTGCTGTTCCTGTCTGAGCTTCACTTTCCTGCTGCTCACTCCTCCACACTCTGCTGCAGACTCTCAACTGACTACTCCTCCTTCTCTTTCCCTTTTGTGCCTGCCTACGCCACCTAGCAACCAGACTCTCCACCACACCCCTTGAGAGGAGATGGAGGCTCTACCCCCTCCACTATTCCAGTGAAGGTGAAGGCTTGCCCCCTCCTGGGATCCCCAGGGGTCCTCTCAAAGGTACATGTGTGAGACCTGATCACTATGCGCCTGTGTTCCACACCCCTGTCAGCCTTCTGGATTACCTGTATTGTACTGTCCCCAGCATGGGTGCAGTACTCAGTGGTGCCTGACCAGGTCAGGGGCGCCACACATGCATGCCCAGATCACACTTCACTCTCCTCTCAGCCCCCACCAGTGACATTGTCATGCTAGGTGCGAGGAAGTACCACTTGAATGGCGAAAGGGAAGGGAAGCCCTGTGTCTAGGGAAGGAAGGAGATGGTGACCCCTGACCAAACCTACCTCTGGCTTCCCTCACTACACTGGATAGATTCCACAGCTATACGCCGAGCAGGATACCTGACCCTGGCTGACCCTGAAATAGGGCCTAACTAGGGAATGGATGGGATGAGTGCTAGTCAGCCCCACTAAGCTTTAAAGAACACATAGGGAACACAAATGGAGAAAGTAAACAAATAACTTATCCCCAGATGACTCGGAGAGGAACTAGAACAACAACAAAGTTTCTCCAGATGAATACAAGCCGACTGCTTGCACTGAAGACTTGTTAAGGGTATTAGACCTATCATCAGCACAGAGTAATGGGGAATGAGGGTAATTAAAGACACAATAGGAAGTGTTGAAGGTTAAACCTGAAAAAGTGAGGAACTCCGCAGGGTCCTAAAGAGAAAGTGATAAACCTCAAGCATGTAAAAAGGCAAAGTCAGAGAGCAGCTTATGTAACCAAATGCTGCGACCTTCTAGAGCTGGAAACTACAGGACTGTCTGTCATGTGTGACACACCCGTGACAGACATGCCCTGCTCAGTTGGCCCAATTCCGGTCTGCATCCAGAAGGATAAAGGCTACTAGAACAATAAAAGGTATTTACAAGCCTCAGAGATCAGCTT